>NW_019154156.1:3156453-3444006 GCF_002288905.1 Enhydra lutris kenyoni | reverse complement strand
TGAGAGCCTCCATTTTTGATTGCACCTCATTAATAGCTTTTTTTATTTCTACTTGGTTAGATTTTAGTTCTTTTATTTCTCCAGAAAGGGCTTTTATATCCCCTGAGAGGGTTTCTCTAATATCTTCCATGCCTTTTTCGAGCCTGGCTAGAACCTTGAGAATCGTCATTCTGAACTCTAGATCTGACATATTACCAATGTCTGTATTGATTAGGTCCCTAGCCTTTGGTACTGCCTCTTATTCTTTTTTTTGTGGTGAATTTTTCCGCCTTGTCATTTTGTCCAGATAAGAATATATGAAGGAGCAAGTAAAATACTAAAAGGGTGGCAAAAACCCCAGGAAAATATGCTTTAACCAAATCAGAGGAGATCCCAAATCGTGAGGGGGGAGAAAGGGTATAAAAAGAGCTTCAGAAAGAAAAAAAAAAAGAAAGAATTAAAAAAAGAAAACGAATAAAGAAAAAATATAAAAAAGAAAAAAAATATATATTAGATAAACTAGTTAAAAAATGTTAAAAAAGAAAAGGGTAAAAGTTAAAAAATATTTGGCAGAAGAAGAGAAAAAAAAATTGAAAAAGAAAAAAAATTAAATTAACTGCAAGGCTAAAGAATCATGGGGAGAAGCCATGAGTTCCATGCTTTGCTTTCTCCTCCTCTGGAATTCCGCTGCTCTCCTTGGTATTGAAACTGCACTCCTTGGTAGGTGAACTTGGTCCTGGCTGGATTTCTTGTTGGTCTCTTGGGGGAGGGACCTGTTGTAGTGATTCTCAACTGTCTTTGCCCCAGGCGGAATTGCACTGCCCTTACCAGGGGCCGGGCTGAGTAATCCGCTTGGGTTTGCTTTCAGGAGCTTTTGTTCCCTGAGAGCTTTCCGTAGAGTTCCGTAGGACGGGAATGAAGATGGTGGCCTCCCAGTCTCTGGCCAGAGGAGCCGAGAGCCTGGGGCCCCACTCCTCAGTGCACCCTCAGAGAATAGCGCCCAATTTCTCCCGTCACCCTGGCCTCCGGCCACGCTACGAGCTGACTGAGCCTGCGACCAGTTCAAGGTAACCCTGAGCTGAGAGCTCACTCCTCAGCTCTGTCTCTGTAGCTGGCTTCCCCGTTCTAATACCTGTAAGCTCTGCGACACTCAGACACCCCCAATCCTTCTGTGACCCTGCGGGATATGAGGCCACGCTGACCCCGCGTGGGCTTCACCCCGGTTAAGCCTCTGGATCGATGTCCCTCAGTGGAACAGACTTTTAAAAGTCCTGATTTTGTGCTCCGTTGCTCCACCGCTTGCCGGGAGCCGGCCCCTTCCCCCTTGGTCTATCTTCCCGTAGCTTTGGATTCACTTCTCCGCCAGTCCTACCTTTCAGAAAGTGGTTGATTTTCTGTTTCTGGAATTGTTGTTCTTCTCTTCAATCTCCCGTTGGATTTGTAGGTGTTTGCAATCTTTAGATAAGCTATCTAGCTGATCTCCTGCTACCTGAAATATTCTCAGCCTGCTACTTCTCTGCCATCTTGACTCCTCCCCCTTATTTTTCAATTCTAAAATTTCCATTTGGTTCTAATTTATATCATCAATTTTTTCTATTTTTTTTATTTATTTCATGCATGTTCAAATTGTTGAAGTATTTTTATGATGAATGCCATAAAATCCTTGTCAGATAAATCCAACATCTGTATTATCTCAATGTTGGCATCTGTTGCTTTTTTCTCATTCAAGTTGAGATTTTCCTGCTTCTTCATATGACAAGTGACTTATGATTTTATATTAGATGTTTAGAGTATTATGTTTTGAGACTCTGGATGTTCTTTAAATCTTCTGGTTCAGAAGACTTTATTTGACACGATTGCTGAGAGGAAGTGGGTGAGAAACCACTTCCTTACTTTCAGGTAGTAGTGGAAATCTAGATTCTTCCCTTGGCCTCTCTTGACATGCAGGAGGGCTGGAGGAGAGTCCTATAACTGAGATAGGTGGGCAAAGGAGTCAGCTTCCCCACTAGGCTACCAGTGATGTCACCCTGGTCTGAGGGAATGCGGGCCTCAATACTGTTCCCTACTTGGTCTCCACCAACACTACTATGGGGAGGGGTTCCTTATTACCACTAAGTAGGAGTAACAGCCCACATGGCATCAACGGATACCATTCTAATTGGAAGGTGAAGGGACACCTTTTTACCGTCAGGTGGGGATTAAAGTCCAAGCTCCCCCTGTGATCTTTATGGACATTGTAAGGGAAAGGGGCTTGTAACTCTTAGGCAAAGATGAAAGTACTGGCTCTACTAGGAAAAAAGGATGTTCCTAGTTACAGATCAGCAAGATCCATAATCCCCACTCAACCTTTGCTGATGGCATTGGAAGTGGGGGGTACACATTTTTCTACCACCATTGGGGTCGTGTCAGTAGAGGCTAGGTGGACTGCCACCCCATGTAACGGTATTGTTGGAGGCCAGGTAGAAAGAAGTAAAGAACCACCCCTCTCCCTCAGGACAGGTTGGTTTGGGTAGGGGTGGTTATTGTCCAAATGTTTTCTCTTTTACTATGCTGTTCTTTTCCTTTTCCTTTGCTTAGAGAGAAGTGGCTCTTCCTTAGGACTTCTTTGTTTGTTTGCTTGCACCTGTTGGCACTTATAAATTACTATTTCTCCAGGAAAAAAAAGAAAGAAAAAAAAAAAAAAACCCAGGGAACTCACTGTCATGTCTTTTTTCAGGTCCTGAGCCATAAAGTCTTCTTATGTTTGTTTTAGATATAATGTCTAGAGTTTTAGTTGTACTTCTTTTGTGCCAATCTTTGAGCCATAATTCATAACTAGTGAATGTATAAACTGATTCTGACTTTTGGTATTACATATAATTCTTCAGTGAACATCTTTATAACTAAAACCTTAGCATAAATAATTAGGAAGGAAACACTGACCTAAAGAATGTGTACATTTTTAAGGTTTTTGACAGGTTTTGCTAAATGGCTTTTCAGGAAGAATGTACCCACATATACTTTCACCAGAAGTAGGTAAAAATACTCATTTCAAAAGGTACCCTAGCCAATTGGACTTTATATTTTTTCCCAATTTTATAAGTACATGTTGGTATGAGAACTAAATTTTTACCATGGTTTTGAAAGATATGAAGGATTACCATCATTTATTGTAAAATAATTCACCCAAGGAAAGACATAATGATAATAACATCACTTTTTTAATGCTTAGAAGTGTCAGGCACTCTGCTGAACATTTAACATTTTATTTTCATAATAGTTTATGAGTTGAGTATTATTATCTCCATTTTTATGAGACTTGGAGAACTGAGATAATTTGTCTAGGTCACATAATTAATAAGTGGTAGAATTGAAATGTAATCCAGTTTTCCAGTTTTCTTTAGCTCCAAATCCCTTGCATGGATTCACTGTGGGCTGCAATAGTGAGCTGATTTGCTTAAATGATTAATGGGCTCCTATTGTAATAAATGAAGGGCAGAATTAGAACATTTCCTCTATCAATATCAGCAGATGGCATATAGGAAAAAAAATTCAATCTAGTAATCCCAATTTTAATATACAGCTATTAATAATTGGTATTGGAGAAAACCACCAAACATGTCATATTTTCACCTTATTGCAGACTTTTAAAAAATTTCAAAGCAAGGGCACCTGGGTGGCTCAGTCAGTTAAGCATCTGATTCTTGGTTTTAGTTCAGGTCATCACATCATGGGCCCTGAGATCAAGCTCTATGATCAAGGCTCTGTGCTCAGGAGGGACTCTGCTTCTCTCCTTCTCCTTTTCCCCCTGCTTGTGCTATCTCTGTCTCTTGAATAAACAAACAAACAAACAAATACATAAATAAATCATTAAAAAAAATCTTTCAAATTAGTATCTAGTTTTAAAATTGATGAATGATTTTTTTTTAATAACTGCATTCTAGAAATAATGATCAAATCTGGCAGAAAACGAACTGAGTTCTATCATACCAGGGTTTGGGTGGGATTGGCTCTGACTGGCTAATGCTTTATTAGTCTGGGGATTGATAAAAGATCTTGTGCTTTTTAAAAATTTTTCAGTGAAGGCTTTTAAAGATGGACATGATTACCATGAGAACTCCTGCTATGATGACAATGCTTTGAAATATTCAGATGAATGAGACAGCAAGAAATTGCCTTTCCAGTTTTATACAACAGTTTTATACAACAGTTACAGTTTCTCATTTTATACAATAGTTACAACTTGAATCTGAGCCAAGGGAATTATCACAATTGCATAGGGTCAAATAGCAGGAAAACCAAGTTTTGTTCCTCACACCTAGACTGTCATGAGTGAACACCTGTGTAGAGTCTCAAGAATATGAAGAATATTATAAATTAGTGCAGGAGATCTTTATGTAAAGTGGACAGATATGTGGAATTTCTATAAAAGAAATATTTATCTAATAATTTGGAAGTCTGGTTTGAGAATGTGTTGGTACATATATAAAGACAAATTGAACAAGCCTGAAAGTTTAAGGTCAGCTAATTTACCAGTTTATTAAGTTGATCCTAAATAGGGAGAGATCAGTTGTTTCCAGTTGCTGTTCTATGGTATTATTTGAACAGCCCAGATTTTGCCTTTTTGTTACCTGTTAAAAGGTGTGGAAATGATGAAGACTTGTTAGGTATAATCAGGTTATAATGAAAATGCTGAAATCCAATTTTAATGCCTGTTTAATGGGATTTTGGTAAAACACAAAGACTATTATATCTAAAGGATGAATATCATATTATTAATCAGAATTCCTGCTGCTGTTAATTTCTATTTTCATATTTAATTTTTGTCAATTAATGAACAGTATATTTATTCAGAGAAAAGATAATACCTCACTTAATCACTTTTTCATACAAACAAAAGAGAAAGAATATTTGACAACCAACTGTGGCAAATAGCATATATTCATTTGAGAGAATGTTTCAGGGAATTCTTTTGCCCACAGAATATTGAATCAAGTGTTTGCATATGTGTATATAATGTACATATTTATATATAAATATAATATACTTATATATGAATTGTTTGTTCTCTGTCCTTCTGGAAATCATTAAACCTTTTCTCCAGTGAGGAAGACTATTATCTCCATTTCTTCATAAAATTGTTGAAAAAAATTATATGAGTAACATTTCAGGTATCAGTTGCATGCTAGGATGACAGACACTGCAATCCATGTTGACTTTGGGATTAAGGTTAACTCAACCTTGATGAAATTTGTTGGAGATCAAATTAGGAGATATAGTCAAAGTATGAAAAATGCAAAAGAATCAGATTAAGTTTTGCTTCCTCAAAGAGATGAGATTTTATGTGTAAGAACTAGAGTGATTTTCAATACATATTTGTTGTTGCACTCAAAACTGTAAATAAAATATTTATTATTGAAAAATAATGAATTAATGTAAAGTTTGGAGAAATTATATATACAATTAAAAGAATTTATAGCATATTTAGTTGGCAGATCATATCTGTCTATAGTTCATAATACTTATGTATGGTTAGGATACAAATATATTTTAACTTTGGAAAATAAGAAAATTTGACAGTAGGCTTCAAGTTACACGTATTTTAACCACTTTTGGGGAATAAAAATATTGGTGGGTATAGCCGTGCAATTGGCACATTTGCTTTTTATGCTATTGGGAAAATAGGGGAAATACTTGGAGAAAGTATTTACATTTATATATTACATTTAATATAAAAGAATATGAACAGATTTATAAGAGAAAAAACAATCTCATTGAAAATGGGGAAAAGATAGAATATGAAAAGCAATTTAACCTTAATTGTAATCAATGAAACATAAATTCAAATAAGAATGAGATATGATATTTTATCCATTGAAATGGCCAAAAAAATGTATACTATCCAGAGGTGGTTGATAAGGGTATGGGAACATAGGTACTGTTGATGGAAGTAGAAAATGGCATAGCTTTTTATTTTTGTTTATTTATTTATTTTTAAAAGATTTTTATTTATTTATTTGACAGACAGAGATCACAGGTAGGCAGAGAGGCAGGCAGAGAGAGAGGAAGGGAAGCAGGCTCCCCGCTGAGTGGAGAGTCTGACGTGGGGCTCGATCCCAAGACCCTGAGATCATGACCTGAGCCAAAGGCAGAGGCTTAACCCACTGAGCCACCCAGGCGCTCCGGCATAGCTTTTTAGAAAACAATTTGACAGTATATAAAAATTGTAAATATATATATCCTTCAACATCACAAGGACTTACAGAATTTATCCAAATATACATACACATGCACAAAGATATATGTATATGGATGTTCACTGCAGCCGTATTCATAAAACCAAAAAAGGTGATATCTGAATGTTCATTTATAGGGTAATGATGACAAAAATTATGGTTTATATGCTACTATGAATTCATTAATGAGGTAGCTTTATATTAGGGGACCGCATAATGTACTGTTAAAACTAGGCTACTTTTGATAGTTAAAGAGAACACTTTAAATAATTAACCCAAGAAAATAGGGTAAGTCTAGATATATAATTGCTGAGCTCAGTATGTACTGATGTGGAAGAAAGTTTAAAACACACTGCTATGTAAAGAAAGCACTTTCCAAAAAAATTATATATGTATATGTATGTATGTGTGTGTGAATATATGTTATAGTAATATATATCTATATTTTATCTATCTATCTATCTATCTATCTATCTATCTATCTATCTATCTATATTCTTCCAAAACTAAAGCCCTGGGTGTGCATATTTGTGTAAATATGTAGGAAAAACATAGAAAATATGTATCAAACTACTAATATTTGTTACTTCTATGGAGGAGGATAGAACTGGGAGAAGGATGAAGGTAAACTTACTCTTTTAAATTCTATATTAATTGTTTTTTTTACAATGACCAATCATTTATATATCTACAAAATCAAATAACAATAAAAACCTTCCAAAAATTAAGACCATTAAAAAAATATCTTTGGATGCATTACCCAATAATTTAGTTTTGTTAATTATGATGATTGCTTCAGCTGATATGGTCACCTTCAAGTGAGGACCCTAAAATGTCTAACCACAAAGTTGAAGGCAATAGAATTACTCTCAACAAAAAGTTTTCTCAGTGGTAATGAACAATGAGCATTTTGTTCTTACCAGATAGAATAGAAAGCTGCAGTTATGAATAAGCACAGCTTTTATACTATGCTAAAGAATTTAACACAGCTTTAGAGTCATTGTCAGGCAAAGACTGGTTATAAATTAATTATTATGAACCAAGTTCTAATTATGGTGCCTTATGTAAAATTCTGTGTTCATGGAAACAGTTCAGATTATATCTGACTTTGCTAGTGGTTTCCTGATGGAAAAGACAATAACTCATTGCAAGGTTCTTTCCATGATACTGATTTTGCTGGTCAGTCCATTAGGTCTTTGGAATAAACACTATGATTGACAGTTATGTTGAATCAACAGTTTATTCTACAATTTATTTGTTTCTACAATGCTCCTGGCATTGTTCTAGGCACTAGGGATAAAGAAAAACATTAAACATCCCTGCCCTCATGGAACTTATTTTCTAGTTGTGGAATAGTAGGAGATAGACATTATATAAGATAAGTAAAATATGAAGTTTATTAGATTGTATTGAGTGTTATGGAAAAATAAAAATTGTCAAAGAATGCTGAGTGAGAGAGATATTTTATTTTTAAATAAAGTGATAAGGTAAGTAAAAGACCCCAAGGAGGTGAGGGAGCAAGCCAGGAGGATAAGTGGGAAACAAGAGGAGCAAGTGCTCAATGCCCAAGCACATCTGCAGTCTTTGAGGAACAGCAAGAAGTCCAACATGGCTACCTCATAATGAGGGAGGGGGAAGAGCTGTAGACTTGAAGGACTGAAGTCAGAGAGTCATGCTTCTGCTCTTGTAGGGCCTTGTGGATTAGTAAAAATCAGCAAAAAGTCAGTAAAAGACTGACTTTTACTGACAGCAAGATGGAAAGACATTGAAGGGTTCTGAGTAGGAGTGAAATGGTTTAACTTACATTTTAACGGGATCATTCTTCAAGCTCTTTCTTCTCCCAAATGGTTTCATCCATTTAGGAAGCTGGCTCACTAGGATTCTGGCTGATTATTAAATTCTTTTATAGCATGTACTTCCAGGTGAGAGTTGGTAAAAAGTCCGTTATAAATGTACTTATATTTAGATCTTAATCTCAAATACCTGCAAATGAAAATAACATAGACAATTTTTATCCAGTCCATGGAACAAGAAAGTCAACAGGTTTCACTCACATATATTTAAATTCTAAGAAGAAATACCAAACAAAAAGCATGTTGTATAGAAATTGAGAGAGAGAAAATCTCTTTGATTCATTTCCTTTTATCCCCATCTCTACTGCCCCAGCCTTGTTTTAGAACATCATTTCTTCCCTGGAGTATTGTGGTAATCTCCTCCCAACTGGTTAGAGTGCTTTCAGCTAAACTTCCCTTCCATCAATACCATAGTTCAGATGTCATTTCTTTTCTAAAATACTACAACAGCTTCCCCTAAACTGTTTTTCTGCCTGCATTCTTGTTCTGCCTTCAGTATATTTTCAATTGTGTTATCAGAGGACCTTTTCTATCATGGAAATGATATTCTAACTAAATGTTTCAATGGCTATGTAGAAGGTTCAGGTTAAAGTCAAACTCCTAGGATGGCATGGAGGCTTAGTGATCTTATCTAGTCCTGCCTACTTCTGTCACTTCTGTTTAGTCTGCTGACCTCATCTTACAATACCTATGTTCATCTTTAAAAGAACTACTTGAGTCTCGAATGTGCTGTGGTTTCCCTTGATTCCAGGCTATTTTGCAGATGCTACCTCCTTGCTTCACTTCTACTTGTTATTCAAGATTCAGTCCATGTGCTACCTCTTTGTGGGAAGTCAGAATTATCTGCCTTTTCTGCTTGCAATCACAGTACATTTTGCGATTATTATGACTGTTGATTTACTCTACAGGTTTATAAACTGTTTGAGAGTGGAGTCTGAGCATTATTTGCCTTTGTGTCTCCAATACTTAACATATAGCATGTGATAAATAATTGATCTCTGAAGGAGATAAGGACAGTACGATGAAGGACAAAGTAAGGAGAGAAGATTGGTATGTAATATAAACATGATCTCTGTTTTGGATCTTAGAGAAGTGGAATAGAGATGCCAGTAATTGACTGATACTGGTGAGGCAAAAGAAACTGGGTCAGCATTCTCCCTTGCCTGGAGTTTATTAGTTACTTAAAATAATCAGTATTTTGAAGTAGAACTTGAATGTTATAGTTCTTTTTACTACCATTGTCACTACTGTTTTATTTTTTATCTATTTATTTTTTAAAAATTATTTTTAATTAACATATGATATATTATTTGCCCCAGGGGTACAGTTCTGTGAATGATCAGGCTTACACATTTCATAGCACTCACCATAAAACATAACCTCCCCAATGTCCATAACCCAACCACTCTCTCCCTACCCGCTCACTGGCCAGTAACCCTCAGGTTGTTTTGTAAGAGTCTCTTATGGATTGTCTCCCTTCCCATCCCATATTGTTTCATTTTTTCCTTCCCTACCCCATGACCCCCACCCTGCCTCTCAAATTCCTCATATCAGAGAGATATGATAATTGTCTGTCTCTGATTGACTTATTTCACTCAGCATAATACCCTCTAGGTTCATCCACATCATGCAAATGGCAAGATTTCATTTCTTTTGATGGCTGCATAGTATTCCAGTGTGTGTGTGTGTGTGTGTGTTTGTACACCACCTCTTCTTTATCCATTCATCTGTTGATGGACATCTAGGTTCTTTCCATAGTTTGGCTATTGTGGACATGGCTGCTATAAACATTCAGGTGCACATGCCCCTTCAGATCACTATATTTGTATCTTTAGGGTAAATACCCGGTACTGAGATTGCTGTGTCATAGGGTAGCTTTATTTTCAACTTTTTGAGGAACATCCATGCTATTTTCCAGAGTGGCTGCACCAGCTTTCATTCCCACTAACAGTGTAGGAGGGTCCCCTTTCTCTGCATCCTCGCCAACATCTGTCATTTCCTGACTGGTTAATTTTAGCCATTCTGACTGGTGTGAGGTGGTATATCACTGTGGTTTTGATTTGTATTTCCCTAATGCTGAGTTATGTTGAACACTTCTTTATGTGTCTGTTGGCCATCTGGATGTCTTCTTTGCAGAAATGTCTGTTCATGTCCTCTGCCCATTTCTTGATTGGATTCTTTGTTCTTTGGGTGTTGAGTTTGATAAGTTCTTTATAGATTTTGGATACTAGCCCTTTATCTGATATGTCGTTTGTAAATATCTTCTCCCATTCTGTCACTTGTCTTTTGGTTTTGTTGACCGTTTCCTTTGCTGTGCAAAAGATTTTGATCTTGATGAAGTCCCAATAGTTCATTTTTGCCCTTACTTCCCTTGCCTTTGGCTATTTTTCTAGGAAGAAGTTGCTGTGGCTGAGGTTGAGCAGGGTGCTGCCTATGTGCTCCTCAAGGATTTTGATGGATTCCTGTTTCACATTGTGGTCTTTCATCCATTTTTAGTCTATTTTTGTGTGTGATGTAAGGAAATGGTCCAGTTTCATTCTTCTGCATATGGCTGTCCAATTCTCCCAACACCATTTGTTGAAGAGGCTGTCTTTTTTCCATTGGACATTCTTTCCTACTTTGTCAGAGATTAGTTGACCATAAAGTTGAGTGTCTGTTTCTGGGCTCTCTGTTCTGTCATGAGCTATGTGTCTGCTTTTGTGCCAGTACCATACCGTCCTGATGATTACAGCTTTGTAATAGAGCTTGAAGTCTGGAATTGTGATGCCACCAACTTTGGCTTTCTTTTTCAACATTCCTCTGGCTATTCGGGGTCTTTTCTGGTTCCATATAAATTTTAGAATTATTTGTTCCATATCTTTGAATAAAGTCGGTGGTATTTTGATAGGGATTGCATTAAATATGTAGCTTGCTTTAGGTAGGATAGACATTTTTACAATATTTTTTCTTCTAATCCATGAGCATGGAATGTTTTTCCATTTCTTTGTGTCTTCCTCAATTTCTTTCATGAGTACTTTATAGTTCTCTGAGTACAGATTCTTTGCCTCTTTGGTTAGGTTTATTCCTAGGTATCTTTTGGTCTTGGTTGCAATTGTAAATGGGATCAACTCCATAATTTCTCTTTCTTCTGTCTTGTTGTTGGTGTATAGAAATGCAACTGATTTCTGTGCATTGATTTTATATCCTGACACTCTACTGAATTCCTGTATGAGTCCTAGGAGTTTTGGAGTGGAGTCTTTTGGGTTTTCCACATAAAGTATCATATCATCTTCAAAGAGTAAGAGTTTGACATCTTCTTTGCTGATTTGGATGCCTTTAATTTCTTTTTGTTGTCTGACTGCCAAGGCTAGGACTTCTAGTACTATATTGAATAGCAGTGGTGATAGTGCACATCCCTGCTGTGTTCTTGACTTTAGGGGAAAAGCTCTCATTTTTTTCCCCATTGAGAATGATATTTGCTGTGTGTTTTCATAGATGGCTTTGATGATGTTGAGGTATGTTCCCTCTATTTCTACACTTGGAAGAGTTTTGATCAAGAAAGGTTGCTGTACTTTTTCAAATGCTTTTTTAGCATCTATTGAGAGTATCATATGGTTCTTGTTCTTTTTTTAATTAATGTATTGTATCACATTGATTGATTTGGGAATGTTGAAACAACCTTGCAACCCAGGAATAAATCTCACTTGGTCGTGGTGAATAATCCTTTTAATGTAGTGTTGGATCCTTTTGGCTAGTATTTTGGCGAGAATTTTCACATCTGTGTTTATCAAGGATATTAGTCTGTAATTCTCCTTTTAGATGGGGTCTTTGTCTGGTTTTGGGACCAAGGTACTGCTGGCCTCATAAAATGAGTTTGGAAGTTTTCCTTCCATTTCTATTTTTTGGAACAGTTTCAGGAGAATAGGCATTAATTCTTCTTTAAATGTTTGGAAGAATTCCTCTGAGAATCTGTCTGGCCCTGGGCTCTTGTTTGTTGGTTATGGGTCTCTTCAGGTCTTCTATGTTGTTCTGGTTCAGTTTTGGTAATTTATATGTCTCTAGGAATGCATTCATTTCTTCCAAATTGTCGAACTCACTGGCATATAGTTTCTCATAATATGTTCTTATAATTGTTTGTATTTCTTTGGTGTTGGTTGTTGGTTGTGATCTTTCCTCTTTCATTCATGGTTTTTTGGTTTGTTTGTTTGTTTTTTTGGGTCCTTTCTCTTTTCTTTTTGTTAAGTCTGGCCAGGGGTTTTTCAATCTTGTTAATTCTTTCAAGGAACCAGCTGCCAGTTTCATTGATTTGTTCTACTCTTCTTTTGGTTTCTATTTCACTGATTTCTGCTCTGATCTTTATGATTTCTCTTCTCCTGCTGGGTTTAGGCTTTCTTTGATATTCTTTCTCCAGCTCCTTTATGTGTAGGGTTAGGTTTTGTACTTGAGACCTTTCTAGTTTCTTGAGAAAGGCTTATATTGCTATATACTGTCCTCTCAGGACTGCCTTTGCTGTGTCCCCAAGATTTTGAACAGTTGTGTTTTCATTTTCATGTGTTTCCAAGAATTTTTTCAATTCTTCTTTAATTTCTTGGTTGACTCATTCATTCTCTTTAGGATGCTCTTTAGCTTCCATGTTCAGTTCTTTCCAACTTTCCTCTTGTGATTGAGTTCTAGCTTCATAGCATTGTGGTCTGAAAATATGCGGGGAATCATCCCAATCTTTTGGTACCAGTTGAGACCTGATTTGTGACCCAGGATATGATCTATTCTGGAGAATGTTCCATGTACACTAGAGAAGAATGTATATTCTGTTGCTTTGAGATGGAATGTTCTGAATGTATCTGTGATGTCCATCTCATCCAGTGTGTCATTTAAAGTCTTTATTTCCTTGTTGATCTTTTGCTTGGATGATTTGTCCATTTCAGTGAGGGGTTGTTAAATCCCCTTCTATTATTGTATTATTGTCGATGAGTTTCTTTGATTGTGTTATTAATTGGTTTATGTAGTTGGCTGCTCCCATATTAGGGTCATAGATATTTAAAATTGTTAGATCTTCTTGTTGGACAGATGCTTTGAGTATGATACAGTGTCCTTCCTCATGTCTTATTATAGTCTTTAGTGTAAAATTTATCTTATCTGCTATACGGATTGCCACCCCACCTTTCTTTGGATGTCCATTAGCATAGTAAATTGTTTTCCCCTCCCTCACTTTAAATCTAGATGTGTCTTTGCATCTAAAATGAGTTTTTTGTAGACAGCAAATTGATGGGTCTTGTTTTTTTAATCCATTCTGATACCCTGTGTCTTTTGATTGGGGCACTTAGCCCATTTATATTCAGGGTAACTCTTGACAGATAAGAAATTTAGTGCCATTGTATTGCCTGTAAGGTAACTGTTACTGTATATTGTCTCTGTTCCTTTCTAGTCTACTACTTTTAGGCTCTCTCTTTACTTAGAGGACCCCTTTCAGTATTTCCTGTAGGGCTGGTTTGGTGTTTGCAAATTCTTCTAATTTCTGTTTGTCCTGGAAGCTTTTTATCTCTCCTTCTATTTTCAGTGATAGCCTAGCTGGATATAATATTCTTGGCTGCATGTTTTTCTCATTTAGTGCTTTGAATATATCATGCCAGTTCTTTCTGGCCTGCCAGGTCTCTGTGGATAAGTCTGCTGCCAATCTAATATTTCTAACATTGTATGTTACAGAGTTCATGTCCCAAGCTGATTTTAGGATTTTCTCTTTGTCACTAAGATGTGTAAGTTTTACTATTAGAAGACAGAGTGTGGACCTATTCTTATTGATTTTGAGGGGGTTTCTCTGTGCCTCCTTGATTTTGATGCTTGTTCCCTTTGCCATATTAGGGAAGTTCTCTACTATAATTTGCTCCAATATACCTTCTGCCCCCCTCTCATTTTTTCTTCTGGGATCCCATTTATTCTAATATTGTTTCATTTTATGTTATCACTTATCTCTTGAATTCTTCCCTCATGGTCCAATAGTTGTTTGTCTCTCTTTTGCTCAGCTTCTTTATTCCCCACCATTTAGTCTTCTATATCACTAATTCTCTCTTCTTCCTCATTTATCCTAGCAGTAAGAGCCTCCATTTTTGATTGCACCTCATTAATAGCTTTTTTTGATTTTGACTCGGTTAGATTTAAGTTCTTTTATTTCTCCAGAAAGGGATTCTCAAATATCTTCCATGCTTTTTTTGAGCCCAGCTAGCACCTTAGTAGTCATCATTCTGAACTCTAGTTCTGACATTTTACCAGTGTCCTTATTGATTAGGTCCCTAGCCATCATTACTGGCTCTTGTTCTTTTTTTTTGTGGTGAGTTTTTCTGCCTGTCATTTTATCCAGAAAAGAATATATGAATGAGAGAATAAAATGCTAAAAGGGTGGCAGAGACCCCAGAAAAATATACACTAACCAAATCAGAAGAGACTCAAAACCGGGGGGTAGGGTGGGGGTTTGATGGGAAAAATTAAAAAAAAATATATATATATATATATTAGACTGGTGAATAGAACAGAGCCACCCACTTGATTTTGGGTGTATTCTGGTCTCTTAGAAGAAACTACCTTCCAAAATTTAAAGGAAAGAAAAACTTATATACATACAAAAATAAGGATAAACATGATAAAGGGATGGAATATGACTGTAAAGATGAAAATTAAAAAATGATTCCAAAAAAGGAATTGATAAGATAAATTGGTTAGAAGAAGAAAACAAAAGTTGAGAGAATGTGATCAGGCTGGAGACTAGAACAAAGCCATGTGCTAGATTTAGGGTATATTTTGATCTATTAGAAGAAATTGTAGCCCAAAATTTTAAAGAAAAAAAACTATATGTATACAAAAAATAAGGTTAAGTAGAATGAGGGGATAAGATATTACTATAACAATGATAATTTAAAAATACTTCTTAAAACAGGTATTGTTAAGATAAAATTGTTAAATAATATTAAAAGTGGAAAGAGGAAAATTTTAAAAAGTACAATCAGAAAAAAAAATTAAAAAATTTAACTTTTCTTGACTAAAGGATCATGGGGAAAAAGCCATGAATTTTATGTTTTCCTTTCCCCTATCTCTGGAGTTCCATAGTTCTTCTTGATTGGTGAACTTGGTCTTGGCTGGATGTTCTTGCTGATCTTCTGGGTGAGGGTCCTGTTGCAGTGATTCTCAAATGTCTTTGCCTGATAGGGTATTGCGCTGCCCTTGTCACGGGCCAGGCTAGGCGATCTGCTTGGGTTCGTTCTAGGGAGCTTTTGTTCCCTGAATGCTTTCCATAGAGCTTTGGAGGACGGGAATGATAATGGTGGTCTCCCAATCCAACCTGTCAGAGCCAAGAGCTCGGGGCCCGCTCTTCAGTGCACCCTCAGAGAAAAACAGTCAATCCCTCCAATCTCCCTCTTCTCGGCCACACTCTGTGCTCACCTGGCTTGTGACTGAGCATTTCTATCTCTGGCACATGGCCCCATTTGGAGTCTCCAAACCCAGCAGATTCCTGAAGTGTGCTCCCCAACTCCTCCTCCCAGAGGAGGAAAGGGGGGGGTGTCTCTCCAGATCTGCCACTTGTGGAGTCCCTGCTGGAAGAGCAGTGGCTTGACTGTGCCTTGGATCATGGTTTAAGGTAACCCCGTGCTGAAAGCCCAGTCCTCGGCTCCGTCTCTGTAGCCAGCTTCCCTGCTTTGATACCTGGGAGCTCTGCCACACTCAGACATCCCTGGTCTTTCTGTGACCCTGTGGGTCCTGAGACCACACCGTCCTCATGAGAGCTCCACCCCCACTTAGCCTCTGGAGCAATGTCCCTCAGGGGAGCAGACTTTTAAAAGTTCTGATTTTGTGCTGTTCAGCTCCACTGCTTGTCAGGACCCAGCCCCTCCCCCCACGGTCTATCTTCTATCACTTCGGATTCACTTCTTTCACACCTACCTTCTAGAAAGTGGTCGATTTTCTGTTCCTAGAATTGCTGCTCTTCTTCTCTTCAGTCTCCTGTTGAGTTTGTAGGTGTTTGGAATGATTTGATAACTATCTAGCTGAACTCCTGGGACCTAATGATATTTCAGTCTGCTACTTCTCTGCAATCTTGCTTCCTGCATCACTAGTGTTTTAAATAAAGATTTCTACAATACATACACAAATCTGTTAAATCTCATTTTTATGTTTTTTTTTCCCTTTTAATTCCAAAGAATATAAGGCATTGTGGTGGCCTATTCATAGGTTAGACTAAAGGAAGAATTGATAATCTAATAGCTATTGCTACTACAATGAAGATCTTTTAGTCTCCCTGAGATTCCATTGTAGGCTTGCAAAGGAGACATGGGAAATTACTTCTCATGATAGTTAAATTTGTGATAGTTATGGAAATTGGCATAGATAAAAAAATGCATTTATTTAATTTAACAAATATCTTACCAATTGCATGGACCAGGAGCTAATAATCTAGGTACTGGATACAATTTTAAATTAAAGTTGCAGCCCTAATCTAATTTGAATTAAAATATCTTCAGTTTCCATTCTATAATGGAGCAGGGGGTAGAAATGATGTTAGACCAAAACAATTCAACAGATATGGTTTGCCCTTGAAAATGGCAGGGAAGTGAAAGAAATCTAAAAGCTTAGCTTTCTATCACATCCCTGGAAATTTTCTTGTACATCCTGAACTGCAGGAAAGTTTAGTACAGTTTCTCCCCTGTGGGTGTGCTTCCTTCGTGAAATAGAGACCTATTTACTTTTGACACAACATTTTGCAATTCTGCTTTGCCTAAGTTCCTTCTCTCATAGATAGTTTTCGTGTCTCTGTGTTGGAATTTTCAGAAAGTCTTGCGCTTTTTTTTTTTCATCTTTATGAATTAGGACACTGTATAGTTACAACAAAAATTTGAAAAAACAGTGAAACCACTCCCAGGCAATAGAATGGCATATTGAGGACATATTAAACTTCCTTCATTTATGTTGAATTCATTGAGAAACTTAAACCCCTAAATAGCCAATAACTTTTGCAAACAAATTACAGAGTTAATTGAATTATCTGTTAATAACAATAAGGAATTTTTTGACACATTTGGCCCATTGCTCCTTTGGCATTCATAAATATCTAGAAGCATCCAGTTGCTAGGTGATCACCATAGCAGTAACTGGAAGTTACAGACCAAGTGTTAAATTAATAAATGGCTAAGGTCAATTCAGTTGGAGGGATCTGAAGTGACTTATTGATTTTAGTCTTTGTCTAATTTTCAGGGAGAATCTGGTGTGATATTACCAAAAAAAGTTGAAAAGAATGATTCAGGATCATAAATAGCAATGTGTGCTAGAGCTGGTGTTCTTGGCCCTAAGGACAACATTATATTGTATTATTTTTTTCTACTACTATTTTCTCTTACTCTATCATTTATTTTATTTTAAAAATTTTAATTTCAGTGTAGTTAATAGAAAGTACTATATTAGTTTCAGGGGTATAATATAGTGATTCAACAATTCCATATATCACCCAGTGTTTATCATGACAAGTGTACTCCTTAATCCCCATCAACTATTTCACTCATCCTCCCACCCATCTCCCCTCTTGTAACTCTCAGTTCATTCTCTATGTTAGGAGGATGTTCCTTGGTTTGTTTGTTTCTTTCTCTCTCTCTCTCTTTTTTTTTCCTTTGCTCATTCATTTTGTTTCTTAAATTCCACATATGAGTGAAATCATATGGTATTTGTCTTTCTCTGACTCTCTAATTTTGCTTAGCATTATACTCTCCAGCTCAGTCCATGTCTTTACAAATGGCAAGATTTCATTTGTTTTTTGGCCGAATTACATTTTTTTTCTTTTTTTTTTTAACCATTCATCTATCAGTGGACACTTGAGCTACTATAAATAATTCCACTATAAACATAAGGGTGCATGTATCTCTTTGAATTAGTGTTTTTGTATTCTTTGGTATTGGTAAATACCCAGTACTGTAGTTACTGAATTATAGAGTAGTTTTATTTTTAACATTTTGAGAAATTTTCTTACTACTTTCCACAGAGGCTGCACCAGTTTACATTCCCATCAACAGTGCATGAGTATTCTTTTTTTCTCCACACCATACCAACACTTGTTTCTTGTGTTTTTTATTTTAGCCATCTGACAGATATGAGGTGATATCTCATCATAGTTTTGATTTGTATTTCTCTGATGATGAGTGATGTTGAACATCTTTTCTTGTGTCTGTAGGCTATCTGTATGTCTATGGAGAAATGTCTGTTCACGTCTTCTGCCCATTTTTAAACTGGATTATTTGTGGGGTTTTTTGTTCGTGTGTGTGTGTGTGTGTGTGTGTGTTGAGTTTTATAAGTTCTTTATATATTTTGGATACTAACCCTTTATCAGATATGTCATTTGTATGTATCTTCTCCCATTCCATAGGTTTTCTTTTAGTTTTGTTGTTTGTTTCCTTCACTGTGCAGAAGACTTATTTTGATGTTGTCTTAATGATTTATTTTTGCTTTTATTTTCCTTGCCTCAGGAGACATATCTAGAAAAATGTTGCTATTGCTGATGTCAAAGACATTACTGCCTGTGTTCTCTTCTAGAATTTTTATGGTTTCAGGTCTCACACTTAGGTCTTTAACACATTTTGGGTTTATTTTTGTGTATGGTGTAAGAAAGTGGTCCATTTTAATTTTTTGCATGTACCTGTCCAGTTTTCCCAAAATGATTTGTTAAAGGGACAGTTTTTTCTTTTCTGCTTTCTTACAGATTGATTGACCATATAATTATGAGTTTATTTCTGGATTTTCTATTCTGTTCTATTGATATATGAGTCTGTTATTGTGCCAGTACCATACTGTTTTGATTACTACAGCTTTGCAATATAACTTGACATGTGGAATTGTGATGCCTCCAGCTTTGCTTTTCTTCTTCAATATTGCCTTTGTTATTTTTTGTCTTTTGTGGTTCCATATAAAATGGGAAATTTTGTGAAAAATGCTTTTGGTATTTTGATAAGGATTGCATTAAATGTATGGATTGCTTTGGGTAGTATAGACATTTTAACAATATTTATTCTTCCAATCCATGAGCATGGGATTTCTTTCTATTTTTTTTTTATGTCATCTTCAATTTCTTTCATCTATTTTTTTTATATGCATCAGTGTTTTATAGTTTTCAGAGTACAGGTATGTCTCCTCCATTCCCAGGTATTTTACTCTTTTGGGTGCAATTGTAAATGGGATCATTTTCTTAATTTCTCTCTCTGCTTCTTCATTATTAGTGTATAGAAATGCAACAGATTTCTGCACACTGATTTTTATATTCTGTGACTTCACTGAATTCATGTATCAGTTCTAACAGTTTTTTGGTGGAGTCTTTCAAGTTTTCTATATAAAGTATCATATCATCTGCAAAAAGAAGCTTTACTTCTTCCTCACTGATTTCGATTCCTTTTAATGCTTTTTGTTGTCTGAATGCTGTGGCTAGGACTTTCGGTGCTATGTTGAATAAAAGTGGTGGGAGTGGACATTCTTATCTTGTTCCTGACCTTAGGGGGGAAGCTCTGTTTTTCCCATTGAGTATGATGTTCACTGTGGGTTTCTTATACATAGCCTTTTTTATGTTGAAGATGTTCCCTCTAAACCTTCTTTGTTGAGAGCTTTTGTCATAAATAGATGTTGTACTTTGTCAAAAGCTTTTCTGCTTTTGACAATAAAATCTATTGGATTTTATTTTATCTTTTCTCTTATAGATATGATGTATCACACTGACTTGCAAATCATATTGTGGTGAATGGTTTTTTAATATATTGTTGGATTCAGTTTGCCAGTATTTTGTTGAGGATTTTTGCATCTATGTTCATCAGAAATACTGACCTGTAGCACTCTTTTTTTGTGGTGTCTTTATCTGTTTTTGTTATCAGGGTGATACTGGCCTAATAGAATGAATTTGGAACTTTTCCTTCTTCTATTTTATGGAGTAGTTTGGGAAGAATAGGTATTAACTCTTCTTTAAATGTATGGTAGAAAAAAAATTAAAAAAAATAAATGTCTGGTAGAATTTGCTTGTGAAGCCATCTGGTCCTGGACTTTTGTTTGTAGGGAATTTTTTGATTACTGATTCAATCTCCTTGCTGGTAATCAGTCTGTTCAAATTTTCTATTTCCTCCTGCTTCAATATTGTTAAGTTATGTTTCTAGGAATTTATCCACTTCTTCCAGGTTGTTCAACTTGCTGGCATGCATTTTTCATAATATCTTTTATAATTGTTTGTATTTCTGGGATGTTGGTTGTTTTTTCTCCCCTTTCATTTGTTATTTTATCTGAGTGTACTCTTTCTTTTTGATGAGTGTTAGTAGAAGTTTATCAATTTTGTTGATCTTTTCAGAGAAACAGCTCCTGGTTTCATTGATTTGTTCTTATTTTTTTTTATTTTTTTATTTATTTTATTTTTTTATTTTTTTATTTTTTTTTTAAAGATTTTATTTATTTATTTGACAGACAGAGATCACAAGTAGGCAGAGAGGCAGGCAGAGAGAGAGAGGTGGAGGCAGGCTCCCTGCGGCGCAGAGAGTCCGACGTGGGGCTCGATCCCAGGACCCCGGGATCATGACCTGAGCTGAAGGCAGAGGCTTAACCCACTGAGCCACCCAGGCGCCCCTCTTATTTTTTTTTTAATTAGTTTCTCTATCATTTATTTCTGCTCTAATCTTTATTATTTCCTTCCTTTTACTGGTTTTGGATTTTGTTGGTTGTTCTTTTTCTAGCTCATTTACAATTAAGGTTAAGTTGTTTATATGAGATTTTTCTTGCTTTTTGAGGTAGGTCTCTATTGTTATATATACACTTAACTTGTAGAACTGCTTTTGCTGTATTCCAAAGATTTTGGACTGTTGTATTTTCATTTTCATTTGTTTCCATATACTTAAAAATTTTTTTAAAAGATTTTATTTATTTATTTGTCAGAGAGAGAGAAAGAGATGGCATAAGCAGGGGGAGGGGCAGAGGGAGAGGGAGAAGCAGCCTCCCCACTAAGCAAGGAGCCCAATGTGGGACTCAATCCCAGACAGCTGGGATTATGACCTGAGCCAAAGGCATATGCTTAACCAACTGAGCCACCCAGGCATCCCTGTTTCTATACACTTTTTGATTTCACCTTTGATTTCTTGGTTGACCCATTTGTTGTTTATTAACATGCTATTTAAGCTCTATGTATTTGTGGTGTTTCCGGATTTTTTTCTTGTGGTTGACTTCTAATTTTGTAGAGATTTGGTCAGAAAAGATGCATGGTATGACTTTGGTTTTCTTGAATTTGTGGAGGCTTGTTTTGTGGCCTAATATGTGATCTCTTCTGGACAATGTTCTATGTGCACTTGAAAAGAATATGTATTCTGCTGTTTTAGGATGCAAAGTTCTGAAAATATCTGTTAAATCCATCTTGTCCAGTGTGTCATTCAAAGCCACTGTTTCCTTGTTGCTATTTTGTTTGGATGATTTAACCGTTGACATGCATGGAGTGTTAAAGTCCCCTCCTATTATTGTATTATTATCGATTAGTTCCTTTATGTTTGTTATTAACTGTCTTATGTATTTAGGTGATCCCATATTGGGTGCATAAATACTTATAATTGTTATATCTTCTTGTTGGATTGTCCCCTTTATGATTATATAATGTCCTTCTCTGTCTCTTGCTACAGTCTTTGTTTTAAAGCTTATTTTGCTCAGTATTAAGTATTGCTACTCTGGCTTTCTTTTGACATTCATTTGTATGGTGTTTTTCTATCCCCTCACTTTTAATCTTCAACTGTCTTTTGGTCTAAAATGATTCTCTTATAGGCAGTATATAAATGAGTCTTGTCTTTTCATCCATTCTGTCACCCTATGTCTTTTGACTGGAACATTTAGTCCATTTACATTCAAAGTAATTTTTTTTAATTTAAAAATTTTATTTAATGTATTATTAGCCCCAGGGGTACAGGTCTGTTAATCGCCAGGTTTCAAAGTAATTATTGATAGCTATGTGTTTGTTGCCATTTTTTACTTGTTTTGTGATTGTTGCTATAGTTTTTCTCTGATCCTTTCTTACCTTTCTCTCTTTCATGGTTTGTGGTTTTTCTGTAGTGATATACTCGGATTTCTTCTCTTTAATTTTTGCATATTTATTAGTGGTTTTTGATTTGTGGTTAGCATTAGGCTTGTATATAATATCTTCTCTATATAGTAGTCTATATTAAAAAAAGTTGATGGTTACTTGAGTTTGAGCCCCATGTTTTGGGTACATACATAAATACTTATTTCAATGCTTTTGCATTACATACTTCTTATACTGTCACTTTTGGTCTTTCCTTTCTACTCAAAGAGTCTCCTTTAATATTTCTTGAAGGGTTCATTTATTGATCATGAACACCTTTAGTTTTTGATTGTCTGAGGAATCCTTTATCTCTGATTCTGTTCTGTTTTTTTTCTTTTTTTTTTTTAAGATTTTATTTATTTATTTGACAGAGAGAGAGAGATCACAGGTAGGCAGAGAGGCAGGCAGAGAGAGGGGGAAGCAGGCTCCCTGCTGAGCAGAGAGCCCAATGTGGGGCTTGATCCCAGGACCCTGAGATCATGACCTGAGCCGAAGGCAGAGGCTTAACCCACTGAGCCACCCAGGTGCCCCTGTTCTGAATGATAGCCTTGCTGTGTAGAATATTCTTAGCTGAAGAGTTTTCCCTTTCAACAGTTTGAATATATCATACCACTCCTTCTGGCCTGCAAAGTTTCTGCTGAAAAACCTGCTGATAGCCTTATGGGGTTTCCCTTGGGAATCTGTCTTCTTTTTTCTTGATGCTTTTTTTCTTTATCACTGTTTTTTGCCATTTTGATTACTATGTGTCTTGGTGTGGAACTCCTTTGGTTGATTTTGTTGGGGGAATCTCTGTGTCTCCTGGATCTGTATATCAATTTCCTTCCTCAGGTAGGGAAATTCCCAGCTTTTATTTCTTCAAATAAATTATCTACCCCCCTTTCTCTCTCTTCTCCTTCTGGGATCCTTACAATGAGAATATTATTATGCTTGATAGCATCCCTGAGTTTCCTAAGTGTATTCTTGTTTTGCACAATTCTGTGGTTTTTTCATTTTTTTCAGCTTAATTACTTTCCATACTGTGTCTTCTAGTTCATTATTTTATTCCTCTGATTTTCCCAGCCTGCTATTTATTCCACCAAGTGTATTCTTAACTTCATTTATTGTATTCTTCATCTCTGATTGGTTCTTTTTTATCTCTGTCTTAAAGGTCTTACTGATGTCCTCCATTCTTTTCTCAAGTCCAGTGCATATCTTTATGATCATTATTTTAAATTTTCCAACAGACATGCTATTTATATCTGTTTTGCTTAGGTCTCTTGCTCTGGTTTTGTCCTGTTCTTTATTTTGTGACATATTCTTTTGTCACATTTTGCCAAACTCTCTGTGTCTGTTTTCTCTGTTTTAGGAATGTCAGTTTTATCTCTTGCTCTTGAAAGTAGTGGGCAGGAGATGACTTTTAACTAGATGGCATTAGTCCTCCTCCACTGGGACAGGCAGCTGCTGTGAAGACGAGGCAGGCAAGGGACTGTTCCACAGAGCTTGCTGGCAGGTGTACAGTTTTAGCATACTGTTGTGCATGCTTTGAGGAAGGCAAGAAACAGATGGTAAGGTTTGCATAGGTATTCTGAGGGAGGGAGGGGATCCACAACACTGGGACTGAGGCAAGTCTGGCTGGGGATGGGGGCTGGGTGTGGTGTAAGCAAGTTATGTTGTGAGTGCTAACTCTGCACTGGTTCCTGCAAGTGGCTGTGTGTTTCAAATGAGGGGTGCCTGGGTGGCTCAGTGGGTTAAGCCTCTGCCTTCTGCTCGGGTCATGATCCCGGTGGGATCGAGCCCTGTGTTGGGCTCTCTGCTCGGCGGGGAGCCTCCTTCCCCCTCTCTCTCTGCCGGCTTCTCTGCCTACTTGTGATATCTCTCTCTCTGTCAAATGAATGAATGAAGCATATATATATATATATATGTATGTATATATGTGTGTGTGTGTGTGTGTGTGTGTATGTGTATATATATATATATATATATATATAAAATGAGGGGCAAGGGAGGGAAATGGTACCTGCCAGTTCCTTTGTTTCCAGAGAAGCCCCTCAGTGAACTCTGAGATTAGTAACTAATTCTTTCTCCTATAAGCCTCTGGTCTTTCAAACTGCTGCTTCTAAGCTCTATCTCTGAGGGCTCTTTGCTGTGCAGTCTCTTTAAGGACAGGGACTCAGCTTCCTATTGCTGTTGGGCCCTCACAGAGCAGAACCTGCTAATTTTGAGAGTTTCAGGCTTTAAGTCCCATTGGTTGTAAGCACTAACAAAATTCAGACCTTCTGATTTTCAAAGACGAATGCTTGGGGAATTTTGCTTCCCTTTGCATGCTCCCCAATGTGATAGTCTGTTTCTCATGAGAGTCTGTTTCTCTCCCTTCTCTGTGTCTATAGCTTCCATCCTCCAGTGTTCAGACCTACAAGGTTTAGTTTCTATGGAGTCCTTACCCTTTCTACCCTCTTCTATGTGGTCTCTTCCCTATATTTAGTTGTGGAGTTTTTTTGACCCATCTTTGGTCCTCTTCTGTGTTGTTTGCTCTGGTGAGAGTGTTATCTATTTGTATCTGTGGGATGAGGTGAGTTTAGGGCCCTCCTACTCCATCATCTTCCCTGGAAGTTATGTGGTTTTTCTATTAGTATTCTATTTCTATTACTAATGTTTCTATTACTATATATTTTTCCTTTATTAGCCTGTTAAGACATAAATGGATTAAAAATTGTTCCAAATTTTACCTATTCTTTGAAAGAGTATTTAAGAGAAGATGCCCTGCTTGTTTACTTCTAATTAACTTTTCAATCCATATCAAACTTTGCTTTAACAATTTCCCATGCTTAAGTTTTATTCATCTTCACTTTTGGGCTCAGACTGATAGTTCTCATAGCTTGCGGGGAGGCTCCTCTGCTTGAATAGCTTATAGCTACGTCAAAATCTATACGTGTACAGTTGAGTTCATTATCATCAGTCTAACACCCAAACCTGTTCCCATTTCATGCTCCCTCATTCCAGACTTCACCATCTATCAGTCTACCCCTTATCAAACTTAGTCATTCTGGAATCCTACCTTTCTCTCATTCCCCATATCTTAATGGTCAGAAAACCTTATAAATTCTAACTCTAGACTATCTCCCTACTCTGTATTCACCTGTTCATTACTACTGATGTTTCTTTAGTTTAGGTTTTACATGTGTATTCATACCTCTGTGCTTTTGCACAAAATCCTCTGCCTGCCTGTATGCACTTTTTTGCCTTACCTGCCTGACATATTCCTACTTACTTCTAGAATTCCAGATTTTCTCTTTTCTAAAGCCTTCCTACTTGCTTCTACTACTTGGCTACCTACCAGATTTAGTTACTTTGTCCTCACTGATCCTATCTTTTGTAACATGCTTTTATGTAATACTAACCAGTTTAAATCATATACACTATTGTTATACAATAATAAATTACTATAAAATTTAATAATTTTTAATAACTCCAGCCCTTGGCACTAAATAAATATTTGTTGGATAAAGTAATGGATTAATTAAAGCTGGCAAATTAACAAATTGTTCATTCTTGAACAGAAAAAAAGACACTAACAAAAGATTAGGAAAGTATCTTTAGGGACTCTGAAATTTTGAGTAGGAAACTGGTGGACTATAGGTCATGTTTCCATTGTTTCTTTTTCATTGGAGTAGAACATTTGGAAGATATGGGAATCTCTGGGAAGGGAACTACTAACAATGCAGTTAGTGTTAGTGAAATGGCTTAGATACCTGGACCATGACTTAATATCCTGGAATGATAGGCTCTTGGGTGACTTGAGTATTCCAAATGGGGAAGAACAAATGTGTTTTTCCAGAGGTCAGCTGACTTGTTCAAGAGGGCTCTACACTGAAAATGTAAAGAAAACAAAGCAAACTCCAAGATAAAGTCATGATGCTGATTTCATTGGAGAAAAACAGATAGGACATGAAATGAAAAATAAGACTGAAGGAACTTCTCAGTGACTCACGTGAGAAAATAATTAGAAGACACTGGAAGTATTGCTTAAAATTCAAAATACCACAACAAATGTAAAACACATGGCTTGTAAATAAAATGAATGGACATTGCAACATGTATGTAGACATATAAGCCTAGACTTGTTAGAAGTATTTTCATGAAATAGCTTATCTCATGCACCAAATAAATAAGCAATAACTAAAAATCTAATAGGAGGAAAGATTTAACAATACTGTATGTCAAGAAGATACACCTCTAAGGAAATCCACCAAATATATACCTTAGGAGTGGATAAATGAGAAAGAAATGATGTTGAACTGAACTTAGAGAGGAAACAGATGATGTCTTCTTGATATATTTTACAAAACTGGCACAGAATCAAGATATAGTAGTAATGGGGACATAATCTGGCCATCTGCTGGAAGCCTTAGTCAGCAAAACACAGAGCATTTGACAAGTTCTTGATCTGCTTGATGAATATTCTGTCTCCCATGAGGGAGAAGGAAAATTTCAAAACATCCTAGAAATGACAAAATTAGTTTGCTATCATTTTGTATTTTTATAAAAGGAAAAAAAAAGAATGTATATGATTATGTGTTTGATGTGTTTTTATATTCATTTAAAAAATTATTCAAGGACACAGAAAGAACTGGTAACATTGGTTGTCTCTGGAAAAAAAGGGCTGGCAGCTAGGGAGCAGGGGTAGCAAAGATACTTTACACTGATTTACCTTAAAAATTCTGGAGTATAGAATTATATTGCTTGTTCCAAAATATAAATTGAAATACAGGTAAAAGACCAAGAAGGAGGAGGAGGACTGTTAGGATTAGGAGAGGAAGGGGAGGAGGAGGAAGACAGAATGCAGAGGAGGAAGAGGAAGAAGAGGGAGAAGAAGAAATCTGTCCAAAACAACATTCTTGCTGGATAATGGGGAAGGATCCTTTTAAGATATACAACATTTTGCATAAGCCTTTATTAAAGTATTTATATTGTATTGCAATAATATAATATGGAGTAGATCTCTTAAGCACCCTTGCCAGATTAACCAGAGCATTCCCTGCTGTCTCTGAGATGTAGCGATTGATATCCAAGGTGCACTAACTGCTTCCAGCTGGAAGGTCTCCCTTTCTTGTTTGCAAGTCTTTGCTTCCCTCCCCTGGGGTGCACTTAGCAAGAGTCTAAAACCTGATTATGTTAATTATACTTGATATTTTAAAACAAGTAATTTAATTAAACAAACTGATGAAATATTACATGTGGAATGAAAGATAGTTTTTTTTTGAAAATACATCTGAATACTTTGGAAAGACTATAAAAATGAAATGCTAAAACAAGTGCTATCAGAATAAGTATGAGCAAGACTGGGAAAAAAATCACAAAAATTTCAATGGTTTTGATACAGATACTTCTATAGTGTTGTAACATTCTTACTCTGTTTAAGCAAATTGAAACTAGAAATTATAGATGATGTGTTGTGGCTCTGCAAGAAAGGGCATGCAAAATTCCAATAAGCAATGGAAGAAAAGACCTTGACCCTATATCTAAAGTTTGGTGAGTCAGTAAATATTTAAAGGTTTAAAGTGAAAATTATACACTTCAGTTATTTATGTTATGATTCTCCACTTTAATAGTATTTTGTTTGTTTGTTTGTTTAACCAACTGGCCTTATCCTGTATTAAGCATGTGTAAACTTCCATAGAAGATGGGCCATATCTTGTTCATCTTTGTAACACCTGTGCAACATATGGATCTTAGAACATAGCAGATGGTCAGTAAATATTTGTTGAATAACTAGTATATCAACAGAGTTGGAAGTAGCATATATATTTGCCAAGTCCAGATAATGTGGACCCTCTAGGCTTGTCAACAAAACTTAGGGGTAGAGTAAAAATGGTGCTGGCCAGACTGAATTCAAGTGCTAGGTGAAGAGAAAGAATATCCAAATTAAGAGAAGGAGATGAAAAAATCTCATCTTTGGTCAGTGTAAGAACTAGAATATGAAGAAAATTTAGAATCAAAGCCAACAGAAAATGACAAAGAGGAGGAGGAAAATAATCAACGTATTGGGAGTTCCAAGCAAGAGTAAGTTCATTTGAAATGTTACAGCGTACCTCTTTCAACATTTCTCTCCTGAGCTTTAAGATAAAACAGTCAGAGTGAGATTTCAACAGAAGAAATTCTGGAAACTTAAGCTAGACCTAATTCTATAGGATTTTGTTGGTAAGAGGGAAGTGAAAGATTTCTTGGGATTAAATAAGTCATTTTAGAGTTGGTGATAACCAGGGAGGGGGAATTTCCAAAGTGTGTTATATGGAATAAGAGATTGTGACTATTACATTCTCTGTACTACATACAGGACATTTTCATGTTTGTTTATTTATTTGTCCTTTATTTTGTCTCTCCTTCTGAAGAGCAATCTCCATGACAGAACTGGATCTTCTGGCATGTCTTGCACATATTAGGTGCCTCTGAAATATTTGTTAAATGAAGGTCTGGTGAACAATATGGAGAGGCAGGAATCTGACAGCTCTAGAAACAGCAGGGGAAGTGTTCTCAGAGAGAATCACAGATTAAAAAATCACTGTAAAACAGGAGGAGGCATCGAGTACCTGAACCACCACCACCAAATACGTTGTTTTATTTGTAAACTGAAGATGAAATGAGCTCTATTTAACTCACTACAAGGCACTGTGGTAGAGAAGGAAGAGTCAGGTCTGGATGCCTGGGAGAGTAGTGGTGACATTATTAGGAACAGATACCTCTCTTTATGGAAGGTGAAAAATGGTTATTACTTAGTTTCATAGAAATTTGTGTCTAGTTTGGTTTATAGGAAAAAAAGTTCACTAGCTGGTGAACAGTTTCAATAAATTTAAAATAGAATTTATGAGACCATTTTATAGTAACTGTAGGAGTTACTATATCATTGCTCTCCAAATCACTCAAAAGACAAAATCATTATGCAATCATCTACGTATTCTTAATTAAAGAGATCGTGTTCATATTATAATTTTTCTTAAAATGACTAAATTGTGAAACTAAGGAACAAAGGAAAGAGAAAGGGGTATTTGGTGCCTTTACATACATAATTCCGCAAAGAGCAATGACTCTCAATTTGCTAGGATCACTCTGAGAATTTTAAGGAACAAAGCAATGACAATCCACACCCCAGGCCAATTAACTTGAATCTCTGGGGTGGGGCCCCAGCATGAGAAGGTTTTAAATGCTTCCCAGGTGAGTCTAATGGATGGGACAGCTGAGGACAATGAAACCAAGGCATATTTTGGAGGGGAGAGAGGAGACTAGTCTCTTATGAGAGTCAGACTAAACTGTAGTGAGAAGCTGAAACTGAAATTCACACCCGTGGTTTCAAATCAGAATGTTCTAAATATGACATTGCATGTGGAACTCTAACTTAAAATATTATACTTTTTTTTTTCCATTAAGGACTCAATGTACTAATCTGGAAATTGGTTAAAGGAAGTAAACCCTTCAGAAAGAATAAGAATTGGCCATTAGAGACAGAATATCATTATGCATTAGAAATGATTGTTGTATACCCAGGCAACATTTTTTTTTATCTTTCTGAAGTAAAGATTGTGAACTGCTGAAATAGTTTGTCAGGTGAGGTGAAAATTATTTCTCTACAGATATTTGAAATTAAACTCATGTTACATTTTTTGTGATGTTTAAATGGAGTTCTGTCTAGGGGAAGGGAAACAGACTAGAGGACATAGAGAAATTATTTTCAAACCAGAGGGTTTATTTATTTTACTTTTAATCTATGATTAACCTTTGCTGAAGGACTCTTGAAGTCAGTTTGATAGTGTCTTGCACTGCAACCACACGTTCCATTTTTAGAAGGACGGCCAACTGGCTACGGGGCCGCCCAGTGTGGATGTGGACAGATGCCCATTCCCTGCCTGCTGTGACAGTGTGGCTGACTTCAGTAAAGGGACACTCTGTTTCCTTATTCAGCCCTTCTCCTTTGTCAGTCAGCTTTCACAACACCATCACCAGTCTCTGGGCCACTATTTAGAGTGCCAGGAACTCATAATACTCCTACACTATAGATACTATTAGTATGTTCACTTTCTGGATAAGGAAAGAGGGTGATGGAAATGCAAGACAGTTTTTCCCAGTCACTCAGCTCATGAGTGGTAAAGGTACTTGGACCTTAGGTCAATTTAATTAAGAAGTCCAGGCTCTTAAGCACTATATTTGCTCCTTTATTCTTTTACTGTGGATGAATTCCTAGGTAATACTTTGGGCTACTGCCCACTAGAGTCAGATCCTGTTTACCGGGTCTCTAAAACAGAACACTTCCTTGTTTTCTTACTCCTTACTACATGGATCACTTCTCATGACCATGGATATTACACCCAGGATATGTGGCATCTAGGGAAATTTCACCAAAGGGAAAAATGGGGTAAGTGTGAAAATCAAGCATGGCCTGGTGCCCATATCCTTTGGCTTTGCTCTAAAGGCCTTTCCAATGGTGCACTGATCTCTCTCAGCAATAATCTCTCCTTATTGCTTGGAAAGGAGGGTAGGGTCACCTTCTGATTCTCATTAGGCTTTCCTTCATGGAATGGAGCTGAACACTTGTGTTAAGATTTTTCCCATATTATAAAAGACTGATGAATCACAGAACTTTACCCCTGAAACAAATAATAAAAAAAATTAAAAATTAAAAAACAAAAGATTTTTTTTCATAACAAAGCCCCAAGAGCCTTATCCATAATCAGATCAGGTCTTCCTACAATTTTTATAACCAAATATTAAATATATATATATGTATGTATGTATACATACATATATATTTAAAGGCAAGCAATGGCTGTTACTTTTGTAAAAGTGTTACAGTTCCATGAAAAGGAAGCAGTTGGCTTTTTTCCAGCATTACAAATATTTCAAATTAGAGTCATTGATTTATTGAATGTCTTTACATAATATGTCTGAAGAAGCAAAAAGTCACTTACTCAGAACCTGGTTAAACTGCCAGGAGAAATAAATGTCATGTTTCTTGAAAGAAAGAAAGAGAGAGAGAGAGGAAGGAAGGAAAGAAGGGAGAAAGAAAAGGAAAAGAAACAAAGAAAGAAAGGAAGGAAGGAAGGGAGGGAAAAAGGGAGGAAGGAAAAAGTGCTACTTGTTCTTTAGGCTGACTAACCTGGTAAATTGGTTCCCTAATTGCCTAGGTAGCCAGTGGTGCTTGATTCCTACATAAGACTGTTTGGAGGAGCAAGATATCTGGCTTTGTGAGTCACATTTTGCTCCAGTCTACTCAATTTGCACCTGAAATGATACGTTCACTTCAAGCACAGTACACCTTGTTTGAGAAGGCTTACTTAAGTGAAGAATTCTCCAAAGAGCTTATTACCTGATAGTAAATATATTTTAGATAAATGAAGATGATTAATTTTATACAATTAAAATGCTGGGGGAAGTACAAGTAAGACTTTGAGTCAAAGTGCTGGATTTATTTTTATTATTGATAATTTTCAATATTTATTAAAGAAAGTTACTTGAAAGTTTCAATTGCCTAAAATTAATTTTTTTAGAAGTGATAAGCATGTTAGAATCTAGTTGCTGACTCTTGTGTGTCTATCTTGGATCTTATATCAGGGTCTTAATTGATAAAATAAGATTTTACTCTGAGTAGATAGATGCTGTAAGTGGATTTAATAAAGCAAGTGTACTAAACAATGTTATGTATTTTGAACAATTGTTATCTAACTGTTTTCTATTCATTATCATATTAAATTATAAATTAGATAATACATAGGAAAGTTGAAAAAATAAAAAAAACTAAATGAAAAATACTGATAAAAGACATTTCTATACTAGACTGGAATATATTTTATACTTGTTTTTAAAAATGTTTCATCACTTCATGTAAGATACTAGATTCTGGAAAATATCAAGTCAATGTCATAAACATTTTGCACTCAACTACATTAACAACAGCTGCACAAATAGATTGGATGGTAGAGTATACTGTTTAGGGACTCAGGTTGATGGAATGCTATTGCAAGTTGGCACGGTGGGTAGCCCTATGTTCTTTCTCATTAAATGTGGCACACCTGATTTTGGGGGGGAATCATTCCTCCACTCTGAGTCCACACAGATCCAATCTGAGTGACTTCCATGATTAAAATAGTTGATGTCAGGGGTGGTGTGTGTAATCCAGGTCTGGCCAATGAGCGTACATATCCTCTTGGCCGCTGGAATTAGTTCAGATTTGGCTACATGAGGCATGTCAGGCCAAACAGAGTTCGTCCTAGGGCTTTAGAGCTATCAGGAAAAATGTGCACTTTTATAACAATTTCATTGCCTGAATTCATTGGATGTAAAGAAAAATGAAGCTAATGGCAGTCATTTTTATATTATCCATGAAAAATATGCCTGGAAATAAACCCAAACCAAAGTGGACATGGAGACATCCAAATGCCTGACAACATTTGACCACTTGGATTATGCTTGTTCCATCCAAAGCTCGTAAGCCCTTGAATCTCCCAGATATATGAACCATCATTTTTGTTTTTGCTTACAGTAACGTGATACTATGCTTCCATCCTTTGCAAATAAGGTATCTTATTAAGACATCTAATTCAAATCGTGCTAATAATAAGTAGTTACTTTGTAATAGTGGCTGAGAAATGTGGTAATTAGGCAGAAATTTAATTTATTTTTTATTTGTTTAAAGGTTTTATTTATTTGTTCATGGGAGACAGAGAGAGAGAGAGAGAGAGGCAGAGGGAGAAGTAGGCTCCCACTGAGCAGGGAGCCTGATGTGGGACTCAATCCCAAGACTCCAAGATCATGACCTGAGCCAAAGGCAGACATTTAACCATCTGAGCCTCCCAGGCACCCTAGGCAGAAATTTTAAAAGAAAAAAATTATGCCCATCAAATAACATGAAGCAAGAATATATTTTTATTAGACCATTTCAAAATTCAGATAGAATTGTAGAATTTTGGAATGATAGAGATTTTTTTCTTTTAACTTTCTAATTTTACATTTGTTTATAAATAGGTAAACGGAGGTCTGGAAAGAAACATCTAAAATATTCAATAGAGATTATTGACAGATGCTTCCATGTAATTATAGTAATAGAAACAAACAGTGGACTGCCGAAGGAATTTGAGAGATTTAAATTTCTCAAGGCTAACTAACTGTATTAGGAACCAAATTAATATTATTTTTCATACAACTCAATCTAGCCAAAAAAAGAGCCACATGACTGAAATAGGATGGTCTACTTATTTAAAAATAGTTAATCTCTTTTCCTTAAAAGTGAGTTCACTCTTTGTTCAAGTAGGAAATGTAGATAAAATTTATAAACAGATATGAATCCAAAAACATGAACCAGTTTATTCCATATTAAAATATTAATTTAGCTTATTTACTCTCTAAAGGAATAAATAAGCACCTATCCTATTGAAACGGAACTTTGGTTCAAATTATAAATTGACATCACCTTAAGTTTAATTTCTAAGCAACTATCAGTATTTTCATGTTACCAAAGTTAATCAAGTCATTAGGAAAAATGATCAAATCCATTGTTTGGCATAATGGAGCCCAAACAGCTGGCTGAATTAGATAAAGGTTTCACTCTTCCATAAACTGACTTGTGACATGCTGGTATCACAGCAGATTTGGGAACCCTGCATTTGCTTTTAAAATTACACTTGGGAAAAATAAAAACCAGGTAATCTGTATTTTGAAATATGTTTTGTTTATTTCAGCCATTTGCTAATTTATAATTGTGAATCTGGATGGTGGAATTATGGGTAGAATATTTTATGGGTGGGTTTGGAAGGTTTTAAAACAGAGAAGAAAGCTATTAGACCTGTCTTTAAAAAACAAAACACAATGGAAACATTTCACACCATATGGAGGTAATATAAAAATAGCAAGAAGATTGTGTCAATTTATTATTAGTATAAAACAGGGCACACTTTCTACTCTTTACATTTTGTATGCATAATAAAATAAAAAGTATGCATAATGAATAAAGCTAAGCCAATTGTTAGTTTTAATTACTAAAGTTTACTATGTTACAACAAATATGCTCTCCTGAAAAAATAAGGTTATCAAATCACATTTAAAGAACCATGTAAAGCTCAAAACTTGGAAAAACAAAACAACAAAGGGAATGAATTTTGATCAGAAGGAAAGATAAATAGACTGAATGAAAAATACTGAAGTCACTCATATTCATGTAGAGATTCCATGGTCAGTGGAGTATCTATTGATACATAGACCAGTGACTTCAGCTAATGTAATTATTTGGCAAATGACTGACCACTTTCTGTGCTGTTAAAGAGTCATTAAAGTTTTGCTCAGTCGATTACATGGTGATTATACAGAAACTGACCCTGGAAGAGCTTTTACTAATAAGCATTGAGAACATTAAAAAATGCAGTTAGAAACAAGTATGATCATTCATACATTCAGTGTTGATAGTATTTCCTCTGTTAAAGGATTGGAGAATTAATAAAATAAATGAAAATTCGGAAAAATTATGTGGAAGTGAACAGGAAAGGCTGCTCAAATATTAACGTGTTGTTGCACTGTAAGGGGCCCCAGGCTAAAGAAAGTCTTTTACTGCTGTGTGGTAGCCATTGGTCCCTTGGATACAGGCCTCATTAAACAATTTGTTTCAATCTTTCCTTAAAAAAAAATTCAAATAAACATATAAGTAAAAGGGTTAAAATGAAAATATTCCTTTACTAATGTATGGTTCTTCTCAAGGATTTTTCAAGGCCCTCATCAAGGCCAGGACTCTGGTACAGTGAGTGAGGCATCTAGTATGTAAAATTAAAGAGGCTTCGAGAGTGAGCACCTTACATTTTGTGCTCTAAGCACCTCACTTACTTCCCCCTAGTCCTGGTCCTGAAACATATGCAAATGTATGTATATAATTTATATAAATTTACATATATTTTAAAATAAAAATGGGATCATCCTCTACATATATAACTTGCTTAATTCACTGAACAATATATGGCAAGCATTTTTCCTTATTATGTATGGATATATGTCATTCTTTCAAATATCTCCATGGTATGTTACATTATGAATGGACTATAATTTATTAAATCCCACTCTGGTGATGGGTACTTATATCACTTCCAGTTTTTGAGTACTGCTAATAATGCTGCAATTTTATACACATATCTTTGTGTACTTGTGTGTTTCAGTAGATTATTACCATTAGTGAGCCAAGGAATTGAATTATAATTTTATTTCATTTCAAATATGAATTTTTCAGTTGATTATCTTTGATTTTCATTGCTTATATCCACTGACTATGGCCTCCATAAAAATATTGAATAATAGCTGTAAATAAGCAGATTTTCTTGTTCTGAGCTTCAATCAGAATACTTTTGAGTGTTTCACCATATGTTTGACATTTGTTGTTGGTTTCTGATAGACTGTCTATCAAAGACTGTTGTTCATGGGCTGACCCAAAAGCCTTTCTGTGGCCTCTCATTATGGACGCTGGAGAGTCTGTTACTTCTCTTAGAGAAGTCTGCTAGTGTTTTGAGAGAGAGATAACTTGAATCCTCTTAGGGGATAGGTGTCAGTTTATATGTGAGTACAGAACTTGTTGGCAATTCTCCTTTCCCTACATCTAATCTTGATGTGTGCAGTGGTGGCAACCCTAATAATCATAAGCAACCAGCATGAGAATGAAGAGCTGACAGCTAAGCATGGTCAGAACACAAAGCTGGAATGAGCCAGAGTCCTGTGTGATATTTTTGGCTCACTGACCCAGTTCTGAGACTCTGCTTCTGAAATTATTCTAAAATAAACACAAAATGTTTTTGTAGCTTAAACCACCATTCATGGAGTTTTCTGTTATTTTCCACCAGAAGCATTCTTAACTGATACTTTAAATTAAGAATTTTTTTTCTATTTCTGGTTTTATGAGTATTATTAAAACCAGAAGTGAGGGGTTCCTGGGTGGTTCAGTTGTTAAGCGTCTGCATTCGGCTCATGATCCCAGGGTTCTGGGATCGAGCCTGCTTCTGGCTCCCTGCAGGAAGCCTGCTTCTTCCTCTACCACTCTCTCTGTTTGTGTTCCCTCTCTCACTGTCTCTCTCTCTGTCAAATAAAAAAATAAAATCTTAAAACAACAACAACAACAACAACAAAAAACCCAGAAGTGAATGTCATAATTAGTCACATATTTTTTTCAAAAATAGCTTTCAAATAACAGCAGATACTTAAATAGTGCCTAATATATGGGAGGGACTTTTTTCTGAATTTTTACATTTATTAACTAATTTAATTTCTATAACAACTCTATGGGGGTAGATACTATTATTATCCATATTTAAACATGAGGAAATTGAGACACAGAGTGGTTAGGTAAATTGCCTATGGTTACACATTTAATAAGTGACAGAGTTGGGATTTGAACCCATACAGATTGGCTCCAGAATCCTGGAATCTATTTTACCTCTAGTATTGAAAAATGATGCATGGGCCACAATATATCTTTCTCAGTTCTATCGTTATTATTAGTCTTTATTGTAACAGTGGCCAACAGCCATTTAACTAAATCAATGGCAAATGAATATGAATTAAGTATTTTAATGTGTCCCATAATTCACGGTAAAAAGAGCAGCAATACAATTCAATTGATTAAGCATCAAAGCAAATCTTAGCTTTTCTTACTCAATTTATTTTCTTAAATTAAGTTTGACTTCACAAATTCATTTGTTGGATTTTTTTTTTTCTTTCTGGGATTCAAAAGAACAATATGCTTTTCTTATTCTTCCTGAAGCTAGAATTATAATAGATGAATTAAGGCATTTTTTGGCCATTTCTTTGACATGTTCTGACTTTAGACACATTTTCTTCTTTTTCCTACGCTCCTTCCTTGATCAAGAACAGTGATGCTTTTATTCTCTGTCATCCAGAAAAGTAGCATAGAAACAAATAAACAAACAAATTGAGCAAGAATTTAATGCTCCCACCTACTCCTGGGTTTTTATGCTTCGTCTTATTTGTTCTATCTAGACTGAGTGTGACTCAACATATAGGGACAATGTCTTAAAATCCTGTTGCCATGAATAATAAATGGTAATAACAGAGCCTTCTTACAGCAGCAGTTATGTAAGTAAATGTGAACCTGGATTATCTATGATATAGAGTACAATGAGAATTACTTTTCAGCTTTCTGGAAGCTGTTAATAGAAAAGTATTGGTAGTTGATAATATTTTAAGGCACTTTTTCTATTTTTTTAAATCTTTTGTATTCTTTATGTATTCACTGACATCTGGCAATGCCTTTGGAAATACATAAAATTCAAAATCACTAAGTAGGATTTGTGCAAGAGACAATACTAGTGGCATGATTACGGTCAACCACCACTGTAGGCTTATTCATTTTAGGCTTATTTACCATGACTTAGGGAGGATAGGGTTTTTTTGTGTGTATACAAGGATAATAATATTTAGTTCATAGATTTACCATCATTATTGCCATCTTTATTATCTCTATCAAGGTGATAAATTATCAGTCATAATTATCACTATTACGGGAGGTTTTTGTGTATTTGCCATTTAATATAATTCATTTTCTAATGATTCTTTTAAAAAATCCTTGCTAGATGTGTAATTAAATGTCAAAGAATCTATATAATTAATATATACTCTGGAATAAAATGATAATCTCAACTACAAATAAATTCATGAATTAACAGACATATTTTTGCTTCTCTTTGGCAAATATATACACAAGAGATTATATAGATATTATCTATTATGTAAATATGGGGTTTGTTTTAGCTATGCCAGACAGAAAGTGAGAAAAATAAAGATGATATGGGCAGAGGATTTATAACATTCACAGGGACAGGAGCAGGGGTATTCATAATGTTCACAGCCACAGAAGAAGATAGAAAGAGTAAGATGGACCATAAAAATGAAAATAGTAGAATAGAGTGAGAAGAAATCGAATAAAGGCAATGAGATTTAGAGATTTGAAAAGGAGGCTGGGAACTATTGCTTTGATGTAGAATGCACTGGAACAAAATAAAGAATAAAATAAAAATAAGGAGGTTGAAAAAGGAGACATTCTAGAGAATTCATATAGGAAATTTAGATTTGTTTGGCGTAGGGGTGTCTTCTTTCAATTTCATGCTTATAGAAGCACAGATGGGAAACTTAAAAAGAAAAAGGCAGGGCTTTTAGTAGGGGTTTTAAGGGTGTTATGTTATTATTATTATTCCTGAAAGAGTACCAACTTTCCATGCTCTTTAGTTTTTCTTTTGTTTCATAATGGAATTTAGGTAAATTTCCTGTGTAACACCCTCATACACATATCAAATTTTTGGAAAAAATAATATTTTCTTCTTCTCTATGTCACAGTTTCGTGGTGGACCAAGCATGGTTTCTCTATGTGTTTGTCCTGCACAGCTTCCTATGTGAAGTCTAAAATTAACTCTAAAGTTAAAATGTGAAGCAGTGTTCAAATCCTGGTTCTGCTGCTAGCAGTGTCATAGGTTCTGTAAGCTTTTGTTTCCTCATCTACAAAATTGGGAAAACAGTTGCAAAAGTTGTAAGATAGGAAATAAGCATTGTGAATGGAACACAGCAAATATTCAGCAGTTGATATTATTTCTTTAATACAAACCATCTAATAGCCATTAACTCAGTCATTATCCACCTGATGAGTATTGTACTGATGGGAAAGATCACTCTGCCTAACCAAATGTTATTGTTTTGTGTTGTTTTCTGGCCATGAAGGGGTATCTGCCTGGTTTACTGGTTTAGAAAGAAATAACGTTCATTCCTATTTGTGATAGTATTAAAATTGCTATGAATCAGGAAAAACTACATATTAAATGGCACCTATTGTTTGGAACTGCATAGAACTGACCAGTTTGACCTTGTGACTCCCACAAAATGAGATTTGAAGCATTATGTCATTGTGAGGTTGCAGAATTCAGGGAGATAGAGCAGGCAAGGGCAGAAAATATTCCTCTGGGACCCTTCTGGGCCTGACTGACTCCTATTCTAATATTTTAAAATAGGGGGAGCACAGTGAAGAAATGGGCAATTTACAATGCTGTATGCACATTGGCGGGCGCTGACAGCTTAATGGAGCCATCATCCCTTCCTCATTCTTGAGATCATCAATTAGGTAAAGCAAATGCAGACTGACATGACTTCTGTGGTTTCTACCACTTGATTTGAAAGACATTTGTTAAGATAGTTGTTTGGGGAAAGAAAGAGCAAGACATAATTCCTAAAGGTTAGGACCGTGTTTCTCCCTAATATGGATTGTGAATCACAGTCTTTTACAACTAAAATAGCTTTTTACTCAATGAAAAACTGAAACTTTCTTAAGAAATTGATTTTTAAATTGCTTAGATATACTTTTGCTTTTAAAGTTACAATGATTCATTATATTTAATTATAAGGGAACTTCAAATTCATGCTTTTAATCTATCTAATCTCCTCTTGACTACAGATCCAATGTGTACAACCTTCATGTGTGGTCTCTTCTAGTCCAGAATCAACATATATTAATTCCACTGTATTCTTTTGAACATTTCATGGCATGGTCATCAAAATAGAATATATATTTGTCACACCAAATTTTCTCTTTTCATCTTAGATATATTAAATAAAAACAACCAAAGAAAGGCAGTAATCAAATCAGTAATGCCTACTGTTTATTTTTTTAGCAGAAATATTTACAATAAAATAAGAATCAGAACATAGATTTACCACCTAGAAATACATACTGACTGGTGTGAGGTGGTATCTCATTGTGGTTTTGATTTGTATTTCCTTGATGCTGAGTGATGTTGAGCAAATGTCTGTTGGCCATTTGGATGTCTTCTTTGGAGAAATGTCTGTTCATGTCTTCTGCCCATTTCTTAACTGGATTATTTGTTTTTTGGGTGTTGAGTTTGATACGTTCTTTATAGGTTTTGGATACTAGCCCTTTACCTGACAAGGCATTTACAAATACCTTCTCCCATTCTGTCAGTTGTCTCTTGGTTTTGTCCACTATTTCCTTTGCTATGCAAAAGCTTTTTATCTTGATGAAGTTCCAATACTTCATTTTTGCCTTTATTTCCCGTGCCTTTGAGAAGTGTCTAGCAAGAAGTTGCTGCAGCTGAGATCATGGAGGTTACTGCCTGTGTTTTCCTCTAGGATTTTGATGGATTTCTCTTTGTTGTCCGATTGCTGAGGCTAGGACTTCTAGTATTATGTTGAATAGCAGTGGTTTTAGTAGACATCCCTGCCATGTTCCTAACCTTAGGGGAAAGCTCTCAGTTTTTCCCCACTGAGAATGATATTCGCTGGGTTTTTCATAGATGGCTTTTATGGCATTGAGGTATGTACCTTCTATCCCTATACTTAGAAGAGTTTCGATCAAGAAAGGATGCTGTACTTTAACAGATGCTTTTCCTGCATCTATTGATAGTATCATATGGTTCTTGTCCTTTCTTTTATTAATGTATTGTATCACTTTGATTGATTTGTGCATATTGAAGTGCCCTTGCAGCCCTAGAATAAATCCTACTTGTCATGGTGAATAATCCTTTTAATGTAATGTTGGATCCTATTGGCTAGTATTTTGTGAGATTTTCATGTTCATTTCATGTGCATTCATGTTCATCAGGGACATTGGTCTGTAATTATCCTTTTTGGTGGGGTCTTTGATTTTTGGGATCAAGGTAACACTGGCCTCATAGAAAGACTTTAGAAGTTCTTCTTCCATTTCTGTTTTTTAAAACAGCTTCAGAAGAATAGGTATTAATTCTTCAAATGTTTGAAAGAATTCCCCAGGGAAGCCACCTGGCACTGGACTATTGTTTGTTGGAAGATTTTTGATTACTGATTCAATTTCCTTGCTGATTGTAGGTCTGTTCAGGTTTTCTATTTCTTCCAGGTTAATTTTTGGTGGTTTATATGTCTCTAGGAATGCATCCATTATTTCCAGATTGCCTAATTTGTTGGCATATAGTTGCTTATAGTATGTTCTTATAATTGTTTGTATTTCTTTTATGTTCATTATGATCTCTCCTCTTTCATTCATGATTTTATTAATTTGGGTCCTTTTTCTTTTCTTTTTTTTTTTTTTTTTTTGATACTTCTGACAAGAGGCTTATTGATCTTTTTAATTTTTCCAAAGAACCAGGTTTTAGTTTAGTTGATCTATTTTTCTTTTGGTTTCTATTTTATTTATTTCTGCTCTAATCTTTATTAATTCTCTTCATCTGAGAGTTTCAGGCTTTAATTGCTTTTTTTCTCCAGGTCTTTTAAGTGTAAAGTTAGGTTGTGTATTCGAGACCTTTCTTGTTTCTTGAGAAAAGCTTGTATTGCTATGTATTTCCCTCTTATGGCTGCCTTTGCTGCATCCCAAAGATTTTGAACAGTTGTGTTTTCATTTTCATTTGTTTCCATGATTTTTTTTCTTTAATTTTTAAATTTCCTGGTTGACCCATTCATTCTTTAGCAGGATGGTCTTTAACCTCCAAGTGTTTGGAGGTTTTCTCTTGTGAGTGAGTTCAAATTTCAAAGTTGTGGTCTGAGGATATGCAGGGGATCATCCCAATCTTTGGTACTAGTTGAGACCTGACTTGCAATACAGTATGTGATCTATTCTGTACAGTTTTCCATGTTTACTCAAGAAGAATTTGTATTCTGTTGCTTTAGGATGGAATGCTCTGAATGTATCTGTGAAGTTCATCTGTTCCAGTGTGTCATTCAAAGCCCTTGTTTCCTGGTTAATCCTCTGCTTAGATGATATGTCCATTTCAGTGAGTGGGTGTTAAAGCCCCTTACTATTATTGTATTATTATCAATGTGTTTCTTTGATTTTGCTATGAATTTGTTTATATGATTGACTGCTCCCATGTTAGGGGCATAAATATTTACAATTGTTAGATCTTCTTTTTGGAAAGACCTTTTAATGATGATAAAATGTCCTACTTCATCTCTTATTACAGTCTTTGGTTTAAAATCTAATTTGTCTAATGTAAGGATTGCCATCCCAGCTTTCTTTTGATGACCATTAGCATGGTCAATTGTTTTTCCACCCCCTCACATTCAATCTGGAGGTGTCTTTGAGTATAAAATGAGTCTCTTGGTGTCAGCATATCAATTGGTCTTGTTTTTTTAATCCAGTCTGATACCCTGTGTTTTTTGATTGGGGCATTTAGCCCATTTACATTCAGAGTAACTATTGAAAGAGATGAATTTAGTGCCATTGTATTATCTGTAAAGTCACTGTTTCTGTATATTGTCTCTGTGTCCTTTTGTCTATGTTACTTTGGGGCTGTCTTTCCTTAAAGGATCCCTTTTAATATTTCTTGCAGGGTTGGTTTAGTGATCACAAATTCTTTTAGTTTCTCTTTGTACTGGAAGCTTTTTACCTTTCCTTGTATTTTGAATAACATCCTGGGTGGATAAAGTATTCTTGGCTGCATATTTTTCTCCTTTAGCACCCTGACTATATCATGCCGTCCTTTCTGGCCTGCCAGGTCTCTGTGGGTAGATCTGCTGCTATAGTCTAATATTTCCACCTTTGCAGGTTACAGACTTCTTGTCCTGACCCGCTTTTATGATTTACTTTTTGTCCCTGACATTTGCAGTATAAAATTATTATATGTCAGGGTGTTAATCAATTTTTATTGATTTTGAAGGGGATTCTCTCTGACTCCTGGACTTGAATTCCTGTTTCTTCCCCCAGATTAAATTTAAATTAAGGAAGTTCTCAGTTATGATTTTCTCCAATATACCTTCTGCCCTCTGCCCCTTTTTTCCTCTTCTAGGATCCCAACTATTCTAATGTTTTGATTTATGGTGTCACTTATCTCTCGAATTCTCCCCTTGTGATCCAGTAGTTGTTTATCTCTCTTTTTCCCAGCTTCTTTATTCTCCATCATTTTGTCTTCTGTATCACTGATTTTCTCTTTTGCCTCATTTATCCTAGCAGTTAGAGCCTTCATTTTTTATTGCATCTCATTAGTAGCCTTTTTTAATTTTGACTTGGTTAGATTTTAATTTTTTTATTTCTCCAAAAAGGGATTCTCTAGTGTCTTCTATGCTTTTCTCAAGCCCAACTAGTATCTTTGTAATCATCATTCTGAGCTCTAGTTATGACATCTTACTTATGTCCATACTGATTAGGTCCCTGGCAGTCAGTACTGCCTCTTGTTCTCCTTTTTGAGGTGAGTTTTTCCATCTTTTCATTCTTGCAGAAAATGGTCGCTTTTCTATTTGTAAAGTTGCAGCTATTCTTTTCTTAGCTCTCCAGTTGGGTTCACAGCTGTTCAGAATGATTTGATAGCAGTCTAGCTGACCTCCAGGGACCAGACAAAACTAAGGTCTCCTACTTCTGTTCCATCTTGGACTTCCACCAGCTTTTCAGTTTCTTACTAGAGAAAATAACTAAGCAAGAACAATTCTGAAATAAGAGTCTGTCCCAGATGAAAAACACTTTAGAATATTTTTTCATTATTGTTTATTAATTAAATGTCATAGCCTTGCCCTTTGGAGAAAGTCACATACTATAACCCATATTGGAGATGAGATTTGTGTATTTAAATTCAGCTTTGGCTGATAAAATCTAGTGTTTTTATTTTCTCTGGATAAGTACCCAGAATTGGTATTGATCATATGGTAGTTCTATTCTTAATTTTTTTGAGGAAATTTTGTACTGTTTTCCATAGTGGTGGCACCAATTTACATTCCAACCAGCAGTGAAGAAAGGATCTCTTTTCTCCACATTATTCCCAATACTTGTTATTTCTTTTGTTTTTGATGATAGCCATTTTAACGGGTCTGAAGTGATATCTCATTGTGATTTTGATTGGCATTTCCCTGGTTATTAGTGATATTGAACATCTTTTATGTACCTATTGGCCACCTGTGAATGTCATTGGAAAAATGTCTTTTCAGATTATTTGCCCATCTTAAAAATCAGACTGTTTTTGTTGTTGTTGTTGTTGTTATTGAGTTCTCTATGCATTTTGAGTATTAGCTCCTTACCTTATATATGATTTGCAAATATCTTCTTTTATTCAGAATTTTGCCCTTCTATTTTATTGATAGTTTCCTTCACTGTACAGAAAGAAGCTTTTTAGTTTGATGTAGTCCCTTTTGTTTTTTGTTTTGTTTGCTTTTGTTATCTTTGCCTGAGAAGCCAGATTTAAAAAATATATATATTCCTAAGATTGATGTCAAAGAGTTTACTTGCAAATATTTTCTCCTTTTATTGTTTCAGTTTTACATTTAGGTCTTTAATACATTTTTAGTTTATTTTGTGTATGGTGTAAAATAGGAGTCCACTTTCATTTTTTTGCTTGTGGCTGTCCAGTATTCCCAACACCATTTATTGAAAAGACTGCCCTTTCCCCCTTGTATATTTTTGCCTCCTTTGTCATAGATTCATTGACTATTTATGTGTGTTTTTTTTTCCTGAATTTTCTTTTCCATTCCATTGATCTAAGCATTGGTTTTAATGCCAATACCATATTGTTTTGATTATTATAGCTTTGTAGTATAGTTGTAAATCTGGGAGCATGATACCTCCAGTTTTATTCTTCTTCCTCAAGATTGCTTTGGCTATTTGGGGTCTTTTTTGTTCCATACAAATTTTAGAATTATCTGTTCTAGTACTGTGAAAAAAATGCCATTGGAATTTTGATAGAGATTGCATTAAATTTGTTGATTACTTTGGTAATATGAACATCTTAACAATATGAATTCTTCAATTTATTAGCACAAAATATACTTGCATGCATTTGTATCTTTAATTTCTTTTATTATTGTCTTATAGTTTTCAGTGTACAGGTATTTCACCTCCTTGGTTAAATTTCTTCCTAGTTATTGTATTCCTTTTGATGCCATTCAAAATGGAATAGTTTTTAAAGTTTCTCTTCCTGATAAATTTCTATTATTAGTATGTAGCAACACAACCAATTTTAATTTACTAATTTTGTGTCCTGCAACTTTACTGAATTCATTTATTAGTTCTAATTGTTATTTGTGGAATCCTTAGGGTTTTGTATATACAGAATGATGTCATCTGCAAATAGTGACAGTTTTACTTCTTTCTTTCCTATTTGGATAATTTTTATTTCTTTTTCTTACCTAATTGCCATGGGAAGAGCTTCCAATATGATGTTGAATAAAAGTGGTGAAAGTGGGCATCCTTGTCTTGTTCCTGATTTTAGACAAAAAGCTTTCAGCTTCCCACTGTTAAGTATGATGTTTGCTGTGGGTTTGTCATATACCACCTTTATTATGTTGAGGTAGATTCCCTCTAGCCTCATTTCATTGGAAGTTTTTATCATAAATGAGTGTTGAATTTTGTCAGATGCTTTTTCTGCATCTATTGAGATAATGATATGATTTTTATCCTTCATGTTGTTATTGTGATTGATTTGCAGATGTTGAATCATGCTTGCATTGTGGAATAAGTTCCTCTTGATCATGATGTATGATCCTTTTAATGCATTGTTGAATTCAGCTTGCTAATATTTTGTTGAGGATTTTTGTTTGCATCAACATTCATCAGGGATATTAACCTGTAATTTTCTTTTTTTGTAGTGTCCTTGTCTGGTTTTGGTATCAAAGTAATGCTGGCCTTGTAAAGTGAATTTGGAAGCTTTCCCTCCTTTCCAATTTTTTGGAAGAGATTGAGAAGGATAGGTATTAAATTTTCTTTAGAAGTTTGCTGGAATTACCCAGTGAAGCTGTCTGGTCCTGGACTTTTGTTTTTTAGGAGGTTTCTTTTATTATTGATTCAATTGCCTTACTAGTAATCAGTCCATCCAGACTATTTCTTCATTTTTATTTCTTCTTTTTTTAATTTAATTTTATTTTTCAGTGTTCCAAGATTTCTTGTTTATGAACCATATCCAGTGCTCCATGCAATACGTGCCCTCCTTAATACCCACCACCAGGCTTACCCAACCCTCGAACCCTCCCTCCAAAACCCTTAGTTTGTTTCTCAGAGTCCACAGTCTCTCATGGGTTATATATTTCTAGGAATTTATTTATTTTTTAGAAAAGCATATATTTCTAGGAATTTATTCATTTTTTCTATGTTGTACAGTTGTTGGCATATAATTATTCACGGTAAGCCTCTTATAATCTTTTGTATTTCTGTAGTATCTTTGTAACTTCTCTTTCATTTCTAATTTTACTTATTTGAGACTTCTCTCTTTTTGTCTTGGTAAATCTAGCTAAAGTTTTGTCCATCTTGTTCATCCTTTCAAAAGAAGCAGCTCTTAGATTTATTGATCTTTTCTGTTGTTTTTTAATTCTCTATTTCATTTATTTCCACTCTAATCTTTATTATGTCCTTTCTTCAACTACCCTTGGACTTTACCTGTTCTTTTTTGTCTGATTAGATTGTTTATTTGAGCTTTTTCTTGTTTCTTGATGTAGGCCTTTATTGGTCCCAACTTCCCTCATAGAACTATTTTTGAGGTATCCATAGATTTTTGGGTTATTGTATTTCCATTTTCTTTTATCTCAAAGTATTTTTTAAATTTCCCCTTTGATTTCTTCATTGACCCATTGGTTGTTGAGTACCGCATTGTTTAATCTTCACATACTTGTGAATTTTTCAGTTTTCTTATTGTACTTGATTTCTAGTTTTATACCATGTGATCAAAAAAGATGTTTGAAAAGATTTCAATCTTCTTAAATTTATTGAGATTTGTTTTGTGGTCTAACATGTCATCTATCCTGGAGAATGCTCCATGTGCAGTTGCAAAGAATATGTATTTTGCTGCTTTTGGATGGAATGATCTGCATTTTTTATTAAGTCCCTCTGATCTAATGTTTTTAAGGCTGATATTTCCTTATTAATTATTGTCTGGATGATTTATCCCTCAATATAAGTGGGGTATTATAACCCCCTACTATCATTGTATTGCTGTTAGTTTTTCCCTTTAGATCTATTAATATTTGGTTTATGTATTTAGGTGCTCCTAGGTTTGATATATAAATATTTATAAATGTTGTGTTCTTTTATTGGATTTACACCTTTGTCATTAAGTAATGCCTTCCTTTGTCTTTTATTACAGTCTTTGTTTTATAAAGTATTTTATCTGATATAAGTATGGCTTTCTTTTTATTTCCAGTTGCATGGAAACTTTTTCCATCCCTTCATTTTCATTGTATATGTGTCTTTAGATCTGATGTGAGTCTATTCTGGGCATGTAATGAGTCTTGTTTTTGTTTTGTCTTGTTTTTGTTTTTGTTATTCATTCAAGAACTCTATATCTTTGATTAGAGAATTTAATCCATTTATATTTTAAGTAATTATTGAATAGGTATATACTTGTTGCCATTTTGTTCATTGTTTTCTAGAGGTTTTGTAGTTCCTCTCTGTCCCTTTCTTCTTCTCTTTCTTGCTTTCTTTGTGGTTTTATGAATTTTAGTGTTATTTCAAATTCCTATCTCATTATCTTTTGTGTACCTACTGTAGGTTTTTGCTTTGTGGTTATTGTGAGTTTCATATAGAACAGTCCATTTTAAGTTGGTGGTAACTTAAGCATTCTTAAGAAAAGTCTACTTTTTTACTGTCTATCCCTTCATATTTTATGTTTTCAATGTCATATTTTACATTTTTTATTTTGTATATCCCTTAGCTGATTATTGTAGTTACAATTGATTTTATTACTTTGGTTTTTTAACCTTTATACTAGTATTATAAGTGATCATTACTTTCTATATTTTCTTGTTATTAGTGCTGTTTCTTTTCAGCTTAAAGAAGATCCTTTAACATTTCTCATATGGCTGGTTTAGTGTTGATGAACTCCCTTACCTCTTGCTTGCCTGGAAAATCTTTAATCTCTCTTTCAGTTTTGAATGCTAGCCTTGCCAGGTATAGTATTCTTGGTTGGAAGTTCTTTCTTTTCAGCACTTTAAATATATGATGTCACTCTCTTCTGGCCTGCAGAGTTTCTGCTAAAATTTCAGCAGGTAGTCTTATTTATTTATTTATTTATTTAAAAGATTTTATTTATTCTTTGAGAGAGACAGAGAGAGCACACAAGCAGGGGGAGAGGCAGAGGGAGGGGGAGAAGTAGGCTCCCTGGTGATCCAGTCAGGAGCCGGATGTGGTGCTCCATCTCAGGACCTGGAGATCATGACCTGAGCAGAAGCATCTGAGTCACCCAGGCGCCCCTCAGTGGGTAGTCTTATGGGGGTTCTCTCATATGTAATAGGCTGTTTTTCTCTTGTTCCTTTTAAGATTCTTTATCTTTAACTTTTGACATTTTAATTACAATGTGTCTTGGTGTGGATCTCTTTGCGTGTATCTTTTTTAGAATTCTCTGAGCTTCCTGGACCTGTAGGTCTGTTTCCTTCCCCAGCTAAGGGAAATTTTCAGCATTTATATTGTCAAGTATGTTTTCTTCCCCTTTCTTTCTCTTTTTTCCTTCTGAGACCCCTGTGATGCAAATGTTATTCTGCTTAATATTGTTTCATAGGTCTTTTAGACTATCTTCACTTTTTGAATTCCTTTTTGTTCTTGCTGTTGCTCTATTTGGGTAAGTTCCACAGTGCTGTCTTCTAGGTCACTGATCCCTTTTTCTCCATCACCTAATCTGCTTGCTGTTGAACACCTCTAGTGAATTTTTTCAGTTCAGTTACTGTATTCTTCAGCTCTGTGACTTCTGTTTGGTACTTTCTCATTTTTCTGTCTCTTGTTGAAGTTCTTATGATATTTATTCTTTCTTCTCTTGAATATGGTCAGCATTTTTATGACCATTACTTTAGAGTCTTTATAAAGTAGACTATTTATCCCTATTTCATTAAAGTCTTTTTCCAATGTTTATTGCTCTTGCATTTGGAACATATTCCTGAGTTTTTCATTTTGCTTGACTCTCTATGTTTGTTTCTATATATTAGGTGAAACAGCTACCTCTCCTCCTGGAAGGAGTGTCCTTGTGTAGTAGATGAACCTTATCTTTTAACCTTCCCCTGGCTCTTGGTTGTCCGCCAAACCTTTGTGATTATCTGAGTAGCCTAATTTGTTCTTTATAGGTATCAGTTGTTGAAGGTGTGCCAACAGTGTTCCAAAGGGAGTTATTTCAGTCAGTACCTAGATGCAGGCTGATTAGAAGCCAGATCCTCAGGAAACAACTTTTATTTATTTATTTATTTAAGATTTTATTTATTTATTTGATCACAAGTATGCAGAGAGCACAAGTAGGCAGAAAGGCAGACAGAGAGAGAGGAGGAAACAGGCTCCCTGCTGAGTAGAGAGACTGATGTGGGGTTCGGGGCTCAATCCCAGGACCCTGGGATCATGACCTGAGCCAAAGGCCGAGGTTTTATCCCACTGAGCCACGCAGGTGCCCCAGGAAACAACTTTTAAAGTGTGCAAATATATACAGTCCTGTGGGATCACAATCATAGATCCTGCTGAACCCTAAACAGGATCTGGAGGTGTTCCCTGAGAAACATTTGCAAGAACTGAGGCTTCAGAAAAGTGTTTAAGCACCTTTCTGGGAGGTACCAGTGAGCTCTGGTGAGGTCGAGGGAGGGTGCACAGATGTTATGTCCTTACCTATATTCCCTAAGAACAGCTCTGTAGCCTTAAATGTGTGGCAAATTTGAATCCTGTCCCTCAGGTTGAAACTCCAGGACATTTAAGTGGGACTTTTTCATGTGCAGACTGGGGGTGTTGTTTCAGTGTGCTGTCTGCTGCCAAGAATTGTCTTTCTGATTGTTACAGACCCTGGGGTCCAGAAGCACAAGCCCCTTTGACCACCAGAGCCAGACAACCAAGAGGCCTTCTCTGTGTGGATTGTATTCCCCACCAGCTTCAGTGAGGCTGTAGTTGCCTGTGGCTTTATTGAATCCAGGAGAGAGCATTGGGTGCAGGCATGCCTACAGCTTTAGTGATGCTAGAGAAGAGCTCTAGGAGTACAGCATGCTGATGTCTTTAGTGAGGACTGGGATGTGCTCTGTGGGGGGCAAGGCAAGCCTGTGGCTTTATTAAGTTGTGTCCATGAGTGCCCGCCTGTGTTGCGTTAGCAAGGCAGAGGGGGAGTGCAAAAAATGTCACTCTCCAGTGCCTTTGCCCCCAAGGAAAATCCCAACTAATTAATGCACCTTTGGCAGATGCTTTTAAAAATAACTCACCCTCACAAATAATCCAGTCCCCTCTCAAACTGCTGCCTTTGTCCTGATTCTTGGAATGACTGAGCTTACACAGGAGCCCCTCAAAAGGAGTATCTCAGATTCCCACAACTCCTTGGGTCCCTTGGATGTGAACCCCATTGATTTTGAAATCCAGACATTTTTCATGCCTCCTTTCTGGTGCAGGTTCCAAGGGTTAGGGTGCCCAGTGTCAGGTATAAACCCTTCTCTTTTCAAGGAGAGGTTCTGGTCTATGAGATCTCTCCCTGGTTTGTGCTGGCATGTGTAGGTTTTGGTAAGACTTCTTCCTCTCTTATACCTCCTCCTCCCTAACCCTCTCCAGCCCTTTTATCCCTTGTTGTAGAGGAAACTGTTCAGCTAGTTTTCTTGTTTTCAAGTGGGAATTAATCCATATGTCATTGTAGATTTGGTGTGTTCGTAGGACTAAGTAAGTTCAGGGTCTTTTTATGTTATCATCTTTTTATGTTATCATCTTGGACCACACTCTCTATTTCTAACATATCTTAAGGAATCTGAAGAATTTCTTACCTTAACCAATTTGAATAAATGTGATTTGCTGGGTTTTTTGGTTGGGATTTTCTCAATGACCTCAAGGACAATCTGATCTTTTCATTTATTCTCTTATAATAGAATGTACAGGGCATTTCACAAGTTGAGCAACAGGCTGCCCACTCAGAAGCATCATCCCACACCATAGGAAGAGAACCCAAACTAAGGATTCCAGAGATTCCAAACAACCAATAATATGAAGAAGAAGCCAGTGTGGCAGAGGTGATCTGGATCCAAGAAGAAATGGAAAATGCCTATAATAAAAAAGTAAGTCTCTAATTATAACATGCACTCTTGTTTGTCTTTTTTGCAGAATTTTAAATGCTATTATAATTCATTCAACTGCTTTCTTCCTCCAAGACCGAATCATTGCTAGTGTTTACTAAAGAAAAGTGTGTTGTCTCTTGGTCTTTAGAAAGATTGTTAAGTTTTTCTTATCTCAGTGGAAAAGGTTATTATCACAGTGGAAGGACTGAATTGCTTAAATTATATTTTGGAAATTTAATTTTTTTCTTGGAGTCTTACTCTTCCACTGACTGGCTATTTGATCTCAGACACTTTTTAAATTTCCATCTACCACAGTTTCCTAATCTGTAAAACTGAAATAATAATAGTATCCATAAGCATTTAATAATTGTTAGATACTAGCAGAATTATTGTTAAATGAATGCTTTGCAGTAGCCTTCCTATAGTTTTACCTGATGACTTTCAAGTATAAAATGTCTGGCAGGTGAAGTACAGTGACATCAATAGTCATTATCATTAGGCCTGGAATTGAACCAGGTGTTGAGAAAAATGAAAGCATGATCCTGACCTTAGACATCTTAAAATTTATTTATGTGCATAAAAATATGTAGTAGCAAAGTTGTATTCTATTGTAAAAACTTATTAAACTATATAATTTGTGTACTCTTTATGCCTATATTAATCAATAAAAAGAACAAGAAATAGATAATTGCTATGACAATCCCCTAATGTGGGATAATAAAAAAAAGACATTTATAGCCTAGTTGGAATTAGAAATTGGAATTAATTAATTTTTGGAACCACCACACTGATAATAAAGTAGAAATCATCATAAATCACCACTAATTTGATTACCTTTTTAGAACTGGAGTTAGTTCCCAAGCCAGCTGAAAATATTTGCCTATTTACAGGACAACTAAAAGAACTGACTTGCTCTATGTCTACACTATTTGAACATGGCCTGCTAGAAAGTTGCAAGGAAGTAAGTCTAACAGAAGAGTTTGCTTAATTAATCTGGGACTTGCCAAAAAAAGCAAGAAAGAATTTTTCTTCTATGTCTAGCAGAGGAGTCCTGGGACAGAATGTCTACCCCTACTTATCATAAGCCCATCCCTGAACCACTTATTGAGCCTCTGGGGATGAAGCTCTCACTGTCTAGCTTATAATATCATGGGGCATGGGAATATTGTGATTGACAGTCCCCAAAACAGCATGTTTTGGGAGAGACTGTTCATTAAAGGAAAGAAGATAAGCAAGCAACTCACATTTGTTTGCAAAACATGTAAAGAAGTTTAGACATTCTCCTGCTTTATCAAATTTTCTAAGTGGAGATAAGGGGACCAATTTAAAGATAATTGCTGCAATCTGGGTAGGACCAATGAAGACAATGGCTATGGAGAAGAGAAGTGATAAGGAGAAAGCTGATGGATGTAGTATGTATAGAAATGATTGACTCCCTGGGTACAGAGGGAGGAATCCAGGGTGGATCCCTGAAATTCAATTTGGGTGACTCAGCTGAAGGTGGTGACATACCTCTTAAAAAAGGAGACAGGAAGAGAAGTAAGTTGAGGCAGAAAAGAAATCCCAAGTTCAGCTTGGGACATGCTGAGTTGTAGAAAATGATAATGAATTGGAAAAACATAAGTAAAACCATTCTGTAAAGATAAAAAAAATAGATTCTTTCAACAAATCTGAGATTTACATAATTCAAAACATCTCCAGAAGGAAAAGAAAGAAGAAAAAGAAGAGTTCAGTGACTGAGTTTGTTCTGGCAAACCAGCTCATTGTGCACTGTGCTTTACTTGGGTTCTTAAAGCAACCCTAGCCTTCTATTAAGAATATCTTTCTTCCACTGCATTTTGTTACTACTGAGAATACCTCTTCAAAGAATATAATTTTTCTCATTTCAAAATAATTCATACCTTTTAGAGACCACTTGAAAAGACAAAATAAAACAATACATCATGTACAATAATAAATATTTTGACACAGTCTATCCTTTGAATAATGTTTCCAGTTATAAATAACATGACATTATAAAAAATAGTCTAACAATACAGAAAAAGAGTAATGATCTCTTAAGTCTCACTAGCTTGAAATTAGCCCCTGTTAGTGTTTTGTTTATGTTTTCACATATCTCAGACACATACACACCCACAAATGCACATTTACTTAGCTGGGGTCATATCACATATGCTCTTTTTATCGTGGGACATCCATGTATTTTTAACCCACTGAGCAACCCAAAGTGCCCCCCCCCTTTTTTTAAAGATTTTATTTATTTATTTGACAGACAGAGATCACAAGTAGGCAGAGAAGCAGGCAGAGAGAGAGGAGGAAGCAGGCTCCCTGCTGAGCAGAGAACCCGATGCGGGGCTCGATCCCAGGACCCTTGGGATCATGACCTGAGCCGAAGGCAGAGGCTTAACCCACTGAGCCACCCAATCATCCGTGTATTTTTAAAAACACATTATTTACTTATATTTCTTTTTTGTTTCCTTTCTTTTCTTTATTCTCTCTCCAAAATGTCTCATATTAATGATATATATATATGTATATTTTATCTTTAGTAAGTTACATGTTATGTAAATATGTATACAGATGTTTTATGTTGTTTGTTTAATGGATATATACAAAGCTATAGAGGAATTGGTAGTTGTTTTAAAATTGTTTTTAAAAATGAGGGTCATATTATATACACTTTCCTGGCTTTCCTCCCTTTTTCCCCATTTGTGAAAATCCTACCAAATCTCTGGTTTTAGGTATCACATTAGATTGTCTCACCTGCTTGAGAATAGCTTTCCTAAGAGCAGGGCCAGTGTCATATTTGTTTTATATAAAACAGACAGGAACATAAGAGTGAATATACTGATATTAACACCTTGAAGGTAGGCTGTTGAAAATGAAAATATTTGGGCTGAATAATGCATCAAAGCTCAGTTATACAAATCATGAAGTGACAACTCAGCACCCCATGAAGTTGATAGTATGTCTTCCCGTCTCACGTGAAGAAAAGGAGGTGCAAGGACTTAAAACAACTTTTCCAAGAACACAAAACCTGCGCATTGTAAAGTCTCTACCTGCCAATCTCATAGATGCCAACTGAATATGTCATCCCTTATGTTTTGTGCAATAAATTGAAGCCATAATAAAATCAGTATGCCCCACGTAGATAAGAGAGTATTTGAGTCTTGAGGACTCACACAGTGTTCTTTGCTTGGAGCTTTTCATGGTCCTCCCATGGTCCGTTTTCCTCTTTAGAGGTCTTTTCAGTGAGTAGCAGACACGAATTTTCACATTCCATTGAGAAGAATGAGACACAATATGGTTATTTTATCAAATGACAGGCAAAAAGCCAGTAAAGGAAAAAGACAATCCAGTTTTATTGATCCTCAGGCTATAATTCTGCCTCCCAACAAAACCTGAATTCTGGAAAATCCCATTCAGCCTAAGTTTTGTTATAAAAGTAAATCTCAGCACTTGGTTAATTTATGGCTTTAAGGAGAAGAAAAGCAGGAAATGTGGTGCTTCATATGGGACATAGCTGGTAATGCAGTCAGTTTGGGTCTCTTCATGTGGGACATAGCTGGTAATGCAGTCAGTTTGGGTCTCTCCTGAGCTGGGTGTGCTGTGCAGATGGCCTGAATCAAAATTTCCCAGAGAGGTTGTTGAAAGGCAAAGCCTAGATCCACCCACTGCAGCAGAATCTGGAGGTTGGAGCCTGGAATTTGGGTGATGGACTATGGGATACACTTTTACTAAACATGTCAGATAACTTTTATACATACATGCACTTGAGAATAATTGCTGTGTCCTCCAAAGGACTCTTTTGGACATCTTGCTTGGTGGGAAATGCAGCCACATACTATAGGCTCTTGGGGAAGTTGCTTATATTTCCTGATTCTTGGTTTCCACACCTATAAAATGGGGACAATAGCACTTGTTAACACATGAGTATGTTTAATGGATATAATTAATTATATCCATAATTAAAAGTAAAATATATAAAGACTCATAATTAAAAGTAAAATATATAAAGATTCTGGTACCCAATGATTAACTATAAATGCCATCAAGACCAAATTAATCATAATTAGACAGAAAGCTTGTGAGCTTTAGAAAATATGAATCTGATTAACTTGGTTCACTTTCAGTTTGGAAAAAGTCTTGAAGAAAGGAGGTTAGGAATTCAGTTATACACAGTGACACTAAATTCAAATGAGTGTCAAGATTCTTAAGACTCTGTCTGAAGCACTGTCACTCCCTCATGGCATTCTTTAGGAGTAGATGGATGGGTAACAGGTAACGTCATGGGAAAGCAGACCCAGCGAAGGCATGCAACAGAGAAGGACATTTGTGAGTCCATTCAGAGGAGGTGGTGCTGTGTAGATAATGGTGGTGAAACTATGTTGACTCAGGGGCCAAATGGTGAAGCAGTGATACCAAGACAAAGTGGAAAATAGTAGTACAGATACAGACCTTAGGGAAAAGACTAGGATGTGCCAAGTTTGGGAAAAAATGAAAAACAGAACAAAAAACCCGCCCAGAATCTTTGTGAATTATAACTTTGTAAATGTGTATGATGGAAAAAGTTCATACCTTTTCTCAAAAAGGGAAGCGGTTAAAAAATGAAATCTAGAACCAATTCTAGTGAGCACTATAAGAAATTTTATCAAGGGAATCTAGCTGTGACTAGAAATAAGTCATAATCTCCCATAGCCTTAGAGATCTCAACAATGGAAAGAATACTAATTGTCTCTTATGGACTGTTTCAGGGGGAGCAACCTCCCATTCCCATTTTAGAATAACACAATAAAATGCTGATTTTGGTATTATTTAGTCTAAGACCATTCTGAACTAAGAATATTAACAAAATATCGTTTCCATTAATAGGTTTCCTATGTTGTGCGTCTTGTTTTATGTTCTATTATGTATTGTTTTTTATACAAAATCGAATTCATCAAAGAGAAGGAACCCATTTATTGAGTTCTTAGCTAAGGCTAAGATTATTATTTTTTTTTATGTTGAGTTGTATAAGTTTTTTATGTATCTTCAATAGTAACCCCTTTAATAGTAATGATTTGCAAACATTTTCTTATTCAGTAGGTTGCCTTTTCATTTTGTTGATGGCTTTCTTTGCTGTGCAGAAGCCTTTTAATTTGGTGTAGTCTCACATGTTTATTTTTGCTTTTGTTGCCTTTGGTAAGTACTGTTATGATGCTCATTTTACTTAGAGGAAACTGAGGAACAGGCTCAAAATCATTGATCTTGTCAGGGTCAAAGGAGGGACTGAACCCATACTACATTCTGTGCACTAATTACCATTTATTGAGAGAAGAGGGGCCTCTCATGTTAGATGAAAAGAATTTAGAAGTTCTTTATTCCATCAGTAACTGGAGAAACCCTGATTTTGTTAGATTCTAAGTCCATTTCTGTATTTGCCCCGCTTTCTATTCCTGGAATCATCCCCTCAGAGACCCAAAGGGTGACATTACAGCAATGAAATGAGCCATCTGTCATTGAATATTTTGGCTGCAAAGCTTTATTTTGGATCCAGTAGGCAGGAAAAAGACCTGACAGGGATTCTGCAGGGTGAAGTCCAGGGCAAAGGTCTGGTAATGACATTGCTGCTGAGTGAAAACCCTTCTCTCCTACCCCCGAGGGCTTGCACATGGCTGCTATCCACCCAATTTGATTGTGATCATCTGGGAAATATTATCAGGAATTGATTCCCTTATTTGTTATACTGCTTCATCTTTGTTATCTGGAATCAGGGACGACTTGCCTAATGACACAGAGGAAAAAGAAATAAAACATTTTAAATGATGTTAAAAATAATTTTTAACCTGGGGCCAAGAATACTTAGAATATTTATATTTTTAGAAATTAATAAAATTATACTTACATTTAGATTCCCAAAATTTATTTTCAAAGCAAAGTTTTCTGCTTTGGATGAAGTTTACTCATTTAAAAAAAAAAATGGGAATTTCACAAGGCTTGCATTTTAGCTTAGGAAACCATGATAGGTCCAACACATGTTAAATTGAATGCAGTGACTAGGGAAAAATACTTTATTTTACTTTCATGAATATATCAATTATTAATAAAAATCAAGATAAAAAATGCATGTTTAATAGCCAGCAAAACGATTTCTGACATTGGCCTCTGAGTTTGCAGGGACCAGGGAATGTACTTAACCAAGAAACTCTCTGGGAACAACTTTTGTTCCAGTTAAATAGGAAAAGGCATTTCAAAATTCTTAACTTCTATTAACCTCTCAGCTTCCAAAAGTGTGGTTGGCAGTTTACCATTTATAAACCTGGGCTCATCGTAACCTTTTAGGTTTTGGCATTTGGGTGATACACAGGCATTAAATTAGGGATGGCTACCCAGAACATCTCAACCTCATGAACATCATCATCCCTGGGCAAATTCATCACAAAGCATTTTAACATTTGCTCATATCTTGCCCATCTGCAAGCATGCCTAATCCAAGAGTGAATATTGACCTAAATGTGAAGGAGGCACAAGTCATTCTAAACAAGCAATTGAGTAAAATAAATAATAGGTGATATATTTTTATCATGTGTAAATGGAAGAACAAAGTGCATAAAAACAGGATGACAAACAAAAGGAATTCAAGAGTTATAAGTTTAGCCAGGAAAGAACCAGTTATTCTTTGAGGATAGAGCAGGTTTCCTTGGCAGGTGATATGATGCTGGGAGAAGTCAATCACAGGGGCCCTTTGGCTTGGCAGAGAGAGATGGCTCCTGAGAAGTTGCTTACAGAATGGCCAGAAGCAGTACAGACCAGCTTAGGCAAGAGCTACAGCAGTTTGCTCCAGTGGAGACTGATGGGTGATAGAAGGCAGTAAACAGGAATCAAGGGCTGTGCTAAGGGCTCAGGAACTGAGGGGAGCAGGTCAGGGGATGGAGGGCAGTATGACTCAAGGCTAATTTAAAGACATCAGCTGTGAATGAAGGAGAGGATATCAAGGGATTGCTGAATTAAAGGTACACAGTCAGCAGGACAGCTATGGTTTCTTATTTTTTGTAAGGCAAGTTCAGATAGTTTAGTGTCTTCTAAAACTATGTATTAAGGAAAATTGGTTGCTAAAGTAATGTTGCGACTTTCTTCAAGGGACATTGACTCTTTACCATTTCAGTCTAACTTTTAAACTTTGAAACTTCCATGTCCCAAAATTTAAACATGATTCTCAATGTTATTTCCATCAGCTTCACCTATACTTATAATGTCTTGACCTTTTGAGGATAGGACAAGGCTGACAATGTTTTTATTAGTTCTACTTGCTAGGTGTGGTAGGCAAAATTCTCAAATGGCCTCCCAAGAATCCATAGAACCTCTGAAAGTTGTGTATTATATGGCAGAGTTAACCTTTTAAAAGAGAGATTATCTAATCTAATCTAATCTAATCTAATCTAATCTAATCTAATCACATGGACACAAAAAGCAACAAGCTTTCTCCTGCTAGTGGCAGAAGAGGAAGACAAAGAGATTCAAGACCCAAAAAGGATTTCATGCGCTATGGTTGGCTCCAGGAACCTGAGACACTGAGAGGAGTGTTCGGCTGACAGCCATCAAGGAGATGGAGCCCCTGTCCCACGGTAACAAGGAGCTGTGTTCTGCCAACTGTTTGAATGCACTTGGGAGTAGATTCCTCTCCAGAGCATCTGCATGAGAGCTCAGCCCAGCTGATACTCCGACTTTGGCCTTGTAGGATCCAGCCAAGACCACCAGACTTTTTGACCTATGGAACTATGAAATAATAAATGGGCACTGTTTTAAGTTGCTAGTTTGAGGGAGTTTGTCACACAGCAATAGATAAATGTTAGTTGTTACGTCTAGGCAAATGAGATTCCTGCCTGAGTGATGGAATAAACCTCGTCTAGGCATTCATTCTAAATGTCCATGATCCTGTGGCTTCATCTTACATCACATTGGTTCATTAGCATACATTCTACTTTGTGGGGCACAGGAGTATGAGGAGGCCTCTGTGTGTTCCTCTCTGACAGCTTGGAAAGAATGATGTTACACTTAATTGTGTATCAGCTGGTGCAGGATTTAGCTCTATGAATGCAGAAGTCATGTTCACCAGATGCCCTGTGCAGGGAAATCATCCCTGACTAGTTGAGATTTGCCTGTCACTCACTCCCTGAAATTCTTCTCATTTATGAAAGAAAAGGTAAAAACAAAAATACATCACAGGCTGTTAAAATTGGGGTGTTGCAGAAGGAAAAAGAAAAAACCTTTCTCTCTAACATCAGGCAGATTTTCAAAAGATTCCTAGGGAATGCAGCATTAGCTATTAATGCATTTGGACACTAGTGTTTAGGAGAATATGTGCTGCTTACATATTCATGAGGGATCTTTCAATTTGCATACATCCTAGTGTTAAGGAGAGTCAAAGCAAACTAAATCTAGAAGGTTGTCCCATCTTCCCTTTAGAACTGAGACTGTGAAGGACCCCTAATCAAACCTTTCAAAAACTTGATGTAGAGCAGAAAAAAATTTCTAGGGACCTGCCTTACGTTTTATTTTCTTTCTTTCGTCATATGTGTAAAAAAGAGGCAAAAGCCCAAGCAAAATCTTTTTCTTGGGGCCTGATCAACTAATAAGTTGATGTTGCCCTTACCTCTGCTTCTCAGCGTCCAACAACCCCCATTTACTGGGTGAGCCAAATTGAAGCAATCAAAAGTCCAGTCCCTGCACTTTTCTTATTAGAAAATAAGAATTTTCACATCCCTAAAATGGGGGAAAATAATTCTTACCTCATAGGGTTGCCACGAAAATTAAGTGGGAAATGTATGAGAAGACTTTAGCATTGTATCCAGCATTGTAAGGGCTCTGGGGAGCCGCTTATTGATGTTATTTTAACTTCTCATTTCTCTGGAGAAGACACAGGATTGTGTGCTTGGAACTTGCTGGTTAATTCCTAATATGGCTTTTGCAGTATAAGATTCAGATCTTATATTTTGCAGTTAGCAATGGCTGAGCAGTACAAGAGTTATAGAACCCATTAAAGCTGGAGGGTGGTTAACTTAGTTAAAATGTGCCACACATTTTACATACTACTTTAAGGGCAGTGTTTAGAAATAATCTTGATAAACTTGTGACAATCTGCGTACATAATTATATATTTGGGAATACACATCCAAATGTCAGTTACTCTTGATTATAAAATAGGGTGATGTGGAGAAGTACAGAACCCTATAGAGGGATTTTGTAGGTAACTAATGTCTACATCAGATCTCTTGGTTTATAAAGTCTTCTACAACAATTATTACAACAGAGCTTTTGGGTTATAATACATTATCATCATCATCATCATCCTCATTAAATGAATGATGACATTAAGATTCAGGAAAGCAAAGTGACTTGCTTGAACTTGTGCTTTAAATTCCTAGGTATTAGGAAAGGAAAGAGAGAGTGAGAGAGAAAGCAGGAAAGAGAGAAGAAAGCAGGAAAGAGAGAAAGAGAAGAAAGAAAGAGGAAGGAAGGAAGGAAGGAAAGAAGGAAGGAAGGAAAAATTCCTAGGGAATAAGATTGTTTTCTCTCTAAATATTCCTATGAAGAGCAATTTACTTCCAAGGAGTTACTGACACATTCAACTGGGGAAGGACAGATTAATTCTTGTAGTCTACCAGGAAACCAAATTAGAAATTATCACTGTATAATACAATGAGTCATAACTATCTAAATTTGTTATCAAGACAGGTAAATTAAGAAATCAGTTATAAATCTTCTATGTGTCTTGGACATAAGGATATAATTAAGGAATGGAGTAATGTTGTATTTGTGATATTTAGAAAGAAGGTGGAACCATGCATTGGATTTCTTAGATAGTTTCTTTTCCTCCTTACTCATTCATGACATAAATCTCTAGAGAAAAAAAAAACATGGAAACGTGTTAAAGCTCACTTTCATTTCCAGTTGTTTATCTGTGGCCATGGAAAAATAAATTTCATGCCTGTAAATTCAAAGAGTTGGAAAATAATTTTGGAGTCATATCCACTTAGAAGTTCATTTATTAACAGCTCCATAGTTTCAGAGTTTTGAAGTTGCTTCCATCCGCATATATGCCTCATCTGTTTTCCTTCCTTCATCCACATTCAGAAACAGGCAGAGTATAAAACCTCTAAGGGCAATGCTGTTGTAAGCATTGTAGGGAAAAGAAGTCTTAGGGACTTCTTGCAGATTGTGACTTAGGGAAGGGGCAATTTTATCCTTTTTCCTTAGTGATACTGTTAGAAATTATAGGTTAGTTGTGTGTTCAAGACACTTGTGGTTTTTTCCCTTTCACCAACTACTCAGCTGTTGCTTTTCCTCCAATAGATACCATCTCAGTTGCCACACAGGCATCTGTTTTCTTTGGTTCCCAAACCACAGGAGCCTTGGGCAGTTGCCTTGCAATTTGCCATAGGTTGACCTTGCATTAACATATACATTTTGATTTTTGTAAAAATGATAGTTCTACACATTTAACTCGGGTGCAACTTAGAATGATGCTGCTAAAACTTTGCCAGTGGACTTCTGCTTTGAGGTGGTGGGATTTGGATAATATGGCACAGTCAGTGAAATCAAAAAGACTCTATCACTTGGGGAAAAGCATACATCTTTTAGGTAAGCATGAAAGTAACCATAACCCAAGGGAATGTGGAATGTTCTTTCCCTCAGGGTTGGGAAAGGATGTGGAATAATTCAAGAATATTCTGATTGGTAGTATAAAATGGGTACACAGAGAAGGCTGTTTCTGGCAGAGGTGAGCTAGGATACATGCACATGTCCTTGGGAAAATGATAAGAGGAGCTTAGCTGCCAATAGACATTCTGCTCCTAGGTCTTAACCTTCACTTAGTTTGTTGTATATTTTTATGTTATTGGGGTATCTTAGTTAATGAGAGGTTTTGGTCTGTATCTTGTAATTAGAAGAAGAAATGTCTCATATACCAGGTACTATTCTGGGGCTGATTAGGACAACTGAGCTGCCTGACAGGTACCAGAAATCAGTAAGGAAGATTGAACATACAACAAGGTGGGAGCAGGAGTCCAGGACTCTAAGTGGATCTAAGGTCAGGAAGTTGCTTCAGTGACTTACCTAGATCAGTCCATGCATAGTGGAATGTGAAATGCAGTTATTCCTTTTGTATTACTGAGAGATTAAAGGCACCAAGTGCCATACATTCTACAACTAGTGTGATACCAGGGTATAGTGAGGGGGGCTGGTGCTGAGAACCAGCCCTAAAACCAACCATCGTCCCTGCCTTCCCTTCCCAGATAAGGTCCTCAAGTAAACTGCATGTATGTGTGTGGGGCCAGGGGTGGGGAGGGGTGGCGCAGGGTTGGTGGGAGTAGTTGGAGAGAAAATGCTGCCCCTAAAAAGGTGCTGTCTTTGTAGAAAGAAGTTATTCTTTCCATATATATACATTATCACTTTCCAAGACCAAAGAGAGACCTCAAAATAATTGCCAAGAGAGTTTGTGGGGCTGGGGTGGGCAGGGTGGGTCGATGCTGGGAGTGAGTAGATGGTAGATGGTGGGGAACAGGGTGCCTGAACTCTTCTACCCTCCCCACCTTCACAGAGTCAGAAACTAGGGATCTCTTCATTGAAATCTGAGACCCATTTGACCTGCTGAGTGCTCGTTGTTCCAGGGACAAGTAGAGAAAGGTCTGCAAAGAAATATGCTGGGAGAGTGGGTTGCAGAGACACAGTGTTATTTTGTTCACTTAGGCTGACAAGGACATGAAAGTTGAGTGGGATAGGGGATGAGGATAGGCTGTTTCCTGGAAGAGGAATTCTCTGAAGCAAGAGGCTGTGAGGCTGATGGCTAGGGGTTGGAACTAGCAGTGGATGGGTAGTCTGACCAGAGCCCTGCTCCCAAATTGGAAACCTTGCAGGAGGAAGGCTGGTCCTGCAAAGAACCCCATGTTTTCCAGACCGGCATTTGCCCCGAGACACACAAACAGAAACAAAGCCAGCTGTTCTAGGTTGGAGAAACAGAATTGACAGCAGTCAGAACTGCAAGCTTGCTCTGTCAAGTAAGGAGGCATTGGCCCCATTCCTTCATTTCTCACTGCTCCAATGCTGGAGGAGCCAGCACCTAAAAGAGGACGAGGTGAGTCCTGCTAGGGCAGGTCAGAAACACCTGTCCCTAAGAGCCATACCTTGTCCCTACCACACACATTCACATACTCTCAGCCTGAGCTAGAGAGAAAAGGAAAAATAATTTCAATATAGCAACTTAAAGTCTCAAAACAAATAGTACTGTGTCTTAAACACTGGAATTAGACTGTTGTAATAAGTAAAAGTGGTTGAAAAAAATTTTAAATATTTTATATATTTATTTGTCGGAGAAAGAGCACAAGCAGGGGGAGTGGCAGGCAGAGGGAGAAGCAGGCTCCCTGCTGAGCAAGGAGCCTGATGTGGGACTCCATCCCAGGACCCTGGGATCATGACCTGAGCCAAAGGCAGATGCTTAACTGACTGAGCCACCCAGGCATCCCAGCTAAACGTATTTTTAAGGGCATTAATCAGCAAGGAGTAAAGGGGAGCATTGACAGAAATATTTGGATGCTGTTATTTATTGGAAGAAATAAGACGTTCTTGTTTACACACAGAACAAATTAAGGCTCCTCAATAGACTGGGGCAAATATAACTGGACAGACTCAAGATGGTCAAAAACACTGCACCAGCTAAGCTGGGTGCTGTCAAGAAAGGAGAGAGACAAGCAAAAAGAAGAAAAGGAAATAGGTGGGAGGAGGGAAGCAGGGAATAGAGGCCTTTATCTGTTTCTACCCAATTGAGGGCTGTGGAAGCCTTCATAATGGGCCTGGGGAACTGCCCTCAATGGGGCCTGAGTGCAGAGGGGAATTCTTAATTCTGCTGCACTTCATCTAATTGTTCAACAATAAGTAAAGCCAATGGCTGCTCCCTTTCATAATTGTCATTTAACCATATGTGTCTTACTCTGGATTGAACATGCATAGTTCTTTTCACCATTGAAATCTTTCATTATCTTTTTTTTTTTTTAATTTTTACTTATTTATTTATTTATTTATTTATTTTTTAAATAAACGTATAATATATTTTTATCCCCAGGGGTACAGGTTTGTGAATCGCCAGGTTTACACACTTCACAGCACTCACCATAGCACATACCCTCCCCAATGTCCATAACCCCATCCCCCTCTCCCAACCCCCCTCCCCCCAGCAACCCTCAGTTTGTTTTGTGAGATTAAGAGTCACGTATAGTTTGTCTCCCTCCCAATCCCATCTTGTTTCATTTACTCTTCTCCTACTCCACTTCCTCATATCAGGGAGATCATATGATAGTTGTCTTTCTCCAATTGACTTATTTCGCTAAGCATGATACCCTCTAGTTCCATCCACGTCATCGCAAATGGCAAGATTTCATTTCTTTTGATGGCTGCATAGTATTCCATTGTATATATACACAATGAAATCTTTCATTATCTTTATTCCCTTTCTCTTGCTCTCTAAAATGTGGTAACTTTGGCTTAAAAAAGATATATATTTCTATTATATTAATATATTAATACTACATATTAATAACATATTAATATGTTAATAATATAATATATTTATATTAACAATATATAATATATATCTTTTAACAGTAATCATTTTCTGAGTCTTTTATTTCCTTTCAAGCACATAAGTAATCATTTCATTTCATGCCTTGAATGTGAGAAGCTGAAGCTTAAATCAATACTACTGAACACATTTGCAAAAGAAGAGAGTTTTTAAGTAAGTTTCCCAATGCACACAAATGGATGAACTGCCAGGATAGATTATTTGTCCCATTTCTAGAAAACAAAATAGGTATAGATTTTCTTCATTAAAATAGAGTTTATTTCTTGCCATTCTTTATACAGTATATGCCAAAAAAAAAAAAAAAAGGCAAGGCAATATCTGCAGTTGGTTGAACAAAGAGTGGCCACTGAGTTGTTTTTTTTTTTTTTTTTCTTAAGATTTGCCTGATTGATTGACTTAAGAGAGAGTATACATGGGCGTTGATGTGTAGGAGAGCGGGGGAGTGGCAGAGGGAGGTGAAGAGACTCTCAGGTGGACTCTGAGCTGAGCAGGAGCTGGTGGGTGCTTGATTCACAACACTGAGGTCTTGACCTGAGTGGAAACCAGCAGGCTGAGCCACCCAAGTGCCCCAAAATTGTTTTTTCATAAAATACACATCCACAAACTTTCTCTTTTCTTGATCAATAAGTTTTTTATCTGCTTCCACACTTCCAAACTGGCTAAATGAAATTGTCTATTTGCCAAAACAAGTTACCCTTAAACTGAGAATTTTATTAGAACAGTCACCATAGATGGCTGCCACACTAGTTTGAAGGGCCACAAATATATCATTTGTAATGCTGGGAGGAACTTTGTGGAAGAATATAAATTTTACTCCCACATGATTTCGATTTTATGGGATACTGTAACTTCTGGAATGCCTAATAAAGAGGGAAAAGAGGGTTGTTTTTAGTAGATGGTTTTAGAAGAAACGATTCAGTGTGTTCTGCCAATATGAACTCTTAAAAGTGCAGGTGCCTTATAAATGCCCAGGCTTAGCCTATATCAGGAACGCATTTACTACTTTGATACTATGAATAACACAGACATTTACTATCTGGTATGACTCGATAGTAGAACTTACATCAGGCGCACTTAGATCACAGGATCTAAAAAAAGCCAACTTTTTGGTACACTTGAAAAAATAAAGCAATGAGATATACTCTTGGCTGGGGATTAGTGACTCTTCATAGGAATCAGAGGTTTTTCCTTTTTTCTGCTCACCACTCTACTTAAATGAAATGGCAAAAGTCAACATTCACATGTGTATATTTGAGTATATGTGCTACTGACATGAGCACATGTATATATTTGAATACACTCACACATTTAATCTTTTTCAAAGATCACAATGCTTTAAAAATACTGTCTTCTAGATTCCTTTCAGAAACTTTTTTCCCCCCACACATCAATGATGGTACTTTCTATGTTAAATAGCACCTATAATGAACACTTGCAGTGAGTAAATTCTTCAAAGGAATTTTTTTTCCTTCTCTTTTCTTTTGGATGTTCTGGAAGGGCATTTATTTGCCCCCATCCAGTCCACCTGTGGAGAGACGGGACTTCCCAGGCTAATAGTAAGGGCTGTGAAAGTAACCTCAGCTTGAAATGCCAAACTTCTTTGCTCCTGTGCCTGGGAAAGGAATTTTCCTAAAAACTGTGCACCCTTTCAGTCAGTTTTGACTTGACATCTAAATTTACTTTAATTGTAATTTCAAGTAAATTCAGGTTTTTGTTATTAGGAAGTAGAAAATATTTCATAAAATGAAATGACTGTAATTGGATAAATATTTCATGATATGATTTGATTAAATGTGTTTTTATTACATTACTGGATAAAGCACCCTGAATAGGAAAGAAGGCATGAGAAATTTATAGCTATGGGATTTTCAAAGTCTCTTAAGTTTTTAGGTAGTCCTGTAAAGCACTCCAAGTTACAACAAAAAGAATCAGCGTTATTGATCTATATTTCCTCAATTGTTCTAAATTCAGAAAAATTTAAAAACCGGTCAAAATATTTTTGTTTTTAATGCAAACTTCATCTTAACATATATTTATATATATTTATATTCATTTATAATATGTATATATTATAAAATATATAAAAGATTAATATTCTGAAATATTTTAATAAAATAAAATACGTATTTTATACATATCTGTAAAACAGGAGAAGACAGCAGGTTCTGTGTATTTAAGAAGCCTTGATTAATCATGGAAAGAGTCTTCTTCCAAACCAGTCTTTTCCTGTATGCCTTTGTTTGGGGCCTTGGAAACTTTTACACATAGTAATGCCCAGTAGTGAGATTTGGTATTTGTGTGTGTGTGAAGGTATACCTTTTTTTCTATAAAATGGCAGAAGGACCATGGAGAGAAGTAGCCTCATTCTCAGGCAAATTAGTTTTTGGAAAGAGCATATATGAAAGTTGAAGATTTGAAAATTTAATCCCCTAAAACTATTTTTATATGTAAACCCCCAAGCAAAGCTCAATGTAAAGACTACCTACTTGGACAATATCTTTTTTGATCTCCTACAATTGAGTAGAATTTTATAAGGCATTCCTTGAAGTGAATCTTGATCTATTGCCAGTCCTTGGTCTACCTGTTGCAGTAAGACTGACTAATTAATAGAACAGGTGAATAATGACAACATCATGATTCAATGCTATGATGGTAAATGTTTAACAATTGGCTCTTGGGGAAGGAAGGAAGCCTAATTTATAGTGTTTGGCCATTTCTGTGGTATAAATATCCCCACTACGGCCTATTTCAAACTTGGGGCTCTTGGGAAAGAAGGAAGCCTAATTTATAGTGTTTGGCCATTTCTGTGGTATAAATACCCCCACTATGGCCTATTTCAAACTATTATATGAAGTAATCCGGCTTGCAAAATTCCTGAAATTAACAATCAGCTTTCAGGCTCTCATGAGCTGGTCTGAGCCAGCCTCAGCACATCAGTGTGTCATGATTTATTAATTATACTGTTCAGATCAGAGTCAGCTGGAGAAGCAGTGGGTTTGAAGTCTCCCAGGATTTTTCCGTATGTATGCTTACACTTACATCCTTATAAAAAAACTGATACTTCTCTTCAGGTTTCCACCTGACACCTCCCTCGCCATCTCTACCATTGTCTGGCCGTGTACCTAGAATGATAACTGACGTGTCCTTACTTGGTGATACGCCTTACTGTGATTTTCTTCCATGTGTGTGCAAGCCATGTTATGTTCCTGGTACCAAAATCATGAACAAATGTCTGTTTTCTAATATGCTTTACAAAACATTATTGTTAAACTGGCCCATCTTGTTCATTATCTTTGCAGTTTTGGCTTTATTTTGGGGTATTTGTAAGATACTCTTCGAACCTGAAGATATCATTGTACTTAATGGGTCATGTCCCCTTGATTTAATCCTTGGAGGCAGACCTTGAGATAAAGATTTGCTGCAATTTAGAGGTGCAGGGAACACTAATAAGGGAGCAGGGTGGGAAGGCAGCCCATAAAATGTGCATTATTAAGCCAGCCACAATGAGTGAGTAGGGCTTACTCTTGCGGCAAACACATACCTCGGAATTACTCTGCCAAAGAGAGAGGGAGCTGGGGCATTTATACCTGAGTCCTTGAGAGATGTTGGCTGAGGGCTGCCTCTGAGATTGCTCATCCTAGCTCCCATTTTGTTACTTATGTAGGCCCTTTGGCCCTCAGTTTTGAGATTTACATCTCAGGCCAGAGATATAATATCGGCCGCCAGTAGAGGAGTACGGGTTTAAGGGTGGGCACTGACCAATGTCTGCTGTGTGTTAAAAGTTTCACCAAACATGGGAGTGTTTCACTAGTATTACTATTTTGTCTAAAAAGCCCAGTTTCTTATACAGCATGTGCAGGGTACCTAAAGAAACCAAACGCAAACCAATCACATTTTGTCTTGGCCAGGGTTTCTTACATTAAGTAGGTGTTCGAATCTCATAGGAAAATGGCTCCAAACACAAAAACCAGAGACCCCACTTATTTTTTTTTAATATTTTATTTATTTGGGAGAGAGATAGGGAGCGGGAGCATGAGCAGGGAGGAGGGCCGGAGGGACAAGTAGACTTCCCGGTGACTGGGAGATGGACTCAGAGCTGGATCCCAGGACCCTGAGACCTGGGCAGAAGTCAGTTGCCCTGACCCCACTTATTCTTAACTATATCAAAACTTGAGCATCATTTCTTTAGAAGGTAATTCCCAAATACTGGTCCACCCAAGGGATAGAGGGAAGTTTATTATGAGAAAGTTACCTAGGGTTATTGTATTAAAAATAGATCCAGAGAGGCTCTCCAGTCCTTCTTCTCCAAACATGTGGCTTCAGATATATTTGTCTGTTTAAAGCATCCAAGTGATAATAACCCACGGTCTGGTTTGAGCAAAACAGTAAATAGAGCTACTTGTTGCAATGGTCATAGGGCTGAAACTACAGGGACTAGAATCAGGGATGATTTCTAAGCAAGAAACTATAACTATGTTTTAAATATTTATGTTAGAATACCTAAGGGCATGGTGGGGTGGGGTGTGCCTTTACCCCATCTGGCAAAATTGGGATTAACAGGGAATTGCTTGATGGTCATGAAAATCCACGAGGTCAGCATTTGTGTAACCTTACCTATCTGAATGAGTGTGGATGGAGGGGCAGGCACATACCAGACCAGGACTGCTTGCTGCCTGCAATCTACACCAGAACAGCAACCAAACCTAATGTCCCTTCCCAGGGTGGAAGTCTGGGTATAAATGGAGAGAAGGAAAATTAGTAGCTGTGGGAAAAGAATGAATAAATGGGTTATGTAATGAAGGAAATCCAATATTACATTAACACCTCAGAAAAGGCTCAGAGCAAGAAATGATATGTCTCTTGCTAAGGTGAAGCCATATATTGCTGACACTGCTAGTGTTTTTTGGAACCTGACAAGATGGGATGGAAGCCTAAACACCTGAGTGGCCTCAGCTTAGGAGACATTCTCACATGATATGATGACAATGTCCTGGATAGTTATTAATGACTGAATGAGATTCTAGTAACATGCCAATATCTTTTGATTTTTATGATGATTTTGCTATTAGGGATTTATGTTTGAAGACCAGGGTTGGGGCAGTGATACTGTGATTTATAACAAATATGCACTTGCTCTAACTCCCATATTTGGCAGGGAGCTGCTAAAACCCTTAAAATTTCCTTAGCAATAAGAGCGATAAAGGTGTCTTGATAGCCATAAAAAACACATTTCAGCCACACCCAAGTTTATGTTATGCGTTTTTTGGATAACACCTGAAGATGAGAGCTGGTTGCCAGGAGAACCTCCTTCCACGAGAGAAGAGGGGCTAGAAATTGAGTTCAGTCACCAATGGTCAATGATTTAATTAATCATGCCAATGTAATGAAACCTTTATAAAAACCCAAAAGAATGGGGTTTAGGAGCTTCTTGGTAGGTGAACATATGGAGGTTGGAGCAGAGTGTCACACTCAGACTATGGAAGCTGTATGCCCCTTCCTATACCTTGTCCTATAAATCTCTTCCATCTGGTTATACCTGAGTTATATCCCTTTGTAATGGACTGTCAAATACAAGCAAATGTTTCTGAGTTCTGTGAGCTGCTTTAGCAAATTAACCAAACCCAAGGAGGGAGTCTTGGGAATCTCCAGTTTATAGCTGGTCAGAAACACAAATCACAACTTGGATTTGAGGTGTGTGTGTGTGTGTGTATGTGTGTGTGTGTGTGTGTTGGAGGGGTGGAGGGGCGTTTTTGTGGGACTGAGCCTTTAACCTGTGGAATCTGATGCTATCTCCAGACAGATGGTATCAGAATTGAGTTAAATTGTAGGACATTCAGCCAATGTCAGAGAATTGCTTGGTGTGGAAAACACACACACACAGACACACAGATTGGAATTGTGTCAGAATTTTAGAAGCGTATCTGTGAATGTTCACCAACTCTGCTTAAGCATTTTAGAAGAAGTTTTTTTTTGTCTGTGACACAGTTGATTTCTATTTTGCCTCCTACTCACTCTCATCTTCTAATACATGCCATCCCAGAGTCTATGCCATAAATACTGAGTATTTTTTTAACTTTCTATTATACAGACTATTTTCTTAAAAATTAAATTAGAAATTTTCTAGTTACAGCAGCTCCTCTAGGAAGCCTTCCCTGACTTCATATCCCTTCGGCCTCCCATAATCCAGTAGAAGCTTTCCTCATGGCAGTTGCCTCTTGCATGGAAATAATGTGTTTTATGTGTTGGTAGTTCCTGCAAGACTTCAGACTCCACAGCTATGAACCTGGTTTTGCTCATCTTTGTTTTCCCATCCTTGAACACAGTGTCTGGTCGATAGTGGGTCTTAATAAATACCTACTAAACAAAACCACATTGCTCTTTAGGAACATATGAAAGGAACTCAGGAAGATAAACATTGCTTGTGAAACAAAAACATTCATGAGTCCTTTTGAAAAGGGAACATTCGGGGCGCCTGGGTGGCTCAGTGGGTTGGGCCTCTGCCTTCAGCTCAGGTCATGATCTCAGGGTCCTGGGATCGAGCCCCGCATCGGGCTCTCTGCTCAGCAGGGAGACTGCTTCCCTCTCTCTCTGCCTGCCTCTATGCCTACTTGTGATCTCTGTCTATCAAATAAATAAATAAAATCTTTGAAAAAAAAAAGAAAAAGAAAAGGGAACGATCAATCTTATAAGCTATAAAAATTGATAGACTTTCATAAACTTGCATTTGTACTTAATGCTTAAAGGGACTGATTTGGTTTGTATTCTTGAAGCAAAAATATTCCAAAGCTATCCATGACCAATCACTAATGTGTATTTGTCTGTTCCTTCTTTCTCTCTCTTTCTTTTTCCCTTATTTCTGTTACATTAGATAATAAATATGGAAATCATAGACAGCAATATTATCTATAATGATTAAAGATTATTAGAAAGACAATGTAACAATAAATTTCTTAAGTCAAAATAAAGATTTTTTAGTAAGGATTACATCACTTATTAAAATACAGTAAAGGTAAGAGAAAATAAGAGGCTGAATAAAAGACAACTCATTAAAAATTTCATCCTAACAACTTGTATACTGTGCAGAAAGTAAGATGTTAGTCAGGTGACCTGAGAAATTCACTTTGTAGAATATGACTATGAAAGGAAAGATTTTCAAGAATGATTTATGGATGTATTTTTTTCCCCCTGTATTGTCACACCCTGTGTAGCCAAAGCTGCAGAAGAATTTATTGGGAGATGTTATAAAATTTCTTTCCTTTAGGACCCTTAAGATGGGGTTTGAAACCTCTCTCACTGATGGATTCTAAAAGTGGCCTTAGACCAGAGGACTCTTTAACTCTTCTTTTAGCCTTCAGAATAGTCCCCTGTGATAGTGGCTGGATATTTTGAGCTGGATTAGAATAAATTTCAGAATAAATTTATCTTCATAAGGAGAGAAAAATGCTGCAATTTGGTGATAATGATACATTTATTTTGGGCTCCTGGGCTTCAAATTGATAATGGAACTGAATCATATAGAAATTATAGTATGCAAATGAAGGAGTTGAGATGCTAGAGTTTCCTCTTGTGATATTAAAACTAATGCTATCAGAGGATGCTGCATGTTAAGTCAGGAGAAAATATTCTCAAGTGAATGTTGGATTTCATGTTAGAACATCAAAAATCATCATTTGGTATCATGTGATTTTGATTGGGAACTTCTTGTGATAAAACAGGGTTTTCTCCCTCCCCCCAACCTACCCACCTACCTTCCTTCCTTCCTCCCTTCCTTCCTTTTTTCCTTCCTTCCTTCCTCCCTCTCTCCTTCCTTTCCTTCCTTCCCTTTAGAAGTTACCTTGCTAGTTCTTAATTTGGTAATATTTTTATGCTACTCCTGATAGGAGGTCATAAAAATAATGGAATTTCTCAGTCAGTCATAATGTGTTTATGAATGTCTTTGTGTTTATGAATGAGGAGAAGCAAAAATAAGAAGGAGGAGGAGGAGGAGAAGGAGAAGAAGAAGGAGATGATAGTAGAAAAACACGGGTTTTTTAAAAATGGAGAATGATTAAAGTGCTTTTAGAAATGGCCAGATTTAGGGGCACCTGGGTGGCTCAGTGGGTTAAGCCTCTGCCTTTGGCTCAGGTCATGATCTCAGGGTCCTGGGATTGAGCCCCGCATCGGGCTCTCTGCTCGGTGAGAGCCTGCTTCCCCCTCTCTCTCTCTGCCTGCCTCTCTGCCTACTTGTGATCTCTGTTTGTCAAGTAAATAAATAAAATCTTAAAAAAAAAAAAAGAAGAAGAAATGGCCAGATTTATAACCTGAAAGACTGAAGGCCCCGTTTGTTCACAGAAGAGGCACAGAGGAGTTATCTCTGCTGTAGTGACTCATGCTGCTGAGCTGGAAGGTTCTCCCACAGATGAGAGGGTAATTTAGTTTCTAGGACAGTTCAGTCTTCTTGTTCAGTTTACTCACAAAGGTGCTAATTAGGGGAAATTGTTATGGTGTTATTTTTTCACTTTAACATCTGTTCCCCATGAGCTGGACACAGAGAATTAAGTCGTTTTGTAGAAGCTGCCAGGCAAGTTGGATGGCAGTGATTTCTGAGTCATTGTCATAAGAAGTTAGAGTGTAAACCAGAGGCCTGCGTATAAAAGGATCAGAACCCCAAAAATCCATGGACTTCCTACATCCAGCTAAATAAACTGCCCATGATAAGATTAGAAACCACAGTAGCCACTGCTATAAAAAACAATAGCTTTTGCACATAAGCGTTAGAGATGAGTAAAAATATATACAGTTTTACTTTTTTCTTAAAAATATGTTAATATTTGTACCTGGCATTGTTCTAACTATTGACATGTATTAACTAATTTAATCCTAATACCAACATCAGTTACAAGGTAGATATTATCCTCATTTTACAGAGGTCAAGTAAGTACTTATCGGCAAGGAAACTGAGGCATGAAGTGGTTAAATAATAAATGAATTGTGAGTCTAAGATTCTAACTCAAACTAAAAACTAAAAATAAAATATCTGTTTGCTATCTATATGCATAAGCAGTCAGAACATATTATATAGTAGAAACTTAGTACTCTTATTTATTTTTAAATTTTTAGAAAAGATTAATTTATTGAGAGAGAGTGCAAGATGGGGAGAGGCATAGGGAGAAAGAGACAAGCAGACTCTCCACAGAGTGGGGAGCACAATGCGGGGCTGGATCCCAGGACCCTGAGATCATGACCTGAGCAGAAATCAAGAGTTGGATGCTTAACTGACTGAGCCACCCAGGCACCCCCACAGTACTCTTTTAATGAGGAGTTTACCTGAAAGTAACTCAACTACATCATTTAACTTTTGCATACCAAGAAAACATTTAAAACTTAGAATTTACAATGTCTAGAATCCAATACTGTGATATTTTGGTACTTACAAGAGTCTCACCTACTCTAGTTGTGTTCCCAACTCCTCACCTGGCATTTTATAGGAGTTCAAGTGTGAACTCTGATTTGAAAGTCCAAACCAGGATCTAGGGGGATATTACAATAAAAGGTTAAAACGAACTCCTGCTTCCATGGTTCATTGCCTGTGGGGAGCTACCAAATACCTAAGAGAAGCTGTAAAATAATAACTACCCAGATGATCTCTTTTCCGCTACTTTATATAAAGCCTATAAAGAGTTATTGTTGTTTTCTTTACCCATATTATAAAATACAGGTCATACAAAGGGACAGTGAACCTTAATAAATTGCTCACTAGCTTTGGAAAAAAGATATATAGAAAATCATTTGTGGTACAGAAAAAATGCAGTCTAAAAAAATATGGGCCCCCTGTACTTATTCAACAAACTTGGAAATCTGTAGAAATTGAAGATTTTAAGTACTTGATAAAACTATCCTATAATTTATTTTCAGTTATGACTACAGGAAACTGCGTTGCTGTTTTGCTATTTGTTCATTTGCTTAAGAAAGTAAAATTTTTATCATTCTGTGTTTTTTATTTGTGTCCATCTGTTGGTATAAGGAAATCATTCTTTATTGGTACCATGTTATCAATGAACTAGAATAAAAAATCTCCTCATTAAACCTCCAGATTACTCTTAGAAATCCTAAGCAACTTATGAAAAATATGTTTCCTTTGTACTAACTGGAGATATTTTAGATACTATTAACTTCCTGTAATACTACCATCACATTACATGATGGTTCATTCCTACCGTTGCTATAGTTGGTTACCTTAGGGAAGGCTAATTTTCAAGTCTAAATTGTATACAATAAATACAGAATACTTTTGGCAGTTATGTCAAAATTATCTTTCCAAATCTTCTTTTCAATGTAACATTTAAAAAATTATAACTTTTGTATTTATTTGTTTCTCTTACTTATCCCACCGTACACACTCAAGACTCATCATCAGTGCTTCTGTTCTGGGAGGCTTGGAGAGGCTATTTGTTTAAGGTCATCGTGTTAATATATGATGGTAGGAGATGGTTTCTATTCTTATTAAAAAAAATTAAACCCTTGGGACGCCTGGGTGGCTCAGTTGGTTAAGCAGCTGCCTTCGGCTCAGGTCATGATCCCAGCGTCCTGGGATCGAGTCCCACATCGGACTCCTTGCTCATCGGGGAGCCTGCTTCTCCCTCTGCCTCTGCCTGCCATTCTGTCTGCCTGTGCTCGCTCTCTCTCCCTCTCTCTCTGACAAATAAATAAAATCTTAAAAAAAAAAAAATTAAACCCTTGTCTGAGTAGACCCTAATGTTGTATATGTATCTACTTTCCTCTGACCAGTCACAGCCCCAGCCTGAGCCAAAAGGGATGAGCCATAACTGATTTAGCTATGGACATATGATCCAATTCTGGCCAAGAAGGTAAGTGTTGTAATTCCCATTTCACAGAGCAATCAATGAGGCTAAACTGGAACCCAGGTGCCTTACCACAAAGTCAACCATTGTCTTTCTTTTACACATGGGAACGCTCATGGAAAGCATGCTTATTTTATAGAGCGTTTGAATATTTATTTGCCCTCTGCATTGTCCTCTATTAGTGAATAACAAGTAATCCCAAGACTTTCCTACTTGTGACAACAAATATCCATTGTCCCACCCAATTTCTGAGGGTCAGGAAACCAGGAGTGGCTTAACCGGTGTGAGGTTGCTGTCAAAGATGGCTCAGTGGGATATTTTGAGGCAGCATCCAGAAACAGAAAGAGAAAATAAAAATATATATAAGGATTTGGGTTAAAAATTCTCTTAAATTTTTTTCTCAGTCTTTATCTTATATCAGAAATTTCCCAATCATAATCTGTGATACCTTAAGGGAAAAGAGAACAGTTATTATAGATATCTGTATTTGATATTTATCACACTATATTGCAATTATTTATAAAATGTGTAGTAAATTTTATCATTATATGATAATAATGATTCTCCCTTTAGACAAGGAGTTCTCAATACTGGCCACACATTAGAATAACTTGGGAGCTTTAAAAAACATACTAATACATGGACTTCACTTCCGTGTAATTGAATCTGAAACTGTAGGTATGACTTCCAAGAATTAGTAGTTTTTAAAAGCTTCCTGTGAGATTCTAATATATACTTAGGATTGAGAATGACTGTTCTCTTAATTAATTTTTACCCATGTGTTTGTTTTATATACACTTTTGGGAATCTAAGGAAAACTCTTGATCCCTCTCCCTAGATAAATGTGATCCATACATTCATGAAAATATTTTGTGTAATTTCAAGGGATTGCACATTCCTGATTTAGGCTGTGAGCTCTTCAATGACAGAAACTCTAAATTTACATTTTTGTAGATATATGTGTTTTTTGGTATGAATCTCTCTCTGCTTTACTCACCTCCACTTCAAGAAGTGAGAGTTTGAGTCCTGACATAAAGACAGACATATAGACCAACAGAATAAAACTGAGTTTAGAAATAAACCCAAACATCTATGGCCAATTGATTTTTTTTTATTTCTTTTTTAAAATATTTTTGAAAAAACAGTTCTATATAAGTATTACAAAATAGGAACCTGTTCCATTACACTGTACTATTGTGTCTTTAATGTAGCTGCTTCTTATACGAAGTGTTCTTAAACTATTTGGTATAAACATTACAAAATGTGTATGTGTAACACACACTGAAATCTCACTGTGCTGAATTTGTATTTAATGTAGCTCCTTATTTTATTTTTAATTTATTTTGGGTTTTTACTGAAGTAATTAACATCCTGTGTTATCTTAGTTATATGTATATGGTACAATGACTCAACAATTCAACTTATCAAGATAAGTGTACTCTTAATCCTTTTTATCTCTTTCACCCATCCCCCCACCCACCTTCCCTCTGGCAACCACCAGATTATTCTCTGTATTTGAGTCTTTTTATTTGCATCTTCTTTTTCTTTGTTTGTTCATTTGTTTTGTTTTTCAAATTCCACATGAGTGCAATCATATGCTGTTTGTCTTTCTTGACTGACTCATTTTATAGCATTATACTCTCTAAAACTATCCATGTTGCAAATGGCAAGATATCATTCTTTTTTTATGGCTGAGTAATATTTCATTATATATATAATTACATATATATCATATACCATATAATACATATTATGTGTGTGGGTGTGTGTGGGTGTGTATCACTTATTCTTTTATCCATTCACCTATTGATGGAAACTTGGGTTACTTCAATACCTTGGTTACTGTAAATAATGCCACAATAAACATAGGGGTGCATGTATCTTTTTAAATTAGTGCTTTCATTTTCTTTGGGGTAATACTCAGTAGAAGATTACTGGATCATATGGTGATTCTACTTTTTTTTTTTTTAAAGATTTTACCTATTTATTTGACAGAGAGAGCTCACAAGTAGACAGAGGCAGACAGAGAGAGATAGGAGGAAAGCAGGCTCCCCGCTGAGCAGAGAGCCCGACATGGGGCTCGATCCCAAGACCCCAGGATCATGACCCCAGCCGAAAGCAGAGGCTCAACCCACTGAGCCACCCAGGGGCCCCTGGTGATTCTACTTTTAATTTTTTAAGGAACCTCCATACTGTTTCTCACAGTGGCTGTACCAGTTTGCATTCCCACCAGTTTGCATTCCCATGAGGGTTTCTTTTTCTTCACATTCTTGCCAACACTTGTTATTTCTTGTGTTTTTTATTTTAGCCATTCTGACAGGTACAAGGTGATATCTCATTGTGGTTTTGATTAGCATTTCCCCGATGATGAATGATGTTGAGCATTTATTCATGTGTCTGTTGGCCAACTGTATATCTTCTTTGGAAAAATGTCTATTCAGGTCCTCTGCCCATTTTTAATTTTTTTTTTTTTTTTGGTGTTGAGTTGTATATTTTTTTTATATATTTTGGGATATTAACTCCTTATCAGATACATCATTTGCAAATATCTTCTCCCATTTAGTAGGTTGTCTTTTGTTTTGTTGATGGTTTCCTTCACTGCGCAAGAGCTTTTTATCTTGGTGTAGTCTCAATGGTTTATTTTTGCTTTGGATTCCCTTGCCTGAGGAGACACATCTAGAAAAATGTTTCTACAGCCAATGTCACAGAAATTACTGCCAAACATAGGCCAATTGACAATTAAATCAAGGGTGCCAAGACAATTAAGTAGGAAAAAAAATGTCTCTTAACAAATGGTACTAGAGCAACTGGGTATCCACATGCAAAATAGTGAAATTGTACCCCTACATCATACCATATACAAAAATTAATGTAAAATGAAATGACCTAATATATGAGTTACAACCATAAAACTCTTAGAAGCAAATGTAGGCCTAAATCTTTGTGACCTTGGATTTGGCAATGTGTTCTTAGACATGACACTAAAAGGAGAAAAGGAAAAAATAGAGAAATTGTGCTTCATCAAATTTAAAACTTTTGTTATGAAGAAAGTGATGAGACAACCTACACAATGGGAGAGAATATTTACAAATTATACATCTGATAAGGAGTTAAATATTCAGAACACATACAAATTCTTAGAACACAACAACAAAAAGACAAACGACCCAAGGAAAACATATACAAAGTATTTGATAGACTTTTCTCCAAAGAAGATAGACAGATTGTCAATAAACACCTGAAAAGATGTTCAGCATCATTAGGCATTAGAGAATGAAACTTAAAACCACAGAGATTCCACTTCACACTCAGTAGGATCGTTATAATTAAACATACACACACACACACACATGCACAGACATAAAATGGAGAATAAGAAGTGTGAGTGTTGACAAGGATATGGAGAAACTGGAACTTTTGTGCAGCCCCTGTGGAAAATAGTTGGGTGATTTCCCAAAAAGTTAAACATAGAATTGCCATATGATTCCGCAATTCCATTCCTGGGTATTTATCCAAAAGATTTGAGAACAGGTACTCAAATACTTGTATATGGATGTTCATGGAAGCACTATTTACCATAGCTAAAAGGTAGAAACAACTCAAATATCTGACCGCTGACAATCAATAAACAAATGTGGTATATACTTACAATGGAATACTATTTAGCCACAAAAAGAATAAAGTGTTGACATATGCTGCAGTATTGATGAACCTCAAAAACATGCTAAGTCAAAGAAGCCAGACAGAAAAGGTCATATATTGTATGATTCTATTTATGTGGAATGTCAGAAATAGGTAAATCTATAAATACAAAAAGCAGATTGATGGCTGCCAGGAGCTGGGGGGAGATAGGCATAGTGGGTGATTCCATAATGGGTTAGGAAGTTTCTTTTGGGATGATGAAAATGTTTTGGAACTAGATAGAGGTTGTGATAGCACAACATTTTGAATGTATTAAGTGCCACCAAATATGCAATCTAAAATGGTTAATTTTAAGTGATGTGAATTTCGCCTCAATTTAAAAAAATAACTGAGGCAGTCCCAAGCAAACTGGGACAAATTGGTCATCCTATTCCTTGTAATGTGAGAAAATTTGTATGAAAAATAACTGACTGAGTTATTCCTTGAAACTATCTAAAACATTTATTGGAACACACTAAGAGCTCAATGAATATTAGCTACTATTAAAAAAAAGAAGTGGGGATTTGAGGCAGTTTATAAAAATACTGACTTTGTATCCTCAGCCCCTTGCAGTTTCTGACACATGGTACACATTTTCTTAATGTTTATTAAATTGGTCCACCTGGGAATTCTCTAGAAACATTCAAGAATGAGTTATATATCTCAACACTTTGGATCTCTGAAGGTTGGCTCATGGATGCCTCAGAGGAGAATGAAATTTAGGCAATAGCTGTAATTACATACACTATTTCATACAAACATTGAAAAATCAATGCAATAAAACAACTGATATGGTATAAAGACCCATATTTAGCTTTCTATGAGTAATTTTATACAATTAGTAATTAGTCCTCTAGTCAAGAATTTGAAAGACCTCAACGTGAGGCAGGAATCTATCAAAATCCTAGAGGAGAACATAGGCAGTAACCTCTTTGACATTGGCCACAGCAACTTCTTTCAAGATATATTTCCAAAGGCAAAGGAAACAAAAGCAAAAATGAACTTTTGGGACTTCATCAAAATCAAAAGCTTCTGCACAGCAAAGGAAACAGTCAACAAAACAAAGAGGCAACCCATGGAGTGGGAGAAGATATTCGCAAATGACACTACAGACAAAGGGCTGATATCCAAGATCTATCAAGAAGAACTCCTCAAACTCAACACACACAAAACAGATAATCACATCAAAAAATGGGCAGAAGACATGAACAGACACTTCTTCAAAAAAGACATACAAATGGCTAACAAACACATGGAAAAATATTCATCATCATTAACAATCAGGGAGATTCAAATCAAAACCACATTGAGATACCACCTTACACCAGTTAGAATGGCCAAAATTAATAAGACAGTGAAGAACAAGTGTTGGAGAGGATGTGGAGAAAGTGGAATCCTCTTACACTGTTGGTGGGAATGCAAGTTAGTGCAGCCACTTTGGAAAACAGTGTGGAGATTCCTTAAGAAATCAAAAATAGAGCTACCCTATGACCCTAAAATTGCACTACGGGGTATTTACCCCAAAGCTACTGATGTAGTGAAAAAAAAAGGCCATCTGTACCCCAATGTTCATGGCAGCAATGGCCACAGTTGCCAAACTGTGGAAAGAGCCAAGATGCCCTTCAATGGATGAATGGAAAAAGAAGATATGGTCCATATATACAATGGAGTAGTATGCCTCCATCAGAAAGGATGAATACCCAACTTTTGTATCAGCATGGATGGGTCTGGAAGAGATTATGCTGAGTGAATTAAGTCAAGCAGAGAGAGTCAATTATCATATTGTTTCACTTATTTGTGGAGCATATGGAATAACATGGAGGACATTGGGAGAAGGAGAGGAAAAGTGAGTTGGGAATATTGGAAGGGGAAACAAACCATGAGAGACTGGGAACTGAGAAACAAACTGAGGATTTTGGAGGGGAGGGAGGTGGGGGGTTTGGGTGAGCCTGGTGGTGGGTATTATGGAGGGCATGTATTGCATGGAGCACTGGGTGTGGTGCATAAACAATGAATTCTGAAACACTGAAAATAAATAAAATTTAAAAAAAGAATTTGAAATAGGTAAATCCCATGTATAACTTCTGGAAGTCTCCTCAACTTGAATAGCACAGAAGTCCAAGGAAAAACAGGGAGAATATCCTCTCTAAATATAATGGACTCTACTTCAAATATTGCATTAGTACTTTTCCAGATTGTGAGTTTGTCAAATTATTTGTTTCAAAGCTCACAGACTTAAACTAGGACAGGATACATGAAAAGGAGCAATGCCATTAGAGAAAACATTTATGGGGGCGGAGACTGTGCTAGTATTTTTAGACCTCTACTCTTATTTTTAGCACTATGGTATCCAACAATGTATTTCTGGATACTAAATTAATGACCCTTCCACATATTACCAGTACTTTCCTCTGAGAAGCTCAAAATGTGCTGTGTCCTAAGACACATTATAGTTCTCACATGGTTACTTGTTATACCAGGTTGAGAGGAATTACAGTATTTAGTTTTGTAATCTCATTTTATAAAGCAGACATTTCGTGGCTCAAACAGGATCAATGATGAGGTTATTTGTAAGTGAATTTCTGCTTATGGCCACTTCTGACAGAAAAAATCTATAGAATCAATTCATAAAAAGAGCATTAAATAGAATTCTTGACTTTAGTCAACCAGTCCTTCCCCCCAGATCTGTTTTCCATTGCCTGTTCTTACTCTTGTCAGAGCATCCCACCCCCGGCCACCCAAATGCTGAAGACTGCAACCTGGAAGTCACTGCTGAGTCTTCCTTTCCTTGCGTTGCCATACCCACTCCATCAGCAAGCCACATCTCTTCACTCTTTCCATTTCCTTGGTCCTATTTGGTCCTGATGGCTACTTCTCTTACCAAGACTTCTGCAACAACCCTTCCACTTTGGCTTTTGACTCCTCCAGTCCATTCTTTGTAAGACAACCGGAACAATCTTTGCAGAAAAGGAATTGGTCACTGTGGGTGTTTGTTTATAATTTCTTACTGCCCTCACACTCTTTCTACCTCAGGAGCAGTAGAGTTGGTGTTTTTCCCCAGGGAATGTTTCCCCATCTCCCTATGTCCAACTCCTCATGTGGCCTTGAATATGTTGTCTAAAGCTGGTCTCCATCATCAATACACACAATAGCCATTGCTACCTTCTAGCCCTTATTTGTTTCTTTCATAAAATTTCCAATTTTATACTTATTACTGCCTATTTATTTGTTCACATTCCTATCTTTAGAATGACAGTTCCATGGTAGTGGAGCTGCATCTTATTGACAGTAGTGTCTCCAGTGGGTCAGTGAGCTTTATGGGTCCTTCCCACTTTCTCTGCCTCTTCTCCCACAACCCCACCCCTTGAACATCTGAATATTTGGTAGGTGCAGATAAAATAATTGATAGAGGTTAAACACTGTTTTATTTACTGCAAAGAGGATTTTCTTATGTCTTGTTAACTTTTCTTTTCCCCTGAATCTATGTGTATATGAGAAAGGCGAAGAAGGTAGGAAAGAGTTGTATGGAAGAGTTCACATAGTTTCTCTCCCAATCTGTGAGATGTGAAAATGAAAGCCTCTCAACAACCTCAGAAGAGTGGCTTCCATTTTGTATTAAGTGTGCCAGGTTGGACTTGACATTTAAATTTACATCAGTTTGTTATTTATTTTCTCTCTCATGATATTTTGTCCTCCTTTTTATTCTTTCACTTTCACCAGATGTAGTCCATCTCTTCACTCTGAAATGTCCCTGCTGTGATTCAGCTAGTTTTTTGAATACTGTTAGTCCATGAAAAGCCATATCTTTTAAATTACTTTCCAAAAGAAACCATGTCTCTGGAAAACTTCTGGGCATAGCAAAGTTGGTTTAATTTTAGGAATGAATTCCCAGAAATGACAGGATCATTTCCATATGGGTTCTTTGGAGGACAGCTTTTGGAGTTGCTTTTCAGACAATTAACATGGAAAATCTCTTTGCTCATCAGTTCTCCAGGTTGCAGTGATACTTACAATGTTTATGAAGGTCAAAGGATGACCTTCAACAATTAATATTGCTTTATGATCTTACTTTCTGGTTCCTAAGTCATTTCTCTGAAAACACTTTATGGCCTGCTTACCCCCATCACCACCTTTGTGTACATATTACTTCTGTACTCTTTGATTTATTGTCATTCATTATGGGTCAAAACTTCACCATGAAAAAATAGTAGAAAGAGCAGTTACAACACAGTAAACAATACATGTTTTGGAACCTAGTTAACTTAGGAAAATCAGGTAGAGTACTCTTTGGCAGAGGGTCTTTGTAATGTGACGGTGGTGCACTAATGCCCTTTAGCCAGAAGTATATGTACCATATGGTATGTTGGCTAGATTCCATTGACTGAGAATGTACCACCTAGAGCATGGGTGGAGTGGGCAAACACACATACATATATTTGTAATATACACATATTTATACTTTTTAAAGGAAAGAATATCTGAGAGCTACAGACATTTAATGCAGCTTCACCATGTGCAAGCTTATCAAATTGGGTCTTTATGTATTACCCTAGATATGAATTTCCAGAAAATGCTTAAGTGAGTGCTTCCAACAAATTATAATAGGCTTAGATAGTACATTTAGTGTTTAATTTCTTTCTGCAATTGAGAACGTACAAGTTGGGATCTGTCATCCAATTGATTCCATTGAGCACTGTTGCCTCTCAGAATGCAGTGAAACTTAGTTATTTGTACAATGAAACAATTGTTTACAATTTTAATTTACTTTGCCATCTTGTTTCTCACAAATCATCTATGCCATCTTCTCAGTGCCATGTGGTTACATTTAATTAAATCCTAAAGAAGCAGAACCAGCAAAGTGTATTATCATTATTCTTCATGGTACATTGTTGGCTAAGTCCTTTATAATAAATGTGTAACATAAATTATGCATTGTGAGTATTGATGGAACTATCTCATAAAGAAACTGAGATTTTAAAAAATCTGAACAAATAATACTTCATGAGAAAAACTATCTAGCTTATAAAAGGGAAATGTATCAGATAATGTATTGTAATTATTAAGTGAATGAACTTTTTGAAACACGAATTGGCTATAAAATGTCATAAAATGTAGCAGATTAAACTACTTTTTTTTTTAAGTCTTGCCAGATTTTTTTAAATGGGTTTATACATTGCTTTTAATGAAGAACTCCTATAGGCAGTAAAGAAATTAGGACTTGATAATTTCCATCATGCTTCATTCTCTGGTGGAATTTTCAGACCGTGATTGGGTTTGTTTCATAATCAGCTTTGGTGCTCAATGGCTTCTTTTATTATAAAACAGAATTCTTGCCTAATACAGCCCTACTCCCCCCTTCTTTTTCCTTGCCAGTTTCTGGAGTTACAAATGCATTTAAACAATGATTAAGTCATGCTGCAACAGGCATGAGAAATAAATGAACAACCACAACAAGAAATTGCTAAGCTTGGGTCTGAAATCCTAGCTTTAGAGAAAAAAAATGAGATCAATAATGCTCAAAAGTATGACTCGAATTATGCCTCCATCAGAAAGGATGAATACCCAACTTTTGTAGCAACATGGACGGGACTGGAAGAGATTATGCTGAGTGAAATAAGTCAAGCAGAGAGTCAATTATCATATGGTTTCACTTATTTGTGGAGCATAACAAATAACATGGAGGACAAGGGGAGTTAGAGAGGAGAAGGGAGGTGGGGGAAATTGGAAGGCGAGGTGAAGCATGAGAGACTATGGACTCTGAAAAACAATCTGAGGGGTTTGAAGCCACGGGGAGTGGGAGGTTGGGGGAACCAGGTGGTGGGTATTAGAGAGGGCATGGACTGCATGGAGCACTGGGTGTGGTGCAAAAACAAAGAATACTGTTATGCTGAAAATAAAAAAAATTTTTTAAAAAGTGTGACTCGATGGAAAATTTGAAATAATTCCATTGGGTTTCATACCTGCTGTTTTATCCTTGCTCTTCACAGAACACATGAATGGTTGGTATTATGGAAAGCATTATAAAACAATTACTTACTACTTTTAACTATGTAATACTTAGAAAGTGTCCAGAAGTAACTGTCAATCTTTTTTATTACTGGGCTAGTAATAATTAATAGTAATAATAATTAGAAAGAGAACTGAAAGTTAATGAATGCAATAAAACAACTATATGACTTAAAATTTGTTTTACAATCAACCCTACAAAGAGGCAGATAAACTCAAGGTGTCATTGAACCTTCAGATCCCATTGTAAATGTCGCTATTTTTTATTTACTTCAGCACAAGAAACTTCTTAATCTTCCTCTACATATTATATTAATTTCCCCCAGACTAACTCAGTGTACTTTTCTCAGCAAAGAAAACCAAGTTTTTTACTTTGGTATCTTACCAAAATGAGATACTTTTTCTTACAATCGAACTGGCTAAAATTCACCAACAATATGAAAGTGATGTAATTATCACCAAGCATTGCTATAAACTCCTTTAATCAAATATTATTAGATAAGAAGAACAATTCTTTTTATCTAAGGATGATTGCCACTGAAACGAACACTTAAAATTGTTGAGTTTTTTTTAAAAAGCCCCCCAAAAAGAATTAGAAAAAGTATAATTATGCAATGTTCACTTGGACACCCACCACTGAAGTTAAGAAGAAAACACTACATTTAATGTTGCTGTCAACTCACTTTTCTCTGTATAGCGTATCCCTGTCCTGGCCTGAATTTTGCATTATCATTCCTTAACTATATCACTTAGTCTCACATGTCAGAGTTTTGTAAATGGAATTTTACTTCATGTATATTTCTGCAACAGCTTTTTGTTTAATCTTTAATTCCTAAGATCCATTCATATTATTCCATGTAGCTGTACATGTATTTATTTTCACTGTTATGTAATATTCTATCACACAGCTACACCATCATCTATGTATCTACTTATTGTTGATCTGTTGATTGATATTTAAGTTGCTTCTCTTTTTACCCCCCCTTTTTTAAAGTTATTAAACTAGTGTTGCTACTGTCCTTTCTTCCTCTCTGTATATGTGGACAAAATTGTCCCTATGGCATATATCAAGGAGTAAAACAACTTTCTAGATAATGTCAACGTGTCTTACAAAGTTGTCATATTTATCCTCCCACTACACTTGTGTAAGTGCTCGAGTTTCTTCATATTCTCACCTGACTTGTAGTATTTTCTCAGTCTCGTATATGTAACATGGTAGTTCACAGAGATTTTTTTACCTCCCTGATTTCTAATAATACAGTATATCTTTTTCTTTGTATTGGCCATTTGTATTTAACCTTTTGTGAAGAGCCTGTTCAACCCTTTTGTTCATTTTCTATTGGATTCTTTTTTTTTTTTTTTTCCTGATTAGCTTACAGAAGTTCTTTCTGTGAGTTATGTGCATTACAAGTCTCTTCTCCCAATTTGTGACTTCTCTTTTCACCCTCTTTTTGGTGTCTGATGAACCGTTCTTTTACTTTCTATTATGGATAAAGTCATGAGGGAAGGGGAAAAAAACACTTAGTTTTCTCAATCGAGTCTATCTCTTGTCTCCTAAGTTATTCAGGGTCTGTCATCCAGCAAGTTTGAGTTCATTTTTCTATCAATTGAAGGTAGTGGCTACATCTGAGCTTTCAGCTGCATCTCAGTTTTCATTAAACGATTTTGTGGTAGTGTTTTAGCTCTGCCTGAAGCAAATGATGGCTTCATCTATTTCCCTATCCCACTGTACAGCATGTATTCAGTAGCCACACAACCTGACAAACATAGGGATGCTGTCTTTATTTTCTAAGTCAAGACTCTCACATTAGGAGCACCACTTTGTAGTCAGACCCAGTTTCAAACTTCCTCCCTCCCCTTTCAGATGTATGAGGTTAGATAAGCTCTCCAGGCTTCAACTTCCTTATCTCTATTTTGGGACTAACAAGAATTACCTCATAGGCTTTTTGAATATATTTAATTACATAATCTATGTAGAGTACTCATCATTTAATACATGCTCAATATATGGTAAATATTAGTGATATTATGATTACAAAATAAATCACTGCACCAAGAATCACTGCATAGAGATACTTCAATTTTATTAAATTAAAGGAATAGAAATTGAAACTCCAGGGAAGGTAAAACTTACTCTAATCAGTTCTTAGGAGGAGTAGGACAAATGAGTTGGTACTGTAGCATTAGGGCCATAACTGTAAGGTGAGACAAGTCTATGAAATGTTCTAGCCTTCTCCCCCTGCCTCCAAATCTCCATTATACTTCTAGCTTAATCTAGCTGTGGCACAAAGGCATAGAGTAATTAGGAATTTGGTGACACAGAGGACATTTTATTCCCTTAATGCGAACAGGGTCTTCTTAGAGGCTAGCCTGGAATACTTGCTCATCTCTCTATCCATGTTGAGCTCATGAGCAGCGCAGAGATCTTGTGATGTAGCTAGCCCTCAATCATGGATGAAAAACACATTATTGCTGCCCTTAAAGAGTTTGTAATCTAGTTGAAAAGATAGCATAACCCTTTTAAAACAACTGGAAACTAATGAAAAAAAGGTAATTGTCAAATTGTGGCTTTTATTTTAATAACTACATCTTGGAAAAAGTTAATTGATTTAGTTAAATCATTATTATTGAAATTGGTTATTTGTTTTGAAATTTATCATTTATTTAAAAAAAGGTAAATGCGATTTTAATTCAATGTTTTGTTTCCAGTCTAAATGTCATCAGTGATGACCCAAACTGATAGTGTCAGCTTCAAGTTAATTGCTACATTTTCTTTGACTCTATTCATTATTTAAAAGAGGTTCACTTGATTGACAGGAAGGGTGGATCAATTTGTGGCAACTTAAGTGAATTAATCTAATCAAGGTTACCAACAAACAGGTAGTCCTTTTCATAGACAGAGTGGAAATATTTAAACTTATAGTTTTATATTTTCCTTCCCACTGCTTTTCCAGCTCAAGTGAAGATCTATTTTTGTCTGGGTAGTTTAAGTAAAGCATCATGTTAGTGACAGGAATGGTTCTCACAGGGAACATGAACCTTAGCTTCTCAGTGACACCCTGTGCCTGTCTTTCTCCTCCAGGATGCTTTCCTGCTTATCAGGGGAACAAAGACAAGTGAACATAGGTTCCCACTGTGCTGCTGTGCCTCCAAAAATACCTGTGAGATAGAAATCAGGGTTTCCATTTCTGAAGCAAGTGCAGCAACTCTTTAGCCCAGAGGATAGGTACAGATAAATTTGCAAAACTCTTTCGGGAGTAATTTTACATTAAGACACCCAGTAAACAAAACTGCAATGACTGAAAACAGAGCAAAACAAAACAAAACAAAAGCATCTCTTACTCCTTTGTAAAATTTAGGATATATCTCTACTTATACAACATGTTCCAAAATAAACCTATTACTTGCCTCAGGTGGCAAATACAGATATAAACACCCACCTAGCAAAATCTTCCTGAGTTTATAAACTGCCTTGTTTCCAAGAATATGGTTTAGTGATGGTATCAACTGTCATACTTATGCCATCATTCACACAACAATTGAAATGATATGCTGTGTACTCAGCTAACTTAGGACAGGATGCTTATTGTCTAGCCAGGAAATGAGGCTTCTGATATTCTCTTTGGCTGTTAAAGATAAAACATTTAAATATGTTTGATAGCTCCTTGCTGAGTAAACATCTTCATGGACAGTACACGTTTGAAAATCTTTCCTGAGTTCACTAGAGAATGTGCACTGCCTCTGACCACAGTTGAAAAGTAAATGGGTACAACAAGCCTGCCCTCATTTCCTAAAGAAGGTGTCTGCTTTTAAAAACAAAAAATTCTAATGAAAAGAGACACTCTAAAAAGAGATAAACCAGAGTATTGATTTCCACTATAACTCTTGTGTTGTGTTCAGTGAAGCAAATAATTCTGAAAGTAATGAGGGCATACCACGTCTTTAAAGTTTTCATATATTCAAGTATTTTACTCATGTGCTCCCTTCTAAAATAAAATTACTTAGTAAAGAATTAAAAACTTATTGAAATTGAATGTGAATCTGAAATTGTTTTATACTGAGAAAGGGAGGAACCACTCATACTGATATGTCCATCATTAAAAAAAAAATTAAGAGAAGGATTTTTTATAATTTTCCTAAAGGATCTACATTTAGAATCACCATTGGAGTTTGTGAAGAATGGCCCAGTTATTTTTTTTCCTTACCAAGATATGATTGACATAAAACATAAGAGTTTTAGGTATATGGAATGACACAATTCTGATAAAGGCAGTTGATTAGGTTCCTGGTCTTGTTTTTGCTCTTTCAACTCAGGAGATGATGTCACCTTTATTGTTACTTCTCTGGCTATTTGACCCATATCCATCAGGTTTCCAGATAAAGAAACATTTCCAGAGATTATGGCTTTTGCCTATGGATGGGTATAAGTCAGTTATTAGCATCAGAATGTTGGAGAGTTGTCATCTTAGAAGCTAAGAGATTCAAGATGGCAAATGGCTGCTAGTTGATTTTTTAGATGATTTCTATGATGCTGAGCTAGAGACACAGCCATTAACCCTCCCCACTCAATTACTGGATTCTAGTTCCCTCCTCACTACTCAGAATGTGTGTGTGTGGGGGGAACAATAGCATCTTTGGCATCTGAAAGTTTGTTAGAAGTGCAAAATCTCCGCTCCCATTCTAGATCTACTGAATCAGAATCTACACAGAATCTGCACAAGATCTCTGGCTGACTTATAGCCACATGAAAGTTTGAGAGGCACTTCTTTACTATATCAAACAGTCATTCTATTTGGTCTTTTCTAGCCCCCACCCTTTGCCCTATTACTTCAAGCACTTCTAAATATTCTTCACTGTTGAATTTAATTATGTAGTAGATGGGACTTAATGTTAGATTCTGCCTTTTCAAGGTAGAATATGAACTCAGGATTAAGGAAAGGCAATATAAAAACTGGATTATTCATAAATTATGTCTTTTACATTCTGAGATTGTTACCTTAAAAGTGTATTCCTAATGGATTGGTCTAGTCAAAACTACTGGATAAATACAATACTTATTACATTATAATGATTACAGTAATAATGTCCATAAATGAAACAGTTGAATGAGACATTCTTTTTACCTCTGAATTTCTGTATTTTTTGTTTTTATTGGTATCATAATTGCCATCATATTGGGAAAGAATCAGTTTGATTAAAATCTCAAGAAAATAGGTGAACAGATGTCAAAGTCTTAGGTAAACTTCCTGAGGAAAATGTTTTAAGCATTGAAAAGTTTTAATGAAAATTTTCCTTATTTCCTTTTGTTGAAGCCAGATAGTTGGATTCGTTATGTGTTACACAAATCTGTGGCACAAAAGGCTTGGGTTTCTTTGGGGGAATGTCATGGTTCTATTGGCTCAGACCACGTTCAGAATCCTGGGAGAATCTCATTCAACAACCCGAAGATAGCACGGCTGATGGTGATATCATCTCAAATTCTGCAAGCACATTATATTTAGAAGTGCTTAATGTTTTATGGAAAGAAAACAAAAAATTACTCAATAATAAGCAAATAGGAAAATTACAGGTACTCTAACATACCACAATGAAAATTGTTCACTGTGTGCTAATCACTATTAATTACTTGACATACATTGTCTTCAATAATAGGTGGGAGCAATTACTTGTACTTTAAAGAAACTAAGGCTCAGAGAAATATTAAAACTTTCCCAGGATTATATAAATAATATGTTATAGAGCTCACATTCAAACTAATGAGTAATTGTCATTTCAGGCATTAGGAAAAGACAGCCAAATATAAGCCACTCCTGTAATATTCCTCAGCCTTGAACACTGAACTCTTTGGTCATGCTGGCTAATAATAACAGGTTACTGAAGTTCTAGGTCATGGTGAGCCCAGGTCTCCAAAGGCCCTGCTAGTACTCTCCAAAAAGGGTTTGTGTTCATTTGGCAATTTGTTTTTATAGGTACAGTAACTTTTATCAGTGCTTCTGTTATATTCTATTCCCTTAGGGTATTTTCTCTGTTATTGATCTCTCTTTTTTATATTCCTCCTCTCACTCAGTCCCCTCCTCCCCTTGTTATAGGCATACTCAAACCTCCCATAAACAACCAACCATCACCAAAAAAATTTTTTCCCTGATTCTGATTCTCTTTCATAGTATTGCTTCATTGTTCTATATCCCTTTGCCCTCACCTACCTTTTGAAAGAATGGCTAAGTCACTTACTGTCTATAAATCATTATTTTTCATTCACTGCTGAACCCATTATCATCCAGTTTTCTCTTCTATCACTCACTGAATCTAATTTAAGAATTCTTAACAAGTTCCATTATGCTGAGGTCCAGTAACCTTCTTAATGGAGGAAAACAGAAATGGAAAGAGAATACAAACTATATGTATGGAATACTTAATGTGAGCCATCTTTACACAGTGGATTAATGTTATTTTTTCATCTAGCCTTCATAGTAACCCCGTGGTATTTTAAATTATCAATATTATTATTTAAAACTTAGAAAACTCTTCCAGAACATTTAACTAAAAAAGTCAAGATCTGATTCAAACCCATGTCTATCTGACTCAAAATCTCATGCTCTTTCATTATGCAAGGAAAGAAAGAAATGGAAGGAGGAAGAAGAGAGACAGTGAGGAAAAGTGGAAAGAAGAAGAGGAAGGGACTAGAAGGAAGTAGAGGAGGAAAGCTGAAACCAGAGAAGTTTCTCTACAACAAGCAAGGGGTTCAAGCTGACCATTACCTTAATTTTAGTGCTACCTATATTTTAACTTTAATGTACAGGAATACCCCAATATAACATAGGACTGAAAGCAGATAATAGAAATTGGAGGAAAAACAACATTAGTAACAAATGTAGTATACCTGATTGAAAGACCTCTCATCCTTTGTTAAATAATGTGATCTTCTGAAATGAAGGCTACCTGTAGAATATCAACTTGCTAATACTGCCACCTTGCTCATCTTTCCGAGGTTTTTATTAAAGCCCAAGAAACTAGGGTATGGAGCTGATAGCAAATGAATTTACTGATCTGTGTGTGCTATTTAAATTCTCTCAGAATTATTCAAATTTCTCTGGCCTAGAAATCAGGACAGAACCTTAGGACAGATGGCTTGGTAATGAGTTTTTCACCTCTTTCAGCTGCCAAGCAATTTTGAAATTGCACTAGGCCAGGTCCCTGTCAGTTCAGTTCAGCACTTCAACTTGAAGACTAGTCTGACACCAGGAAGTTGTCAACAGCAACAGCTAATGTTTAGCAAGTGTGGCATGCCAAGTGTCATGAAAATGGAAAGAAAAAGTGTTCTGTTCTGATTGCAACTTCCTAACAAGTTTTGGGATTCAACGAATGTCTGTGTTGAACTAGAAGTTCAACTTATATGAACTTCTATCTCTAGTCCAGACACTCTTCTTTATTTTGGACTCACATGTTTGATTATCTATTAGACATTTTTACTTAGATATCATGCAGGCACCTCAAAGCATGTACACATGCTCACAACTGAATTCTTCATATTCTCTAAGAAAACTTCTTGCTCCTTTGCTTCCTATCTTCATGAACACTATCATTCATCCAACCAGGGATTCAGATCTAGACTCCTTGACTAATCCCCTCCCTCCCAGTACCACATCCAGTCACTGTGATTGTCTTTCTTAAATGTTTCCTGAATCTTTTCACTTCTCTCCCACCCCATTGCCATCAAGAACTTTAGGCCACCATCTGTTTTAACTCACACTGGGCATAGCTCTCTCACTGAAGTTCATCACCTCTTTTTCCTGCCTGAGCCATTTTCCCCAAGGAGCTAGTTTGGTACCCTGCTGAAAACCATTCCATGCTTTCCACTGATTGGAAAATGACGTTTGATGAACTTAGAAGGCTGTCACTTATCTTCGCAGCATCATTTCTTATTATTAGTCATTTCGTCAGCAAATACTTACTGAGTGCCTATTGTGTGCAGACATTGTTTAGGCTCTAGAAACATAGAATGAGAAAAACAGTCCCTGTCCTTGAGAAGTTTACATACTATTGGGAACAGAAAGACAATAAACATGGAAACAAACAAATGAATAATTTTAGGTACTGAAAAATACCCAGAAGGGAGATGTTTGTGGAATGTACCCTCTATATGCTTTTCCTGATCCCACCTAAACTTAGATGGTTCTTGACATGTACTCCTTATAAGCACTTCTATCATTAATATAGCACCCTTTATTTGATTTCTTGTTTGTCTGTGTTTATGATGGATCATTAGAGATTTAGTAAGGGCAAACTTTCTTTCTAGATATTACTACCATATTCCAGTGTCTAGTTATTGCGTGGCATATGTCAGATATTTAATAAATATTTGTGGAATAAATAAATGCTACTTCTTTAGTATGAATTAATTTGATAAGGTCTTATCTCAGTAGGTAAAAATAAATAGTATATAGTGAAATAAAAAATTAGGAGAAAATTTAAAAATATAGGCCTTCTAAAGTTTATAACTGTCCAGATATTTGTAGACTAAGATGAATTATATTGAACTTTCAAACATATAAATTAATTAAATTTATTTACTTCAAATCAGTAAATTGCTACAGATAATGAAATTCTATATATTACTGATTTTTAGTTTTTCTTCTAATTTACTGAGAAAACCAAATTGAGAAAGAGTGGAAAACTGGAAAGTGGAAAAACATGTTCTGGTTAAAACACTGCAAGGAGAAAACATAGCTTCTATGTCATTTTTTTTTTTTTTTTTTTTTTTAATAATATATTTTATTTATTTATTTGACAGAGAGAAATCACAAGCAGGCAGAGAGGCAGGCAGAGAGAGAGGAGGAAGCAGGCTCCCTGCTGAACAGAAAGCCCGATGCGGGGCTTGAACCCAGGACCTGGGATCATGACCTGAGCCGAAGGCAGCGGCTTAACCCACTGAGCCACCCAGGCGCCCCGCTTCTATGTCATTTTTAAGTGAAGAAAAAGGAAAGTAGATGATAGACATAATCATTTTAGGCACTGCTATGCTAATACCTTCTGTTTGTTCAATACATTTACCTTTCCAAGGTTTATACTTGCTAATCTTCTATATCAAATTTTAAGTCCTTGCAAGAAGTAACAGAATGGTGTTATGCCCTTCTAAAGGGAAATTGGTGACCATACTATCTTCCATCTTTAGGCTCTGTGGAGAACAATTTGTCTACTTGTGCTTACCATAAAGCCAAGCAAATCACAATAGATAATATCAGTTTGAGTAAAAGTTTGGATTGGCTTTTATAACCTTTTGAAAAAAATAATAGCCTGTCCCACCCTTAAAACAAAGTATTTGGTTACACAGTTTTCACTCTTACTCTGTTGTAGATGAAAGAAACTTCTGGGAGACTTTGAGTTCCAAGTTCTTTAATATTTTCTTCTTAAATTCTTTCTTACAACATCCTGTGCTTTCACTGTGGTGGTTTAGGGTGTGTATCAGAGTTTCTGTTAGAAATATTTGCTCTCAAAAAAATTTGGCACAAAGAATCTATAAGAATCGCTGTCTTATCAATTTCTCTTAAGGGTAAATAGTGCTTTTTTTACTTACCATCCTTCCTTACCAAGTTCATTGCTTACAAATATTCCAGTGTACATGCTGACAGTTTGAAATCAGTTGCTGGGTTTCCAAATGGAAATGGTTGCAGACAGAATGCAGCACTGTGTTGTTTAAAAAAAAAAAAAAAAAAAAAAAAAAAAAGCATGGATTCTGGAATTAAAAAACCCTTAAGCCAGGATATTCTCTCAGTGAAATGATACACCCCCTCCTGTTGACCCATATTTTCATCTCCTTTCAATTCCTTTTCTAGAATTTACTTCTTTTCCCTTAGTTACAAGCCAACCAAGGACTTGGTATTGGTTTCTTTGCTATTACTGGTTTAGCCAGCTTATTGTCTTTGTAAAAACTCTTACTTGTATACAAACTCAAGTATATAAACCCTTACCACAAATAGAAAACCATCCACATACTTCTCAACTTCTCAAAAAAAAAAAAGGGTGTACCCCACCCTTTTATGGGTTTCAATATTATGTAACCCAGGTCCCATTTCAGAAAACATGAGTGAAAGATGGACTAATAAGAAGGACCTAGCTTGGAAGAATATCTGACTAATGAATTCTGTGAATCTATGTGACAGTCAGGATTCTCAAAGGCTCTGAAGTCTCAATTGTTTTAAAAGAGAGAAGAAAAAGTACACAGATCATAATTACCAGTAGCAACACGGAAAAATCCATACAGCATGTCACTGGCAAAACTACTCAGAGAGACAGTTTCCCAAACATGGAAAATATAAAACAAAACCTTCTTTATTTATGATAAGTATTTGAATTTCTAATTCTCTGGATCTTACAGTTTGTTTGTTTGTTTTTTTTTTTTCAAATGAAAACCAAATTCAGTTCCCCTAAAGGTGAGAAAGAACCACATTCTATTGCATAAAGTTATAGAATAGCAAATTTTTAAAGCCTTATAATTTGTTCCTGGGGTAACATTATATTGTCCTCTTCTAGGTTATGTAAGTCTGCCTTGGCCTTTCAAACACAGAAAACATTTTACCCTTGACACAATTTGGAATTTGGAACTGCCTGTGAAAACATGAATGACTTCATTTTTCCATTTGAAAAAGTCCCTAAACACAAATTGATAAATTCTCAAAGAACTTCAGTGCAGTTTCCAGGCTAGTATTTCAACTGCCAAGACCTATATTCAAAGTGTTTGAATTGCCAGAAAAAACACAGCTGTTAGTCTATATCTCAGGCAATCTGTACACCATCTTTAAGGTAGGAGAGGTTACAAAATGGGCCGAAGGTTACATGCAAATCTTAGAAGAAAAACATACCATACTGGAAGGACACTTACCCAAAGTAAAAAACCCACATAAGTCCCAAATATTAACACTAACTCAGGATATCAGAAGTTCTAAATTCTTACTTATTTTAAAAGGATCCTTCCTTCCCCCAACCAATCAAAAAGTTACAGGCATCTACCAACCAAAAGTTTTCTTCTAACCTTCAGTTCTACTCGTGATAAGTGCTCCTGTATCTTGTTTTAGCTATTATTTAAAGAATTGTAATGGCCTAGAAACTGGCCACCTGGGGTGATTTCATGGAGTCATGGACAGAGAGAGTCTCTTGAAGTCAGAGCAGCTATGACAGACAGTCTCTGACATTTTCATAAACTAAATTGAATTCTTGGCACATTCTGAGCTTGGATAACATGAGTTTCCAACCCTGCTCCCCCTTGGTTGTATCAATTCTGCTTTAATTTCTGCCCTGATGATGTGATAGAAAAAAATTAGGAATTAGTCAAAATTTAGGAATGATCTGAAATACGACAAACTGCAATAATAAAGGGATTTGTTACCAAAAAATGTGAAAAGCATCTTTGGATTTTTTCAGTGCCTTTTATTAATAAGGCATAAATTATATGTCTAAATCCATCCAAGAGTTAATCCAGACTTTGACAGTCTGGTTGCTGCAGAGATAATATTTGGACTATGTATAATTTCCTATGTACATACTCTAATTTCCATCTTTTCCCACCACTGTTGTAATTCCCTAATTAGTTAGGATATTCTCATGAGAAACCCTGTCCTAGATATTCCAGAATTTTTAAACAAAGCCAATTGGTTACTCACACTCCAAATCAGTGAACATTTATTGAGTGTACCTACCTTATGTCAGTTTTTTGCATATGTTTTGATTAATCGTAACAAAAATTCCTATTTTGCAGAAAAAAAGAGTCCAGAGAGTTTCAGTAACATGTCCAAGGACACATGACTAATAAGTGGCATGCCAAGATGTCAATTTGTTTTCTCTGAAACTATCTTTAGGTACCATTAATCACTTGGAGATACCTTAAGCTGATATAGTGGATGCATATTACAGTGGACACCAGGTGTCTACTGAACCCATGGGACTAAGTAATAAAATCGGCCTTGCTTTGCACTTCCTGACATGGAAATCTATGGGTGCTGGTGATGTAAAAATTTGATCAATCATATATCAAAGTGATCTTTCCATTTCAGAAAACGTATACAACTTTCAATAAATACTAGCAACATCAAATATCAAAGGTCTTTTATTCCATAGGTCTCAAGAGAATCATAACTGGCACCTAAACATAAACATTCCCTAATTTAGAAGTTAATGATCTTCTTCCAGGCTTCTCATTACCAGCTACTTTATAAATGTAATGAACGACTTCTCTTAGGATGATTTTTTTTTTTTCAGGACACAGGTAATATTAAAAATCTCTCTCTCTGGGAATTATAGCTGTAATTTTAATTGGATTCATCCTACTATGATCCCAATCTCAGGGTTTCCTAATGAAAATCATAGAACTGTTTGAGAAAGAAAAAACAAAGAGATCAGCTAGTCCTATAGTCTTAAAGTGACAATTCCCAGGCTGCAGCTGGCCCTAACTCTATGTTGTTTTTTTCTCCACAGTGATGACACATGTTGAGTTCTTATAATTCTTTGAATTGGTTGCCAAAATTTTCAAGAAAATGATTTTCAAATAAAAATTTCTATGTTGGCTTTCTCTCGAAAATTTGGAACATTAGGTAGTACTGAGCCTGCATTCCTACATAATGAGCAGCAGGTGCTGCTTATAGATGGGTCTGGGCCTTCCAGTGTGACACCATCCTGGCATTCCTTGATGGATTGGTAATATTGTGGCCAATGATCTGTTGACATTGTGTTTGTAGTTTTATTTTCTTGTAGTAAATTTAGGAAGAGAGAAAAATATTTGACTTCATCAGAAATGAGAAAACAAGGGACACCTGGGTGGCAGAGTCAGTTAAGCAACCAACTTTTGATTTCAGCTTAGGTCAGGTCGTGATCTCAGGGTTGTGAGATCGAGAGAGCCTGCTTAAGATTCTCTCTCTCCCTCTCCCTCTGTCCCCCCTCCCCATCTCTCTCTCTAAATAAGAAAGAAAGAGAGAAAGAAAGAAATGGGGAACCAAAATATGAGAAGATTTGTATTTTTTAAAAATAGAGCAAGTTTCTTTGTGGAAGTGAAGAATGTCCCTTTTTGGTTAATGTGTAAGTGAAATATCTCAACTTCAAATTCATTTATTGTAGTTACTTGGCTCTGTAAGCATTTGAGAACCATGACATGGTCTTATTTTGGTGTTCTGAACACAGGGATAGAGAGCTTAAATAGCTTCCTCAGGATTTATATTCTTAGGCCATAACTAGAGTGAGAGTTTCCTCATCTATTAGTACAGTGTTTGGCATGCATAGGATAATAAATGCTTAAATAAGTTTGTGAGCTAAAACCTAAAAAAAAAGTTTAATATTATGAAATGTTTTCAGAAAAACAGGACATGGAATTAAAGAAATTCATAAAAATTATAAATAGGTACAAATACCGGAGGTGCACAGAGAAAAGAGGAAGATGGCCACAGTGTAGGAGGGCCTGAGGCTCATCTCATCCCACAACACAGCTAGATAACTATCAAATCATCCTAAATACTTCAGAGATCAACCTGAAGACTGACAGAACTAACTCCACAACTAAAGAGAGGGAGGAGGCCACACTGAAGAAGGTAGGGAGTGCAGAGATGTGGTTTATAGGAAAAACGGATCACAGATACTGCAGACAGGAGGGAGCTGTGGTTCTAGAGATGGGGTGGGAGGAGAGAGAGAGAGAGAGAAATGCACAAGGAGAACATTTCCCCAAAGCCATTGGCTTGGAAAATGAAACAGGCTGAATTTCAAGAGTTTTTAAAACCAGTAGGGCTCAAAGCCTGAGTTTTAAAGGTCAGGGGCCTTAGCTGGGATAGAGCATGGAGGGCACTACCTGCTCCTGGAGAGAAAGCGGGAAAATAATCTGGGAGCAGACAGTACGGAAACAGCAATCTGAAGAGTGCCTGGGCACACAGTGGGGAGATTATTCACTCTTTTCAGAGGGTGTCCCTGAAAGGCATTGTTCACATAGGTGCCTCTCTGGGAACAAAGGAGCTAGCTATTGCCATTTCCCTTCCAAAGCCTTCAGCATAAACACAGAGCCAACTGAGGGAAGAAGCTTAGCACTGACACTGACTACCTCACTTGCTTACACAAAGTCCCACCCTCCCTGTGCCTTAGTGGGAGTAGCTCTTCTCAGTCAGGCTTGCCTCAGTCTCCTCCCCTAGGTAAATCCCTCCCCTAGAAGAAGAGCATAAACACTTGCCCATAACACATCTGACCAGAGGGTTCTGTAGGGTATCACTTCTGGTAGAATTGGGGTCAGGTCTCATTTCATAAGCAGACCAGAGCACACCTAGTTAAAATGTGCCACATACAGGCCAGGAACCAAACATTGACAATACCAGACAATAAGAGCCTCTGCAGACCACTAGACTAATGGATAGAGCAGCCAGAACACAATAGCAAAGTGCATGTAGCATATACCAGAAATATTCCCTAAAGTGCCAGGCCCTGGGCACTACATGAGCTCTTTTTCATTCAGGAGCAGGAGACATAACCAGCTTTTCTAACACATAGAAGAAGGCTGAGACTTAGACAAAATGCCAAGGCAGAGGAATTTATTCCAAATTAAAGAAAAAGATAATGCCATGACCAGAGATCTAAGTGAAATAGATATAAGTAACATGCCTGATAGAGAATCGAAAGCAACAAGCATAAGGATAATCACTGGGCTTGAGAAAAGAATGAAAGACATCAGTGAGACCCTTAATACAGAGATAAAAGAATTAAAAAAGGAATCAGTCAGAGATGAAGAATACAATAAATGAGATTGGAAACAGGCTTGATGCAATGACCAGCAGGCTGGAAGAAGCAAAGGAACAAATTAATGACCTAGAAGACAAAATGACAGAAAATAATGAAGCTGAACAAAAGAGAGAATGAAAAATTATGCAACATGAGAATAGACGTAGGGAATAGACATAGGGAATTCAGTGACTCCTTCAAATGTAATAACATTCATATTATAGGAGTTCCAGAAGAAGAAGAAAAAAAGAAAAAAGGGGACAGAAAATTTATTTCAAGAAATAATAGTATGACTATACTATATACTATACATATAGTGTGTGTGTGTGTGTGTGTGTATATAAAATATACTATTAAAAAACTCCCCTAATTTGGAGAAGGAAACAGACATCCAAATCCTGGAGGCACAGAGACTCCTATCAAAATCAACAGAGGCAGGCCAACACCAAGACATATTGTAATTAAATTTGCAAAATATAATGATAAAAAAGAGTCTTAAATGCAGAAAGACAAAAGAAGTCTTTAACTTACAAGGGAAAACTCAAAAGGTTAGCTGGGGATTTCTCAACAGAAACTTTTCAAGCCAGAGGGAGTGGCATGATAGATTCAAAGTATTGAATGGGAAAAATCTGCAGCCAAGAATACTCTATCCAGGAAGGCTGTCATTCAGAATAGAAAGAGAGATAAAGAGTTTCCCAGACAAACAAAAACTAAAGAAGTTCATGTCTACTAAACCAGCCTTTCAAGAAATATTAGAGAAGACACATTGAGGGTAAAGGAGAAAACAAAACTGATAAAGACAAGACAAGACAAGATCAGAGAAAATCTCCAGGAAAAATGACAAAAGAAGTAATAGAATGGCAATAGGCCCTTCTGTCAGTAGTTACTTTGAATGTAAATGAACTAACTACTCCTTCAGTCAAAAGACATAGGATATCAAAATGGATCAGAACTTACTTGTGGAGCATAAGGAATAACATGGAGGACATTGGGAGACGGAGAGGAGAAGTGAGTTGGGGGAAATTGGAGGGGGAGACAAACCATGAGAGACTGTGGACTCTGAGAAACAAACTTATGGTTTCGGAGGGGAGGGGGATGGGGGGTTGGGTGACCTGATGGTGGGTATTATGGAGGGCACATATTTCATGGAGCCCTGGGTGTGGTGCATAAAAAATGAATGCTGGAACATTGAAAAGAAATAAAATAAAATAAAATGGAAAAAAAAAAAAACAGGATCCATCAGTGTACTGCTTACAAGAGACTCATTTTAGATTAAAGATTGAAAGTGAGAGTGAGAAATACTAATCATGCAAATGGATGTCAAAAGAGAGCTGGAGTAGCAATATTTATATTGGACAATCAGAGTTTAAAACAAAGACTGTAAAAAGAGACAAAGAAGGACATTATACAATAATAAAGGGGACAATCCAATAAGGTAGAATTGTAAATATTTATGCACTCAACTTGGGAGCACCCAAATACATAAAACGATTAATAACAAACATAAAGGAACTAATGGATAATAACACAGTAATAGTAGGGGACTTTAACACCCCACTTACATCAACAGACAGATCATCTAAATAGAAAATAAACAAGGAAACATTGGCTTTGAATGACACACTGGACCGGATGGACATAAGAGAGATATTCAGAACATTCCATCCTAAAAGAGCAGAATACACTTCTTTTCAAGAGCACATGGAACATTCTCCAGAATAGATCACAAATTGGGCCACAAAATAAGCCTCAACAAATTTAAGAGGATCCAAGTCATATGAAGCATCTTATCTGACAAAAATGCTATGAAACTAGAAGTCAATCACAAGACAAAAATCTGGAAAGATCACAAATACATGGAGGTTAAATAACATGCTATTAAACAATGAATGCATCAACCAGGAAATCAAAGAGAAAATTAAAAAGAAATACATGGAAACAAACGAAGATGAAAACACAGTGGTCGAAAACACATGGGATGCAGCAAAAGCGGATATAAGAACAAAGTAAATAGCAATACAAGCTTACCTTGAGAAGTAAGAAAAATCTCAAACAACCTAGCCTTACACTTACAGAGCTAGAAAAGGAACAACAAATGAAGCTTAAAAGTCAGCAGAAGGAAGGAAATAATAAATATTAGAGCAGAAATAAATGATACAGAAACTAAAAAAAATTAAATCAGGAGTTGGTTTTTTGAAAAAATGAATTAAATTGATAACCTCCTAGCCAGGCTTACCAAAAAACAAAAAAGAAAGGACCCAAATAAATAAAATCACAAGTGAAAGAGGATAAATCACAGCCAACACCACAGAAATACAGTTATAAGAGAATATTATAAAAACCTATATGCCAACATATTAGACAACCGAGAAGAAATTGATAAATTCCTAGAAAGATATAAACTACCAAAACTGAAACAGGAAGAAATATAAAACTTGGACAGACTGATAACCCACAAAGAAATTTAATCTGTAACCAAAAAACCCTTAACAAACAAAAGTCCAGGACCAGGTAGCTTCGCAGGTGAATTCTACCAAATATTTAAAGATGAGTTAATACTTATTCTTCTCAAACTATTCCAAAATATAGAAAAGAAAGAAAACTTCCAGTGCTGGCTATGAGCCAGCATTACCTCGATACCAAAACCAGAAAAATAATCCATTTAAAACGAGAACTAACAGGTCAGTATCTCTGATGAACATAGATGCAAAAATCCTCAATAAAATACAACAAACCAGATCTAACAGTACATTAAAAATATCATTCACCATGATCAAGTGGGATTTATTCCTGGGTGGCAAGAGAGGTTTAATATTCACAAATCAATTAATGTCATACACCACATTCATAAAAGAAAAGTTAAGAATCATGATCATTTCAGTAAATGCAGAAAAAGCATTTGACAAAGTACAACATACATTCATGATAAAGGTGGCTCATCCATTCTGGCTTACATCCCTTTCCCACTATTTGTTTAAATTTGATCAAATTACTTTACTTCTCTAAGCCTCTCTTTCTTCATATGTATTATGGGAATAACCATAATAGTAATACTTACTGTCTTAGGTCAGTTTCCAGGGAAATAGACTCAGAGAGGGATTTGCAGGCAGGAATTTTATTGCAGATACCCTGGTATTCACAGCTATGGGAGAGTAAAAGAAACAGGATTGGACAGAGAGAAGAGTTGAACTATGATGCAGTCCCATCTGCATCTGCATCTTGAGGAATCTGCTGATCCCTCAAAGAGCTCAACAGCTAAAATGGCCCTTTAGAGTGGCCCATTCTGAGGCAACTCTAAACTATTGCATCAGCCAATCAAGGAAAGAAGCATGATCTTGAATGACATTACTCTTGTCAGTGAGAGCGATTTATGGAGAGTAATGCAGTCCCCAGCACCATTGGGAGCCAGAAGGGATGTCTCTGTTTTGTAGAGAGAATTTTGACAGAATAAACCAGGTACTCACTACACTTGCCTTTTGTGGTTCCATGAGGATTAAATGAGTCTATCCATAAACAGCATTTTATACAGTGTCTGGCACACGGTTTACTATAAATATTATTCATTAAGCACTTACAGGGTATTTGCTATTTGAAGATCCTAAAAAAGACACTGAAGACACTTAGAAAAAGGCAAAAGTAAATAATGAATAGACCCTGCCCTAAAGAGATGACTGTTGAATGGAGAAGAGAACTGGAGGCTACAGACAGTCTAATCCTCCTGGTCATTCCATAGGCCCTTTACATTAACCTTCAGTTACCAAAAGGATACTGAATATTCTCTCTAGTATATTTCTGCCTTTAAGCATCTTGTAGCCTCATTGAAAAGTTAAGGTTTATATGCATGCATGAACTTGATAACAATGTGACTTATGATTAAGTGTCAAAATATGTGGCAGGAATGAATTGGTGAGGCAAATCAAGCTTGGGAGAGGTGGGCAAATGTTGGGGTGGTTTCTGGAATAGTCAAGAGAGCTTTGTGGAGGACTGGATTTAACCTGGATATTGTCACGTGCCTAGATATTGGATGGATGGAGGGAATGGCAGAACTCCAGACTGAAGAGGAGAAAGAGTACAGGGTCTTGCTATGCCTGTGGGTGGTGAGGGAATCAACTGCACAGCAATGGAGATTTTACATGGACACATGCTACTAAATGGACCTCTGCTAATCAGTGGAATCAGATTGCTTTTGTGACATTAGATCTTCTGTGCCTGATCCCACCAATGCTGCCGGATTTTTAAGTAGCTTGGATGAAACTCTGTAACAGGAAGATGTGGTGATATTGAAGAAAATGAACTATAGAGGGAAATCAACATCTATGGGCAGCCTCCCAGGTAATCTCAATGCCCTCTATTATTTTTATTGACTAACTTAGTGACAGATATTGAAACTGAGACTGGCAGCTGGGGTTGGACACCTAGATTATCAGATGCTTAATGAGGCAATTTTAGCAGAAAGATAATTTGCATAAAGGAAAAAGCATAGGCTTTGGATCCAGACTTATAAGGTAGGAGTTCAAACCATGCTTCCACAACTTAGATGACATATACCCTTGGACAAACTTTATAATCTTCCTGTGCCTTCATGTTTCTATCTGCAAAATAAAGTCAATAATTCCCACCTTACAGTGTTGTAAGGACAAAGTAACATATAAAATCCGTTGAAATTGCCTCCTAGATTTATAATAGGTGTTCAATAAATGCTATTATTGTTGTTGCCAGTATCATTATTGTGACCATGTAGGAGCCTCTCCCCACCCTCTCCTCACTGAACTTATATTTTGGAATTTGTCTCTGATTGGCTGGAAATTCACAGTGCTTATACAGTACTTAAATTCTACTCAAGTTCTAATTGTAGAGGTTTACCATCCTTTTTCTTGAAAGTATTGGAAGGAACAAGAGAGAAGGTAACTGGTACCTACTATTGGTAGCTAGATGTGCCTTGATGAGAGCTTACTAGTAAGAGACACACCCTTTAAATTTTAGGTGCATATTAATTATTCCACCTTGATAGCATTTATTTCTTTGGGTCTTAAAGTACTTTCTAGAGCAGACTATTAAACTGGCAACATCAGTGATGGGAAGTCACACATCTTTGTTCAGACTGGTTCCTCTTTTTCTCTTCACTGTCACATTGCTTTGGAAAGGAATAGAGCTTAGTGATGAGGAGAAGACCTGCATGTCAGAATCTAGAACTATCAAACTTAGATAAAGTTAGAACTATCAAAATTAGGTAAAGTTAAATAAAATTTAAAATTCACTTTCTCTGATGCAAATAACACATTTCAAATGCTCAATAGCTACATGTGGTTAGTGGCTGCCTTATTATACAGCACAGATAATAGAACATTTCGATCATCCATGGAAAGTTCTTTTGGATAGTGCTGCTCTAGAGCCAAAATGACTGGATTTAAATGACATCTTTGATACTGTTTGCATGGCTCTAAGCAAATGATTTAATGTTTCTGTGTCTTAATTTTATCATTTATAAAATGAGGCTATGTGTCAACTTACTAGTATCATTTATCATTTATGAGAATTAGATGAATTAGTATATGTAATATATTTAGAGCAACCCCAGGCATATAGTATTTTTTCAACAGTTGTAAACAATTAGTATTAACTAAAAAATCTGATGAAATGACACCTGTTTCAGAAAGAAAACATAGAACTTACAGATGAAGGGGTGGGTGGCTCAGAGTAGTCACCCATTACCTCTGATCCCAATGTCAATGTACATAATTGCCATGGAACCACCATAATATATTGTAATTTTCTATGTCTGTGTCTGTTTTTTTTTTTAAGATTTTATTTATTTATTTGACAGACAGAGATCACAAGTAGGCAGAGAGGCAGCCAGAGAGAGAAAGGAGGAAGCAGGCTCCCCGCTGAGCAGAGAGCCCGATGCAGGGCTCGATCCCAGGACCCCGAGTTCATGACCTGAGCTGAAGGCAGAGGCTTTAACCCACTGAGCCACCAAGGCGCCCCTGTGTCTGTTTTCTTTAATAGACTCCATGGGCCAAGGACTGGTATCTTATTCCTCTTTATAGGCCTAGTACCTATGACAATGCCTTGAGCACAGATGACACTCAATAAATACCTTTATTTTCAACAGAGTTGAATTAAGTGCTTAAGTGATTAACTGACAAGTTACTTATTTATTAATATTCTAGTAGTAATAGTAGGATTAGGATTTTGCTAATTTCACCATATTTTAACTGTATGGAGACAATGAATTTTAGTTAGGTTTAATGACAAATGGGGAAGAGTATTTAAAATTAAGAATGGATGAAATATCCAAAATAGATGATCACTTCACATGTTGGAGAAAAAGAGAAAGAATAGAGAAAAGGGAAATGAAAGAGAAAAGAGAAAAAATGGAGTTGATAAGCCCTGTGGAAGAAAGCTCAAAAACAGATTTTTTCTTACTTCAACATTTTACCACAGGCAGACCCTGAAGCCCTAGATGTAATCATCTTGGCTGGAATGCCAGGGCTAGAGTAAACAGAAATCTGAGTGTGTCAACAAATTACTTAATTAAGCAGAGTAGGTGGCAGTGTGAAAGCAAAATCATAATGTGCGATAGGATAATGTGATTGAAAGTTTCAGCTGTGATGGAATGGAGAGAGTAAAACACGAGAAAAAAAATTACAGTGCGAGGGACCAGACTATGGACTCTGTTAGCCAATGGGGGGAAGAAAAACAAGAACAGGAAATAAGATTTAAAAATGGAATTGTATTATTCAAGAAAACACTTCCTGAGTATAAACATAAATTTAAAAGCAACTGATTTAAGCCATCATTTTAGATGAGCCAAGGTCAGAAGGAGGACTGCAAATGGCATTAAAAAGGGTCTCAGGATTTGTGCCATCAGCATAAAAGTGGCAGTTAAGAATTAAAAGCAGAAGTGAAATGACTAAGAAATATAAAAGCTAGAAATGAACAGATGGCCAGGCATCCAGCTTGCTAGGATACTAAAACTGGTTATATTTTATATTTCATTCCAAGTTAACAAATATTAGGACATTAAATTGCATGAAACATGGTGTGTATTCCATCCTGCCATGTTTTTATTACTAAGTTAGAAAGAATTAGACTGCACGGAATGTATGCAAATACATCAGTCTAAGTAAATGCTGAGTCAGGGCAGATCAGGAAGGTCAGCTGGATTTCTAGTTTCCAAAGAGAAGCCTGGTCAATTGCATACTAAGCATCCTTTGTGGGGTTATTCCTAAAGTGGCCACTCTCTTCCAAAAAGACTGTAAAGACTAGAGTGCTGGATGACACTTTCTTTAAAGGCGGCAGTAGCCAAGCCTCCCAGCCTGCTTTGTTTTTAGTACTAGCATGAGGTTTAGAAAGTGTGTAGAATATTTATTCTCTGTATGGAAGATGTTTCCATTGGATTTTAGTATGTCAGTTAGGAGCAATCATTGGTAAGAGGTAGCTGCACTAGGACCAAGAGACCATTGATAATACCAGACTCTCATTATGAGACATGTTTTTCACGGGTTTGCCATTGACTTTGGAGCTTTCTGCATAGGTTGACTGAGGCCAGATGGAGAGAACAAGGTTTTCATCAGTTCACAAGCTTATTCATTATGGAATATGAGTGTGCTTAGACTAAGTGACCTCTCTTCAGCTTCCTTGTTTAATCACAGTCCACATCTAGGGTTCTGTAACCAGATTATGACTTTGATTCTTCTCTGTCTTCACAATACATAGTGATGAGTTCCTGAAAAAAGAAGAGAAATATCTTTTTCCCCACTTTTCATTCTTGCTTGAACCATAATGCAGCCAGTATATTCATTCATTCAGTCAATCAGTCACTTAGTCTATATCTTTTAAGTGCATACTCTCTGCTCAGTATTGAGAAAGGAATTTGGGATAAAATGGTCTTTGCAATTTATGCTTAAAAACAGACCAACTTTCTCACACCCTGTGTTTATTAACTCTCATTCCTTTTGACATAACCTAAATGCAGTGTAGAAAACATCCAAACCTAACATTTATGGGGACTGCAGCTGCACATATAAAGAAATCCTTAAGACATTGTGTGCCGTTCCCCTACTTTGAACTCCCATCTGCTCAAAGTTACACTCTAGAACTACTGTACACAGAAAACGAATGTCTGTGAATGGTGTCAAGTTCACTATCAGACTGTGAAGTTATTGGGATAATATTCAGCTTCCTCTATGCATCACTTAACATCTGGAAGGAAAACCACTTTTTGACTTAAAAGAGAGAAATAAAAATGTGTGCAGTCATATACATAATTACAGACTTATTATATAAACATACCTGAAGATATAGATGTACATATAATATTTATGTATAATATATATGTGTATATATATGTATAATGTATACATTATACAGTATAATATATATGTATAATATTTTATATATTAATATATTTTATTATATATGTATAAATATGTGCATGTATTTGCATATAGCAAATTATACAAGTTATTGTATATGCTATATATTATTGTATTATGCACCCATAATAAATAGAAATGTCTTCCACATTTCCAAAGTTTCTGAGTTGACAATAAACTTTCTTTTGATGGTAGCAAAGGTAAGCCACCTTCATTTACAAATATAAATATAAATATAAATTATATATCAAAAGCAATTAAAAACCCATTATATGAAATTTACTATAAAGAATGAGTGCATTTTAAAACTGATAAAATATGTATATCATTGACAGCCATACTCAGCTGTAATTACATGATTTTTTAAAAGCTAATAATTATTTCAGTATTCACCTAAAATATTCTGATTGAATGAGGAGATAAATCTGCTACTAGAAGATGAAAGGAATATGTACATGTAAAATCACTGAAGAGCATGCTTGAGAGAATTACACAAATGCTTGAGGAAAATTTATGTAAATATCATTTTTTAGAAACTTAAATGCAAAAAGTTCCAAAAGTGGGATGCTATTATGTCATAAATATGTATCATCCTAAAAGTAATGCTGAGGGCATTTCTCTTTGGGATAAGCACTATTTAATGAAAATAGAAAAGCATTCCTAAAGTATCTTGATTGCTGAGTGTTCACATCAGTTACAACTGTCTCAGTAAAAAATAAACATAGATATTTTAGTAGAGGTAGTAACTGAAGGATGCTTTTTCTTGAAAATATATGGCTTAAGGATTGGGTGTTTCCAAGATAGAAATAGTTTTAAGGGCTCCAAAATAACACCTACAAAGTTGAAAAATAAAGTATATCTTCTAGGAGATTTTATAAGTATAGTTCTTTTCACCAGCTTTGCAGTTACTCCCTTTCTTATGACTATGGCCCCTGGCATGAGTTAGAACACGGGGAAATGAGACCATGGACAGGAGCATGGATGAAAAAGACACTGGACTTCTATACCTATGAATGCTAGGAACCTGAGATAAATTTTGTAAAAATAAATAGCTAATATTGAGTGCTTACTATGTGCTAAATATTGTGAAAGATGGTTTTCATTTATTTTTTAAATTTATTCCTTCCAAAACCCTGTGAGAAGTTAGTTATCACCATGTTGCAGGTGAAGAAACAAATTTGTAGTGATTTAAGTTAACTTGCCCAAGGTTGAGCAACTAGAAAATGAAGGATAGGACCGAACTGGAGCTTAGGAGGGTACGCATTTAACCACTGCTCTGCATGGCCAACCATATTAAACCCAATGATTGATTTTCTCTCCAGAAGTTGGAGAACCGTAATATAACCTGCCCAAGGTTATTCGCAGATTAAGTGTCAGAGCAGGATTTAAACTCAATTTGACTCCAAAGCCACCTTCCACTCTGTTTTGCTGCCTTTCATTTGAGATGTTGCCAAATACTTGCACCACATACTGGCACCTGTGGTTTATTGAACTGGTGGCGTCAGATCAAGGACCCTTATAGGGCCCTAATGCATTAGTAGGAAGCTAGAGGAGGATCCCTGCCTAAAAGTCTATCCAAACCGTCCAGGGGCAAGTCAGAATCTGTTAACATTGTGTCATGGTGACTCCTCATGGGACCTACACCCTATACATTATAGAACTAAACATAGTATCTCAAAATGAGTTAAAATGTGTGAATAGCCGTAAATCTTGGGTGGTAGGTGAGGGTCAAAAAGTAAAACTAGACATACTACTACTAAGAAGAAGACTATCATATATATATTGGAGTATCTAAGAATTAAATGAACATTAAGAAATATATCTGAGGGGTGCCTGGGTGGCTCAGTGGGTTAAAGCCTCTGCCTTCGGCTCAGGTCATGATCCCAGGGTCCTGGGATCGAGCCCCACATCGGGCTCTCTGCTCAGCGGGGAACCTGCTTCCCCCCCTCTCTCTGCCTGCCTCTCTGCCTACTTGTGATCTCTGTCAAATAAATAAATAAAATCTTTAAAAAAAAAAAGAAAGAAATATATCTGAGTGCATATAATCTATTACGCAACTAAAATACTGACTATTGCTTAGAACCAGATTTTTTAATTAATGTAGCCTTATATGGATTAGTAATAGTTATATTATTCATTATTGTGGATAGTAACCAAAACAAACATTATTTCTTGGAAGAATATAATGTGAATAATGTTATGTAATATGTTACTGAAAAGGAATTTTTTGGCCTCAATGTCAATTATATAGATCTGTGGAAGAATTTCTTCAAAATAACTCATAAGGATCTAGATACTTAAAATGTATGTACATATTTCATGATTGTTTGAATATGGGTATCCTGACAATGGAAGTAAAATCTTTGGAATTATTACAAAAACACTCTCCCAAACAGATCATTTTTAGTGAGTATAGAGGCCTTTTGAACTTTGACAAAACAGGTGTTTCATGCAGAGAAGACTGCTGAGACCAAATGCTAGAATTATTAAGTAGCCATTAGAGAAATTCTAGATAGAAAGAGTGTGATGAAAGGACAGAATTTGATGAGACAAATGACCTCTCAGTGTTGCTAAGGTATTCTTCTGGTGGATTTCCCCCCTTAATTCAATAGTCAGCAAATAAAGCAATAAATTTGAACCACTAGGAAATCATTTCTCCTGCTAAAAGGAGTTGTAATAGGAAGCAGAACTCAGATGGTTGAGTTGATAGTGTTCCTCTCCCAGGGGGCCTATTCTTCAGTGGTGAGCTTCCCCAAGAGCTCCGTGGTTGATAAACTGCTTTGCCCTGGAGTCCTGCCCCAGCCAGCTGACATTAAGTGACTGAACACTGAGCAGACCTGTCCTCCTGTATCAACCAGGCTCACTCCCCTTTCTCAGACAGCAAGGGACCCCAGAGAAGTAAATACAGACCTAGTGTGACACAGGGACTTCAGGCATGCACTTCTCTTTTCCCTCCCTCTGTTGATTCCTTTAAGCCTGGAGAACTGAAAAATGTTCGTGAATAGATCTGACCTCTTTCATGCCAGGGGATATATGGCAAAGTAAATAAAACAAATAAATATGTAAATAAAGCCTGTCTAAAGATTACTTTAAACCCAACATTTCCATGCACCAATTTACCACTCTCTGTAAGTTAGTGCACTGGTAAAGTGACCACCAAGTGAGCCCTCCTTAAGGATACAGTTATAGTTGGAGTCTGGGTCCTGAAAGTGTTTGTTTTGTTTTCCTTCTCACAGTAAATTCCTTGCTCTGTATTGCATGAAAATCTGATTTGGTTAACTCGGCAGAGTTGGATTTTTCTTTCCCCAGAATTGCCTGTTTGAGAAATACCATGATCCCGAAACATTAAGGGATATGTCCTTTAAGTGATTTTAGCTAACCCTGTGACAGTTCTCTGAAGAATACAAAAGGCTGCTGAACTTCAAGTGAAATTCTTGAAGGATTTAATTCACTGTTAAAGCTACTATCCTAATCATTATCCAGAGAATGGCAAGTGCATAATGGGAATGTTGGGTTTTAAAGTACTCTTAGTAGACTTTACTTTATTTATACATTTATTTTTGCCTCATAATGTTGCCAGCATTTTATTGCAAATGTTTTTGTCAGAATAAAGAGAGTCCTAAAACAATCTAAATAACATCCACTCCTCACTGAAGAGAGAACAGTTTTTCTTGTGGTGCAATGTCCCCTGGCATGAAAGAGTTCATTCAGGTTATCAGACAAATCTTCTTTTCATTGCCTTGCTCAAGGTGCAATCATGTGACTGCTTAGCTCTTTAAGTGTGCTGGTGACACAAATGAGATCTCTAACCCAAACCCTAAAAAGAAACAGTGTGATGCAATGTGTTTTCAAGGAAAACAAAAACAACAACAAAGCACCAAACAACCCTGTTTCCAGTGAGACTGATTCTTTGATTTGAGCGAGGCTGTCAGATCAACCAGTGGAGCTGATTTAGTCTGGAAGAGCTGGAAGATCCACCCTCGAGACCGGCAACTTGAACTAGAACCTGAGAAACTTGGTGTCTGGTCCTGAATTTGCCAGTGATATGTTGTGTCACCTTGGGCAGTGGTACTGTAGCCCTCCGTCCAGGTTTCAGTTTTCTTGTTTATTAGGTAGGGAGGGAGAGAGCTTAATTAGATCTCTGGTAGTTGCTAGCCTGAGTGGTCTTCAGTTGCACTTGAAATATCGTGACTATCAAAGTCAGATAAACTGCTTAATATTAACTGGAAATAGGGCACCTGGGTGGCTCAGTTGGTGAAGCCACTACCTTCAGCTCAGGTCATGATCCTGGAGCCCTGGGATCGAGTCCCACATCAGGCTCCAGCTCCACGGGGAGTCTGCTTCTCCCTCTGACCTTCTCCCCTCTCATGCTCTCCCTCTCTGTCTCTCTCTCAAATAAATAAATAAAATCCTTTAAAAAATTAAAAAAAATGTTAACTGGAAATATGTTTCACATTCTCATGTAATTAGATTTGGGATTGTACAGTGTATGCATGCATATGCTTTTTCCCCTCTGCTTTTTTCTAAATAATCATGAATTAAAGAGAGTATCAATACATTTTTAGTTCTTAGAAGGAGAATATAGTTATAGGATAGTTGGGCAGGTTCTGTATTTAAGACACAAAATCACTTTTACTAAATCCCTGCTAAAAATTCTAAGTAGAATATTATATTTCCAGTGAATTATAGAAAAGAGCTCATTTGAAATTATGAGTCTATTTCTTAAAAGAAGATTTTTCTTTTTCTTTTTTTTAAAGCATTTATTTATTTATTTATTTATCAGAGAGAGAGAGAGCGAGCGAGCACAAGCAGGCAGAGTGGCAGGCAGAGGCAGAGAGAGAAGCAGGCTCCCTGCTGAGCAAGGAGCCCGTTGTGGGAATTGATTCCAGGACCCTGGGATCATGACCCGAGCCAAAGGTAGCAGCCCAACCAACTGAGCCATCCAGATGTCCCAACAATGATTTTTCTTATTTTTACTTTCTAATCAAGTAATTGGAATAAACTAACTCATTAATTCACTTCAGTATTCCTTAGTGCCTACTAAGTGCAGATCATTCTCCTAGGAACTGTGGGGATTAGTGAAATAAGTAAGACACATTTTTGCTCTCTGGGAATTTATGATCCACAAGTATAGGATTATATTTATATGCTTACAGGATTTAGACATTTGAAGAAATAATTATATCAGTTATTTCCATATTGTGTTTTTTCTTTCTTCATCTAGCTTATCTCAAAGAGGAGAAGAGAAACATATCATTTTGTAAGACTATACTTACAGAGAAATGCTTTATCATTAGGGAGAAAGCTTTTGTGGTGCAAAGAGGAGTCTGAAGTCATCTTTTTTCTGGTGATGCTAGGGTTGATACAGTGCAAACCATGCCTGTTTTGAAACACAACCTGCCCTAATCCTTAGGTGTTAGGGTGTGCCTGACATTCATGTCAACACTGCTTTTAAAGGCTGCTGTTTGGCATCACAAAGCAGCTTAAAGGAGCACTTGTATAGATGTGGGGAGTATTGCTATCTACCTCTCCACTAACCGTAACAAGAGTCTTCTTTCCATACATACAAAGGCTGGAGGCATGGAAAATGTCAAAGGGCAGAGGGCTTGGGATGCTGCAATCCTGGACAGGAGTTATTTTACTGTACCCTTGGACTGTGGGTAAAGAATCCTTGATCAAGGATTTCTCTGTCCCCATATTTCAGAATTGGGCAGCAATAGCCTGGAAGCTTCAGTCAGTGAAACTTGCTACAACTACACAGTGAACAAGTGAAATATATGGGGACCAAACCTGTTGTAGCGAAAGGCTTGCTTTACTGTTCATTGGTGGCAAGAATTAACTTCATGGAGTAACTTAGAGAGGAAAAGAGAAATGTAGAAAGTGAGGAATTTCCTAACAGTTCAGAGTTATGTGAAGGTAGAATCACCCATCCAGTGTTCACCGGCAGACAAATAAGAAATGTGTTACCATATGTTGAAGATGAGGAAAATCAAGTAGCTACTCGGGATTTGAATTGCCCTGTTTCTGTGAGTCTACTCTTTCATTTTTTAAAAGGTCTCCACTGAAGGAGACTTTGCAGCAGATAAATGTAGTACAGATTCTCCTAAATTCTGTGCCATACAATGTGAGTTCTTGGAGATTCTGGTTATGCCAGTAATAAAGGAGTCTGTGACAAAACAGCTTTGGAAAATGCTAGACACTAGATGCTAGAATCCTCCATAGGAGATTTATAATGCATTATTACCAGTGTATTTGACAAAGTTGGTAGTTAAAAAAAAGTGTTTGGACTTTAAGTCAGTATTTCTCCAACATATTTATTCTAGACATTATAACTTATTGTCCCATAAAATTGGTGTTCCACAATTCATAGGTTGAGAAATGATCTGTAGGAAGAAAGAACATGTCAACTTGGGTGGTAAAACTGACTAAGCCACCAATTAACTGCTTGAGCTGAAAGAAGTTTCTTGCTGTGTCAAGCTTCAATGTCCTCATCTGAAAAATTGGGGAAATACCCATTCAGGGTCTTATGAGTATCAAAATAATTATTGTAAAGTTCTTAATAGTGCCTGGTTAAGAGCAAGTGCTCAATAAATTGTGACTATGCCTACTAGATCTAATATCAGGATTTTTTTTTTTTTTCCACTTGGACACCTAACTATTTCTCTTGCAGTTTAAAATGCATTTCCTTTCATTGGTGTTTGATGAAGATAGGAATAGTGTCATTAATCATTAAAATAACCCTGAATGCATGATTTGATGAAACAGCTGTGGCTTCATCACCCAATCTTTGCCCATGGGACAATAGGCCTCAGCTGCAGCTTTCCCCTACTCCTACTTTCAGGGAACAGCTCAACTTTCATCACTCTTCCCAGATAGACCTGGAACTGAGGGGCACAATATTACAATGGCATCCTGAGCAGGGTGCTTGAAGGTTGAAGAGCAACCATTCAAATGGTATTTCCCTTCCTTCTTGGAACTTCCACGGGATTTTGTTTGAACCTGTTATGAAACTAATATTTTAGGATTGTGGTGGGTAGTGTACCTAATACATCCTCCACCCTACCCGTGAAATTTATTGTCTGTATCTTGTATTCTAAGTATTAGTTGTCCTAAATGCAAAAATGGTCTGGCCAATCAATCCATTATCTGTGTCACCAGGTTCAGCCTTAGAACTTAAGCTGTGTCTCCATATTAGTCTATAAGAGCAAATTCTAATTAAGAGAGCATTATTTCAATAATGCTTTTCTTTGCAGAACATGACTTCTTTCTGAAATGAGAGACTTAAAAGGAAAAATCTGTTACTATTATAATGAGGTCAAGAGAATGCCTCAGAGTGGATATGTGATGTACTGAGGGACTTTCAGTGGTCTGTGGTTGAGATATAAATTGAAATACATCTTTTGTTGATGATTACTCAGTGCTCTTGTGAAAACACTACTGTCTGTGTGTCTCTATCTTTCTCTCTTTGCCATGGGCAGTTTCTTTTGGGAAAGCATGGTGATTAAGGGCATAGACAGACCTTGTTCAAGTGGCATTGGGTGAGTTGCCTTACCTGATCTTCAGATTCTTCATCTGTAATAGGGGATAATGATTGTAGGGGGTATTTTTAAAAGTAAGTGTGAGAATAAATGCACATATGTGTATAGTACTTGACACAAGGAAGTGCTCAATAAAAGTTAGCTGTCATTGTTGTCTTTTAAGTTTATTTCTTAAAATAACCAAATGATTAGCATTATATGACTTTTTGTATGTGTCATTATGTTGGTACTGTGAAATGATTAATTAATACAAAGACTTCATTCCCACTGGTCTTTACAGTCTGCTCTAAATATAATGCAGACATGAGTCATTTCATCTAAATACAAGGAGGAGAAAAATATTCTTTTTTTTTTTCTTTAAAGATTTTATTTATTTATTTGTCAGAGAGAGAGAGTACACACAAGCAGGCAGAGTGGCAGGCAGAGGCAGTGAGAGAAGCAGGCTCCCTGCTGAGCAAGGAGCCCAATTCAGGACTCGATTCCAGGACCCTGGGATCATGACCTGAGCCAAAGGCAGCGGCTTAACCAACTGAGCCACCCAGGCGTCCCTGGAGGAGAAAAATATTCTTAATGGGCTCGTTGAATCTTCATAATATGAAGAAATCCAGAAGTCCTATATTCTAGAACATTTTTTATCCGAGGGAAATATAGACTATAATTAGAGATATCTAGAAAGGGCTATTTAATAAACTGCATTTAAATATTATACTAAGGCTTTAAAATATTTTACTCATCAGATTATATTAGTGATTCCAAAATATTATTATCCTTGGACCCCTTCTGGAAGTTCTTCTATATGGAGATCAACAAATATTTTTGAATAAAGGGATTCATGGCTAAGTAAACTTTGATGATTTCTAAATGTCAATATATATGGGCATTTCTCCAGAAGAAAAATTTAAAGCAATAGCTTGGAGAAGGAAAAGTTGAAACAATCCAAATATAAGGTGATAAGAGATCAGCTAATAGTAAAGAAAAATGGGAATGCCAGTTTATTGGAAGGAACATAGAAGGATGAGTTTTCCTACCACATAGGTGCTAAAACAGTGCTTTGGATTTTCATAGCTCTGAGTTTTCCACTTTGTTTGAGGGAGAATCATTTCTTATATCAACTAAAGCTTCTCATAATTTCTAAGTTTAAAAAAATGAAGACAGGGGCGCCTGGGTGGCTCAATGGGTTAAAGCCTCTGCCTTCAACTCAGGTCATGATCCCAGGGTCCTGGGATCGAGCCCCACGTCAGGCTCTCTGGGCAGCGGGAAGCCTGCTTCCCCTTCTCTCTCTCTCTGCCTGCCTCTCTGCCTTCTTGTGATCTCTGTCTGTCAAATAAATAAATAAAATCTTAAAAAAAAAATGAAGACAAATAATCCATAATTGTTCTAATTTTTCTCTAAACCATAATATGACTCAAACTGTGAATACACCTTTGGTTTTACTGAATACACTTGTAAATTACATTGCTTAGACCTCTGATAGAGACATTGGAAAGAAAAAAAGAAAGAAATGGGCAGAGGACATGAACAGACATTTCAGCAAAGAAGACATGCAAATGGCCAACAGAACATGAAAAAGTGCTCCAAATCACTTGGTATCAGGGAAATACAAATCGAAACCACAGTGAGATACCACCTCACACCAGTCAGAATGGCTAAAATTAACCAGTCAGGAAACGAGAGATGCTGGGAAGGATGTGGAGAAAGGGGAACCCTCCTACACTGTTGGTGGGAATGCAAGGTGGTGCAGCCACTCTGAAAAACAGCATGGAGTTTCCTCAAAAAGTTGAAAATAGAGCTACCCAATGACCCAGCAATTGCACTACTGAGTTTTTACCCTAAAGATACAAATGTAGTGATCCAAAGGGGCAAGTGCACCTGAATGTTTATAGCAGCAATGTCCACAATAGCCAAACTATGGAAAGAACCTAGATGTCCATCAACAGGTGAATGGATAAAGAAGAGGTGGTATATATATACAATGGAATACTATGCAGCCATCAAGAGAAATGAAATCTTGCCATTTGCAATGACGTGGATGGAACTAGAGGGTATTATGCTGAGTGAAATAAGTCAATCACAGAAAGACAATTATCATATGATCTCTCTGATATGAAGAATTTTAGAGGCAGGGCAGGGGAGTCATGGGGGTGGGGGGAGAAACAAGATGGGATCAGGAGAGAAACAAACCATAAGAGACTCTTAATCTCACAAAACAAACGGAGGGTTGCTGGGGGGTAGGGGAGTGGGCATAGGGTATCTGGGTTATGGATATTGGGGAGGGTATGTGCTATGGTGAGTCCTGTGAAATGTGTAAGCCTGATGATTCACAGACCTGTACCCCTGGCGCAAATAATACATTGTATGTTAATAAAAAATAAATAAAAAATATTAGAAAAAGAAAGTACTGCAACATTTTAAGTGACCATAAAAAGAAGGAAACAAAAAAAATTTTTTAAGATTTTTTAAGTTTATTTATTTGACACAGAGAGAGAGATCACAGGTAGGCAGAGAGGCAGGCAGAGAGATGGGGGGAAGCAGGCTCCCTGCTGAGCAGAGAGCCTGATGCGGGACTTGATCCCAGGACCATGAGACCATGACCTGAGCCAAAGGCAGAGGCTTAACCCACTGAGCCAGCCAGGTGCCCCATGAATTTTCTTAAGGAAAAACCACTTACCTTTTCTTACTTTTTGTACTATTGACCTAAACTATTTTAGATCAAGATTTCTCTATTTCACAGGTTATTATTTTATACACAATTAACAATTTCAGCATGGTATTAAAAAGAGAATATCCACTCTAGTGAGGTTCCTTGAGTTCCAGACATGGTTCTTTCAGCAGCTGGAAGTCCTTTGAAAGGAATTTAGAAGGTTAGAAAATCAGATGTGAAAAATATCTTAGTCCCAACCTCCCATTTTGAAAATGAAGATGCTAAGACTGAGATCATAAAGTGCTTATTAGTAGTGGATCCAGAACTGGCACCCAACTTTCTAGAAACTGCTATGCCATTGTTATAATGCTTTACCCAAAAAGAGCAGTTTTCTTAGTTTCATAACTTAAAAATAGTATAAATCAAGTCAATCTTAAGACTTACATCTGGCTTTATTTCTAAAAATTACTCGAACTTTTTATTTTTATAGTTCATTTTCATTTGATCTTTAATAGTTGATAAACAAATATCTAAGCTTTTTATATACATTAAAGCACAGTTTTCTCTCTTTTGGAATTTGAGTACTACACAGTCACATACTCTATATACAAACATAAATATAATTTTAGTTGAGAAAAAAGCTCCTTTCATTTCTTTTGTAGTTAGGATATCCCTTAATTTTGGACTGTGATTCACTGTAGCATTGAACATTAGTACAGAGTTGTGAATCATGGGGGGGACAAATAGTACAAGAAAGACACATGTTTTCTTCCAGATCTCATATTCCTTATTCATATGAGTCTCATTTTAATCAAAAGTGGAAAAGCAAGTCACTATTTTATTGCTTAGCATGGGCAATGAAACTTTACGACTCTGAAGTTGTAAGAAGTTTCGTTGCTTACCAAATTGAGAAAATAAAAGTATAATTTTTCTTTTTGACAGCAGAGAGGAAGTAATAGGAGGAAAAGTTCAAAATTAAGATTTTCATCTAGACTCTTGATATAGAGTCATAAGTTTATGACTACTATGGTTATAAATTTGTGGTGACTAAATGACTTGAAGGCTCAGACAAGTGAAAGTAACAATGGGGATTTGGGTTTGAGATGGTGCTCTGCCCCTTTGATTTTAGGTGAGTCACTTGGTCTCTTCCTTCACAGGTTTCATGTGACAATTTGACTAGATGACATTTGTGAAAGTGTCTTGGAAATAGGATATAAGTATACAATTATCAAATGGCATTATTGTTATTAACTCATTATATGTTCCTCCTAAAAGGTTGGGACCATTTTACAGGGCTGGAAAGTCCTTTTCTATTTTGCACTTTCCTCTCTTCCAAATTTTCTTTAAGATTTTTTGCAAGAATGTCATCCTGGGTGGCCCAACTTTAATACTTAGCAGGAAGAAAGAGTGGGTTCTTAGTACATTACAGAGAAAAATAACTAGTTGAAATGAGAAAATTATTGTAGTTTTAAGAGATCTCATCAAAAATGCCTTGGGTGAGAAGAAAATTCAATCTCTGAGTCACAGATCCACCCACAGATATCACATTGTAATGCTGTTATCAACTACTGTCCTTTCCATCACTGGTAGTTTTTTGAATTGGAGCATATAGAGAAATGTATCTTAAAGAATGTATTTTTCTATTGTTTGCTATGTTTGAGAATGGGTGTAGGGTTGCTTGGTTGGCTCTATCCATTAAGCATCTGTCTTCAACTTAGGTCATGATCCCAGTGTCTTGGGATCAAGCCCCACATCAGGCTCCCTGCTCAGCAGACAGCCTGCTTCTCTTTCTCCCTCTGTTGCTCCCCCTGCTTGTGTGCTTGCTCTCCCCCCCCCACCATGTCAAATAAATAAATAAAATCTTTTAAAATGTAAGAATGGATGTACACTAGTTTAGAAAGAATATTTCTATTTTTAATGCAACATATAATAGCATACTTTGTACATACAGGACTAGATATATGAGTAATTGTCAATAATCCTAATGTACATAGAGACAAGAATAATTCAAAGAAGCTATGTTAATGTCAATGGATTCAGCTACTGATAAAGGACTAAGATGTCATATTTGCAAGTCATCCATTCATTCATTTATTTAACTAATATTAAGAGCCTTGCAAAGGTATTGTATAAGGTGTTAAGGCTTTGTTTAGGTGATGAAGTGCATATTACTTATTCCACATTCTTTCTTATCCTTCCTACCACATTTTCTCCATCTTATACCTGAGATTTTTATTTCTCTAATTTAGGTTGTAAGCTCTAGGCAGAACTCATGTTCTATTGTGTAAAAAGAAGCAAATGAAGGAAAAGAGGACCTATTGGAAAAGGTCTTAGTAGAAAAGAGGAAGGAAGGAAAGAAGGAGGAAGGAAGGAAGGAAGGAAAGGAGGGAGTGGAGAGGAGAGAGGAAAAGAGAGGAGAGGAGAAGAGAGGAGAGGAGAGGAAAGGAAAAAGGAGAGGGAAAGAGATGAAAAAGGGAAGGAAAGGAAAGGAAGGAAGGAGAAAAAAGGGAAAGAAAAGAAAAGGGAAGGAAGGAAGGAAGCCCCCCCCCCCTTTTTTTTTGGAGGAGTTTGGCTAAGTCTTTATCAGTTTGTTCAGTTTTTCAGAGAACCAGCTCCTGGTTTCATTGATCTCTTCCATTGTTTTTTTAGTTTCTATTTCATTTATTTCTACTCTAATGTTTATTATTTCCTTGCTTCTGTTGGCTTTGGGTTTTGTTTGTTCTCCTTTTTGTAGCATCTTTCAGTGTAACATTAAGTTGTTTATTTGAACACTTTCCTGCTTCTTGAGATAGGGCTGTGTTGCTATAAACTCCCCTCATAGAACAGCTTTTGCTGTATCTCAAAGATTTTGGACCATTGTGTTCTTAAATTCATTTGACTCCATGTATTTTTTTATTTCTTCTTTGATTTCTTGTTTGAACCATTCATTGTTTAGGAGCATGTTGTTTAGCCCCCATGTATTTCTGTTTTTTCCAGATTTTTTTCCTGCATCTGATTTCTAGTTTCACACTATTGTGCCTGGAGAAGATGCATATGACTTTGGTGTTTTTTAATTTCTTGAGACTTGTTTCATGGCTGAACATGTAATATATTCTGGAGAATGTTCCATGTCACTATAAGAGAATGTGTATTCTATTGTTTTAGGATGGAATTTTTTTAATATATCTGTTAGATCCATCTGGTCTAATGTGTCATTCAAAGTCACTGTTTTCTTCTTGATTTCCTGTTTAGAATGATCTATTGATATAAGAGGATGTTAAAGTCCCTACTATTAATGTATTACTATCAATTTTTTTTCTTTATGTCTGTTAATAGTTGCTTTATGTATTTGAGTGCTCCCATGTTGGATGCATAAATACTTAGAATTCTTATATCTTCCTGTTGGATTGTTCTTTTTATCATTAGGTAGTATCCTTTGTTTTTTCCTACAGTCTTTGTTTTAAAGCCCATTTTGTTTGATATAAATATTGTTACCCAAGGTTTCTTTTTGTTTTCCGTTTACATGATAAACGTTTCTCCATCCCTTCACTTTCAATCTGTGTATGTCCTGAAGGCCAGGGCACTTACACCTGTAGGCAGCATATAGATGGATCTTGCTTTTTATTCATTCAATCACCTTATGTCTTTTGACTGAAACATTTAGTTCATTTATATTCAAAGTAACTATTGATAGGAATGTACTTATTGCTATTTGTTACTTATTTTATTGTTGTTTTTGTTTTTTAGTTTTTCTTTTTTCCTTGTTCTCTTCTCTTCCCTCATGGTTTGAAGGCTTTCTATAGTGATATGCTTGAATTCCTTTCTCTTCATTTTTTTTGGGGGGGGTATTGATTATAGGTTTTTGATTTATAGTTACCATTAGGTTCATATATGACATCTTATGCATACTTCAGTCTTTATGAAGTTGGTGGTCACTTAAGCTTCAAACCATTCTAAAAGCACTGAATTTTTACTCCTTGCTGTCATGTTTTATATATATGATTTCAAATAGTTTCAGCTGGTATTTCTTCAAATAAATTTTCTGTGCCCTTTTCTCTCTCTCTTCTCCTTCTAGGATCCCCATGATGCAAATGCTATTACACTTGATGATGTTGCTGAGTTCCCTTAAGCTACTCTCATTTTTATTACTCTTTTTTCCTTTTTCTGTTCAGCTTCATTGCTTTCCATCCTTCTGTCTTCCAGGTTCCTGATCCATTCTTTTGACCCTTCTAATTTGCTACTGATTTTCTCTGGTGTATTTTTAATTTTATCGAGTTATTTCTGATAGTTTTTAAAAATTTGTTCTTTTTGTTGAAAGTCTTACTGATTCTTTACCCTCTTCTCAAGTCCAGTGAGTATCTTTATGGTCATCACTTCGAATTTTTTTTTATCAAGCATACTGCTTATCTCTGTTTCATTTAGCTCTTTTGTTGTGTTTTTTTTTTTTTTTTCCTGTCCTTTCATTTGGGACATATTCCTCTGTCTTCTCATTTTTCTAGCTCTCTGTGTTTGTTTCTATGTGTTAAGAAAGTCAATTATGTTTCCTGATCTTGAAAGAAATAATATCTCCTCTTATGAAGAAGAGGTCCTGTAGTGCCCATGTGGTGCAATGTCTCCTGTTTACCAGAACCAGGTACTTTAGGGGTGTCCCTATGTGGGTTGTATGCAGCATACTGTTGTGTCTGAGCCAAATTTGCCTTCAGCCCAGTCAGCTTCAGTGGCTCATTTTTCCTGTTGTGGGCACACTGGGCAGAGTTTTGTCCCTGTGCTGTCAAGGGTCCAGTCTGGGGCAACTGTGGGCTTGTTGTTGGATGGTGTCAGCAGTCATACCAGATGCCTGCCCTCACCTCATCTCCTGGGACTGCAATTACACGGGGTATATGTGGTTATTTTCACCCCTTCCCAGGACAGGAGTCACTTTGGAGTGGTGCTTGTCCCTGTGGGACCACCTGCAGGGTGTGTCAAAGAAGGAGCCACTTTAGAGGGATGACCCCTGAGTTTGACATATTGGATGGGGCAACTCTGCAAGAGAATGTAGGGGCAGGACGCTCAGTGTTAGCAAGCTAGTGGAGAGGGTTTGCATTGGTTCTCTCAGGTGAGGGGCTATCTAGGCTGGTTGGATAGTGAGGGAGAAATGGTTCCTACTGATTCTTTTGTTCTTATAGAAATCTCTAAAGATCCCTGCCCTTCTGGTGCATGTTCTGAGATAGTAAATAAATATCCTTCTTGTATATCTCAGGTACTTTTCAAACTGGTACTTCTATGCTGTCTCTCAGTGGGTCTGTTTGTTATATTATTTCTTTAAGAGTGGGGACTCAGTTTCCTATTGCTGTCTGGCTCTCCTAGAGCTAAGCCTGATTTTTAAAGTACCCGGAGTTAAGCCCCACTGTTTGTACAAGCTCAAGAAGTTAAACCCCACTGGTTTCAAAAGCTATATGTTATGGACACTTGTCTTCCCAGTGAAGGTCCCTTGTTTCAGGATGCCTGTTACGGTGTCTGCTCCTGTCCCTTCTCTGTGCTTGTGGTGTTCTTCTCATTTGTGGTTAGTGTCCCATGAGTTTGGTTCCCAACTGCATCTCTGCCCCTCCTATGCTTTTCAATACAGCCTCCTCTCTATGCGTAACTGTGGAAAGTCTGTTCTGCCAGTTTTCAGGTTATTCTCTGAGTTACTTGCCCTGATGTGGCTGTTATCTAGATGTGTCCCTGGGAGAAATGAGTTTAGAATCCTCCTACTCCATCATCTTCTTAGAAATCCTCTGGCAAATAATTTTTTAAAATCTTTTTAAAATCTGCTCAAATATTTGAATTTACATGAGGATCATATTGTTTAATCATAAATTGTAATACTTCTTGAGAAGAAAGTTCGAAGTTCTTACTATAGCAACTTTATCTACTTTTTAAAATTTAAATTAAATTAGATTAAAATATAGTATATTATTAGTTTCAGAGGTAGAATTTAGTGTTTCATCAGTTGCATATAACACCTAGTGCTCATACCATCAAGTACCCACCTTAATACCTGTCACCATTACCCCATCCCCCCACCCACTTCCCCTCCAGCAATCCTCAGCAATTATATCTACTGTTAAATCATCGCAATGTGTTAGGCAGAGAGGCAGGCAGAGAGAGGAGGAAGCAGGCTCCCTGCTGAGCAGAGAGCCAGATGCGGGACTCGATCCCAGGACCCTGAGATCATGACCTGAGCCGAAGGCAGAGGCTTAACCCACTGAGCCACCCAGGCGCCCCTAAAAGAAAATTGCTATCATCAAATTAGTTAGGAAAATACTGAATCATAGTCTTCTATTGGAAATTCACAATGCATACGTATGTATTAAAATCTCCCAGAAGTCCTGACCAAAAAAAATCAATTAGTGTTAATCCCAGACTTTTTCAATGATTAAACCATGGAATCCCCTTTTTAAGTAAAACCTATTAAAATCCATAGGGTGTTAGTCCTGAGGGACATACTTAGAGAAGTACTACATAATGTAATTATGAAATACTTTATTTCAAATAAACTGGATCTATTATTTTACAGCTGTATTGAAGTAAAATTTATATATGCTAAGATCTAAATATTTGTGTCCTTCCATGTGTTGAAATTCTGACCACCCAAAATGGCACTTGGGGGTCCCAAAGGAGGTGCTTAAGTCAGGAGTATGGAACCCTCATGGATAAAATTACTGCCTTATAAAAGAGGCTCCAAGAAATCCCTAGCCCCTTCTACCATGTGAGGGCACAGGGTGAAGGCACCAGCCATGAACCAGGAAGAGGGCCTTCACCAGAATATGACCATGCTATTGCCTTGATCTTGGATTTCACAGCTTCCAGATATATGAGAAACAAATTTTATTGTTTATGTACCAGCCAGTCTGTGGTGTTTTAGTATAGCAACCTGAATGGACTAACACAATATACAATAAATCATGCAAGTTTAAAATATAAGGCCTTATTATTTATATACCTGTGAAACATCCTCCCAGTCAAGATAATGAACATGTCCATGAAATTAAAAAGTTTCCTTATATCCCTTCATAATCCTGCTCTTTTGCTCTTGCCCAGCTTCACCCCCAAGTAACCTCTGATTTGGTTTCTGGCACTATAGATTTATTTACATTTTATAGAGTTTATGTAAAGAGAGTTATATACTATGTATGAGCAGAATGTTTGTGTCCCCCTTCATTCATATTTTCAAGCCCAAATGTGATGGCATTTTTGTGTGGGGAGGTGCTTTGGGAACTAATTAGGTCATGAGGACTCCTGAGGGAATTAGTGCCTTTATAGAAGAGAGACAAGACAAGAACTTGCTACCTTCTCTGCTCTGCTCTCCACAATGCGGGTTAAAACAAGAAAACTATCTGCAAGTCAGGTAGTGGGCCCTCACCAGACACTGGATTTGCCAGCACCATAATTTGAACGTTTTAGTCTCTGAGAACTGTGAGAAATTAATTTTTGCTGTTTAAGCCAGCTAGTCTATGGTAACTTGCTATAGCTGTTCAAACTGAGTAACACACAATAGGTACTCTATTTGTTCTGGCCTCTTTTACCCAATGTAAATATTTTGAGATTCATCCATGTCATTGCAGGTGTAGCTCATTCTTTCCTGTTGCTGAATATATTCAATTTTATGGAAATACTGCTATTTGTTAATCCATTAACCTGTTAATGATCATTTGGATTATTTCTAGTGTTTGGCTCTTACAGTAAAGCTGCTATGCACATTTGTGTGCAAACTTTTGCATAGACTTATACTTTTCTTTCTCTTAAGTAAATCCATAGAAATGGAATAGCTGAATTACACATTAACATACACTTATCTTTTGGACTGTTTTTCAAAGTCATTGAACCATGTTGTAGTCCCACAAGCAGGATCTAAGACTTCTAGTTTTTTGTCAATACTTGGCATGCTCAGGCTTCTTAATTTTAGCCATTTTAATAGGTCTGTAATGGTGTCTCATTTTTTAAAATTTTACATTCCTTAATGGCTAATGACATTGAGCATTTTTTCATGTGCCTATTGCCACTTACAGATCTTTGATGAATGTCTATTCAAATATTTTGCCCATTTTTAAAAACATTGGGTTGCTTGTTTCCTTACTATTGAAATATATAATGTATGAAATAATGAAATTATTATATATAATATATAATATATATTATATGAAATAATTATATTATATATTATATATTTCATATATATGAAATATAATATGAAATATATAATATATATTGAATATATATTAAATATATTTAATATGAAATATATAATATATGAAATATAATATATTTATATTGAAATATAAAGAATTTCTTATATATTTGGGGTAAAAGTTCCTTATCAGATATGTGATCTGAAGATATTTCCACCCAGTCTGCAACTTATCTTTTCATTCTCTTAACAGTGTCTTTCAAAGAGTAACAGTTCTTAATTTTGATAAAGTCTCATTTATCAACTTTCTTTCTTTTATGGACTTTCTTTTATGGCTTTTGGTTTTTTGTATATTGTGTGAGGAATGGGCCAAAATTTCTCTTTTGCATGTGAATATTCAATTATTCCAACATCATTTGCTTAAAAGTCTTCCCTTTATCCACTAAATTGCCTTTACACACTTGTCAAAAATCAATTAACCAGCTACCTAAGTAACCCACAAAAAATATTAGAGCTGATAAATATCAGGCTGTAGTAGATTTATTTATTTCTCCTTGCAGTTATAACCATTTTTGCTTCACATATTTCAGAAGTCTGATATAAGGTGACTAAATGTTTGGGATTATGATGTCCTATTGATGAACTGACCCCTTTATCAAGAAATGCCTCTCTTTATTGGTGGTAATATTGTTTGCTCTGATGTTAATGTAGCCAACACAATTTTCTTTTGATTCACATTATATCATTCTCTTTTACATTTAACTTATTTGTAACTCTCATACCAAACCATATAGTTGGGTCTGTGTTACCTAATAAGATCTGCCTTTAATTGGTGTGTTCAGACCCTTTACATTCCATGTGATTATTTTAATCTGTCATCTTGCTATTTATTTTCTATTTGTCTCATGTGTTCTTTATTACATTTTCTCTCTTTCATATAGTTTTGAGTGGAGTATTTTTGTATGATTCCATTTCATCTGCTTTGTTGGCATATTAACTACGAATAACTTTTCACATTAGTTTGGTTGTTCCTTTAATGTTTATGGCATACATCTTTATCAGTCTAACTTTAAGCATTAACTTCAAGAACATTATAAGATTCTTAAATTTCTCCTCTCAATGTTTGTGCTATTGTTGTCATACATTTTACTTCTATATATGTTATAAACTCTATAATTATTATATTTAATATAAAATATTATTATAATTATATAATATTATATAATATATATTATTATAATTATATAATAATAGAATTATTAACATTTTGCTTCAATCTGTTAATTAACTTTTAAAGAGATTTAAATAATAATAAAAAAGTTCTTTATATTTCCCAAGGTAGTTACCAAGTCTGAAGTTCTTTATTCTTTTTTGCAGGTCCAAGTTTTTACCAGATATTATTTTGTTCTGCTTAAAGGATTTCATTTAACGTATTTATAGTTATATTGGCAGATTGTTATTATTTTCTCCTTTTATATATAGAAAGCATTTATTTCATCTTTGTTTCTAAAAGATATTTTCCTTAGGTGAAAATTTCTAGGTTGACAACTTTTTTTCCTCTCAGTACTTTAAAGATGTGGCTCCAGTACTTCCTAGTACTTCCATGGTTTCAATGGGAAATCTGCTGTCGCTTTCATTTTTGTTCCCCTGTATGTACCATACCATAAAATTCCCCTTCCCCCTCTGTGGCTTTTAAGATTTTAAAATTTTTAAGATTTTTCTCTTTAATTTGTCTTTAAGGAATTTTATTATTATTATTATTATTATTATTATTGGTATAGCTTTCTTCTTGTTATTATGCTAGAAGTTTGTTGAGTTACTTAAATCTATACATTTATAGTTTGTATCAAATTTGGAAAAATTTTGACCATTGTTTCCCAAATATTTTCCACCACTCCATTAAGGACTCTAATAATATATATATTTGGATATTTGAAATAGTTTTCATTGTGTTTCATTTTGGAGCGTCTCTATGCCTTTGAGTCCACCAAGCTTTGCTTATAAAATGTCTAATCTGCTCTTAATATCACCCAGTATGTTTTTTATATTAACAGAGATTTCATCTCTGAGATTTCAGTATTTGTCTTTTTTATATGTTCCAGGTCTTTATTTATATGTTCAATTTTTCTGCTTGCTTTTTGGACATATGAAAGATAATATAATTACTGATTTAATGCCCTTTTCTACTAGTTCTATCACCTTTGTCTTCTGGTCAGTTTTTTTTTAATTTAATTTTGTTTTTTTAATTAACATATACTGTATTATTAGCCCCAGAGGTACAGGTCTGTGAATCATCAGGCTTACACACTTCACAGCACTCACCATAGCATATACCCTCCCCAATGTCCATAACCCAACCACCCTCTCCCTACCCACTTCTGCCTGGCAACCATCAATTTGTTTTGTGAGATTAAGAGTCTCATGGTTTGTCTCACTCTTCATCCCATCTTTTCATTTTTTCCTTTCCTACCACCCAACCCTCCATGTTGCCTCTCAAATTCCTCATATCAGAGAGATAATATGATAATTGTCTTTCTCTCATTGACTTATTTTGCTCATAATATCCTCTAGTTCCATCCATGTCATTGTAAATGGCAAGATTTCATTTCTTTTGATCGTTGCATAGTATTCCATTGTATATATATACCACCTCTTCTTTATCCATTCATCTGTTGAGGGACATCTAGGTTCTTTCCATAGTTTGGCTATTGTGGACATTGCTGCTATAAACATTCGGGTGCATGTGCCCCTTCGGATCACTACATTTGTATCTTTAGGGTAAATACTCAGTAGTGCGATTTCTGGGTCGTAGGGTAGCTCTATTTTCAACTTTTTGAGGAAACTCCATGCTGTTTTCCAGAGTGGCTGCACCACCTTGCATTCCCACCAACAGTGTAGGAGGGTTCCCCTTTCACTGCATCCTTCCCAGCATCTCTTGTTTCCTGACTGGTTAATTTTAGCCATTCTGACTGGTGTAAGGTGGTATCTCACTGTGGTTTTGATTTGTATTTCCCTGATACCAAGTGATGTGGAGCATTTTTTCATGTTCTGTTGGCCATCTGGATGTCTTCTTTGCAGAAATGTCTGTTCATGTCTTCTGCCCATTTCTTGATTGGATTATTTGTTCTTTGGGTGTTGAGTTTGATAAGTTCTTTATAGATTTTGGACACTAACCCTTTATCTGATATGTTGTTTGCAAATATCTTCTCCCATTCTGTCACTTGTCTTTTGGTTTTGTTGACTATTTCCTTTGTTGTGCAAAAGCTTTTGATCTTGATGAAGTCCCAATAGTTCATTTTTGATCTTGTTTCCCTTGCTTTGGGCATGTTTCTAGGAAGAAGTTGCTGCAGCTGAGGTCGAAGAGGTTGCTGCCTGTGTTCTCCTCAAGGATTTTGATGGATTCCTTTCTCACAGTGAGGTCTTTCATGCATTTGGAGTCTATTTTTGTGTGTGGTATAAGGAAATGGTCCAGTTTCATTTTTCTGCATGTGACTGTCCAATTTTCCCAGCAGCATTTGTTGAAGAGACTGTCTTTTTTCCATTGGACATTCTTTTCTTCTTTGTCGAAGATTAGTTGACCATAGAGTTGAGGGTCTGTTTCTGGGCTCTCTATTCTGTTCCATTGGTCTATATGTCTGTTTTTGTGCCAGTACCATACTGTCTCGATGATGGCAGCTTTGTAATAGAGCTTGAAGTCTGGAATTGTGATGCCACCAACTTTGGCTTTCCTTTTCAACATTCCTCTGGCTATTTGGGTCTTTTCTGGTTCCATATAAATTTTAGGATTATTTGTTCCATTTCTTTGAGTAAAGTTGATGGTATTTTGATAGGGATTGCATTAAATGTGTAGATTGCTTTAGGTAGCATAGACATTTTCACAATATTTGTTCTTCCAATCCATGAGTATGGAATATTTTTCCTTTTCTTTATGTCTTCCTCAATTTCTTTCATGAGTACATTATAGTTTTCTGAGTACAGATTCTTTGCCTCCTTGGTTAGGTTTATTCCTAGGTATCTTATGGTTTTGGGTGCAACTGTAATGGGATTGACTCCTTCATTTCTCTTTCTTCTGTCTTATTGTTGGTGTATAGAAATGGAACTGATTTCTTTGCATTGGTTTTATATCCTGACCATTTACTGAATTCCTATATGAGTTCTAGCAGGTTTGGAGTGGAGTCTTTTGGGTTTTCCATATAAAGTATCATATCATCTGCAAAGAGTGAGAGTTTGACTACTTCTTTGCCAATTCAGATGCCTTTTATTTCTTTTTGTTGACTGATTGCTGAGGCTAGGACTTCTAGTACTATGTTGAATAGCAGTGGTGATAGTGGACATCCCTGCCGTGTTCCTGATCTTAGCAGAAAAGCTCTCAGTTTTTCTCCATTGAGAATGGTATTCACTGTGGGATTTTCATAGATGGCTTTGATGATATTGAGGCATGTACCCTCTATCCCTTCACTTCGAAGAGTTTTGATCAAGATAGGAAGCTATACTTTGTCAAATGCTTTTTCAGCATCTATTGAGAGTATCATACAGTTCTTGTTCTTTCTTTTATTAATGTATTGTATCACATTGATTGATTTGGGAATGTTGAAACAACCTTGCAACCCGGAATAAATCTCACTTGGTCATGGTGAATAATCCTTTTAATGTACTGTTGGATACCATTGGCTAGTATTTTGGTGAGAATTTTCACAGCAAGGATATCCTTGATTTGTTCAGCAAGGATATTAGTCTGTAATTCTCTTTTTTGATGGGGTCTTTCTCTGGTTTTGGGATCAAGGTAATGGTGGCCTCATAAAATGAGTTTGGAAGTTTTCCTTCCATTTCTATTTTTTGGAACAGATTTTTTTTTTTTTTTTTTTCAGGAGAATAGGTATTAATTCTTCTTTAAATGTTTGGAAGAATTCTCCTGGGAGCTGTCCGGCCCTGGGCTCTTGTTTGTTGGGAGATTTTTGATGACTCCTTCAATATCCTTACTGGTTATGGGTCTGTTCAGGTCTTGAATTTCTTCCTGGTTCTTTTGTGGCAGTCTATATGTCTCTACGAATGTACCCATTTCTTCTAGATTGTCAAATTTGCTGGCATATAGTTGCCCATCATATGTTCATATAATTGTTTGTATTTCTTTGGTGTTGGTTGTGATCTCTCCTCTTTCATTCATGATTTTATTTATTTGGGTCTTTCTCTTTTCTTTTTGATAAGTCTGGCCAGGAGTTTATCAATCTTATTAATTCTCTCAAAGAAACAGCTCCTTGTTTCATTGATTTGTTCTACTGTTTTTTTGGTTTCTATTTCATTGATTTCTGCTCTGATCTTTTTGATTTCTCTTCTCCTGCTGGGCTTAGGCTTTCTTTGCTCTTCTTTCTCCAGCTCCTTTACGTGTAGGGTTAGCTTGTGTAGCTGATACCTTTCTTGTTTCTTGAGAAAGGCTTGTATCACTATGTATTTTCCTCTCAGGACTGCCTTTGCTGTATCCCACAGATTTTGAACAGTTGTGTTTTCATTATCATGTGTTTCCATGAATTTTTTCAATTCTTCTTTAATTTCCTGGTTGACCCATTCATTCTTTAGTAGGATGCTCTTTAGCCTACATGTATTTGGGTTCTTTCCAAATTTCCTCTTATAATTGAGTTCTAGCTTCAGAGCATTGTGGTCTGAAAATATGCAGGGAATGATCCCAGTCTTTTGGTACTGACTAAGACCTGATTGGTGACCCAGGCTGTGATCTATTCTGGAGCATGTTCCATGTGCACTAGAGAAGAATGTGTATTTTGTTGCTTTGGGTTGGAATATTCTAAATGTATCTGTGATGTCCTTCTGGTTCACTGTGTCATTTAAGCCTTCATTTCCTTGTTGATCTTTTGCATGGGTATACTGTCCATATCAGTGAGGGGGGTGTTAAAGTCCCCTACTATTATTGTATTATTGTTGATGTGTTTCTTTGATTGTGTTATTAATTGGTTATATAGTTGTCTGCTCCCACGTTAGGGGCATAGATATTTAAAATTGTTAGATCTTCTTGTTGGACAGACCCTTTGAGTATGATATAGTGTCCTTCCTCATCTCTTTGTATAGTCTCTGGTGTAAAATCTAATTTATCTGATATAAGGATTGCTAGCCCAGCTTTCCTTTGATGTCCATTAGCACAGTAAATTGATTTCCACCCCCTCACTTTAAATATGGAGGTGTCTTTGGGTCTAAAATGAGTTTCTTTTAGACAGCATCTGGATGGGTTTTGTTTTTTTAATCCATTCTGATACCCTGTGTCTTTTGATTGGGGCATTTAGCCCATTTACATTGAGGGTAACTACTGAGAGATATGAATTTCGTGTCATTGTATTGCCTGTAAGGTGACTGTTGCTGTATATTGTCTCTATTCCTTTCTGGTCTACTACTTTTAGGCTCTCTCTTTGCTTAGAGGACCCCTTTCAATATTTCCTATAGAGCTGGTTTGGTGTTTGCAAATTCTTTTAATTTCTGTTTGTCCTGGAAGCTTTTTATCTCTCCTTCTATTTTCAATGATAGCCTAGCTGAATATAGTATTCTTGTCTGCATGTTTTTCTCGTTTAGTGCTCTGAATATATCATGCCAGTTCTTTCTGGCCTGTCAGGTCTCTGTGGATAGATAAGTCTGCTGCCAGTCTAATATTTCTACCATTGTATGTTACAGACTTCTTGCCCGGAGCTGCTTTCAGGATTTTCTATTTGTCATTAAGTCTTGTAAGTTTTTCTATTAAATGACGGGGTGCAGACCTATTCTTATTGATTTTGAGGGGGGTTCTCTGTGCCTCCTGGATTTTGATGCTTGTTCCGTTTGCCATATTAGGGAAATTCTCTACAATAATTTGCTCCAATATACCTTCTGCCCCCTCTCTCTTTCTTCTTCTTATGGAGTCCCAATTATTCTAATATTGTTTTGTTTTATGGTATCACTTATCTCTCAATTTCTCCCCTTGTGGTCCAATAGTTGTTTGTCTCTCTTTTGCTCAGCTTCTTTATTCTCCATCATTTGGTCTTCTATATCACTAATTCTCTCTTCTGCCTCATTTATCCTAGCAGTAAGAGCCTCCATTTTTTATTGCACCTCAATAATAGCTTTTTTAAATTTCAGCTTGGTTAGATTTTAGTTCTTTTATTTCTCCAGAAAGGGATTTTATTTCTCCCGACAGGGTTTCTTAATATCTTCCATGCCTTTTTTGAGCCCAGCTAGCACCTTGAGAATTGTCATTCTAAACTCTAGATCTGACATATTACCAATGTCCGTATTGATTAGGTCCCTAGCCATCAGTACTGCCTCTTGTTCTTTTTTTTTTTTTTTTTTTGTGGTGAATTTTTCTGCCTTGTCATTTTATCCAGATAAGAATATATGAATGAGAGAATAATACTAAAAGGGTGGCAAAGACCCCAGAAAAAATGTACGCTAACCAAGTCTAAAAAGATCCCAAATCAGGGGAAGAAGAAAGGGGGTAAAAAGAAGTTTTTAAAAAAAAATTTTTTTAAATTAGAAAATATACATATATTAGACTGGTGAATAGAACAGAGCCACCCACTTAATTTTGGGTATATTTTGGGCTCTCAGAGGAAACTACCTCCCAAAATTTTAAAGAAAGAAAAACTTATATATACAAATAAGGGTAAACATGATGAAGGGATGGAATATGACTTAAAGATGAAAATTTTAAAAAAATTCTAAGAATGGTATTGATAAGATAAGTTGGTTGGGAAAAGAAAGAAAAAGTAAGTGGAGAGAATTTGTTCAGACTGGAGACTAGAACAGAGTCCTGTGCTAGATTTAGGGTATATTTTGATCATTAGAAGAAATTGTATCCCAAAATTTTTTAGAAGAAATAACCCTATATATATACAAAAAATGAAGTTAAATACAATGAAGGATAAAATATGACTATAATAATGAAGGTTTTAAAATATTTTTTAGAAAGTTATTATTAAGATAAACTTAAAAAACATGGAAAGAGGAAAATTTTTAAAAATTAGAATAAGAAAAAAAATTAAAAGAGTTTAATTAACTTTGCAAGATTAAAGAATTATGGGGAGAAAGCCATGAATTCCATGCTTTGCTTTCCCCTTGTCTGGAATTCTGCTGTTCTTGATCAGTGAGCTTGGTCTTGGCTGGATGTTCTTGCTGATCTTCCAAGGGAGGGGCCTGTTGTAGTGGTTCTCAAATGTCTTTGCCTGAGGCGGAATTGCCCTGCCCTTGCCAGGGGCCAGGCTAAGAAATATGCTCCAGTTCACTCTCCGGAGCTTTTGTTCCCTGAACGCTTTCCATAGAGCTCTGGAGGATGGGAATGAAATGGTGGCCTCCTAATCTCCAGCCCAGAGGAGCCAAGTGCTTGGGGCCCCATTTCTCAGTGCACCTTCAGAGAAAAGTGGTCAATCACTCCTATCTCCCTGGTCTCCAGCCATGCTCCCAGCTCACCTGGCCTGTGACCGAGCATTTCTGTCTCTGGTGCACAGCCCTGTTTGGAGTCTCCAAACCCAGTAGATTCCTGCTGCTCTGCTCTTCCAGTGGCTCTCCCCAGATCTGCCACTTGTGGGGTCCCTGCTCAAAGAGCAGTGGGCTGATTGTGCCACTGATCATAGTTTAAGGTAATGCTGAGTTGAGAGCTCACTCCTTGGTTGTGTCTCTGTAGCCTGCTTCCCTGCTCTAATACCTGCGAGCTCTGCTACACTCAGACACCCCCAATCCTTCTGTGACCCCGTGGGACGTAAGACCACACTGTCCCCACAAGGGCTCCACCCCCACTTAGCCCCTGGAGCGATGTCCCTCAGTGGAACAGACTTTTAAAAGTTCAAATTTTGTGCTCCCTTGGTCCACCGCTTGCTGGGAGCCACCCCACCCTGCAACCTATCTTCCCATGGCTTCGGATTCACTTCCCTATACATCCTTTCAAAAAGTGGTCGATTTCCTGTTTCTAGAATTGCTGCTCTTCAGTCTCCTGTTGGGTTTTTAGGTGTTCAGAATGCTTTGATAACTATCTAACTGAACTCCTACAACCTGATGTCATCTCAGTCTGATACTCCTCCACCATCTTGACTATTTCTGATCAGTTTTGATTGATTTTTCCCCTTATGCATTTTATTTTCCTCATCAGCATGCCCTATAATTTTTGATTGTATGATAGACATTGTGTTATTTGTCTTATTGGGTGCTGGATATTTTTGTGTTTCTATGGTTATTATTGAGTTTTGTTGTGGGACATGGTTAAGTTGCTTGGAAATTATCCTTTTGGACCATTCCTTTACATTTTGATAAGATGGATCAGAGCAATGTGTAATCTAAGGTTAATTATTTTTTCTGCTGTTAAGGTAAAATTGTTATTAGTATTCAAATTCATTCCCCATGAATTATAAAGTTTTCCATCTTGGCTGTTGGGATTAGGCACTATTCCTGTCCCTTTGTGAGTTTCAGACACCGTTCCTCTATTGATTTTTACTGGATCTTTATCCAGTATGGATAGTTTCTTCACACCCGTGTTTAATCAGTACTCAACTGAATACTTGATAGGGACTTTCTGTAGTTCTTCAGAATCCTGTCTGTGCAGCTCTCTCCTCTCCTGAATTATGTCCTGGGAATTGTAGCCACCTTGACTTTACCAGATTCCTAGTTCTGTCACCTTATTTTAGGGAGATTGCCAGACTCTGCCTGTGTTTCCCTTATCTGTGCTGTGGCCAGGAAATATTCTTCAAAGTAGTAAGGTGCAGTAATTATAGGGCTCACTTTGCTTATTTTCTTTTTCTTAAGGTCATTGTCCTTTGTCATATAAGGTCCTGCTTTTCATATATTTTGTCCATTTTCAAGGTTGTTTTAGATAGGAGGTTAAATCCATATCCTTCTACTCTATCTTGGTTGGACATAGAAGTCAGAGTTAACTATTTTTAGAAATATTATGACAAGTAGATCTTTAGTGGAATGTGGAAACTAACACTTATTGAGGGTTTACTCTTTTGGGCTTTATTTTCAATTCACTTATCTCAACCACAATGTGAGAATAAGCCCATGAACTGAATTTATAGATAAAACAGAGCCTAGAATAGTTTATACAAAAACACACAGGTAATAAATAGTACAGCTGAGATTTAAATCTCAGTCTGTTAGCAGAGTCCAATTTTGTTTTCTTTTCTAAGATATCCTTACACTAGACAGTCCATATAGACTTCTGCTAATAAATTCACCTCCTTAAATATGTATTTCACAGCCTACCACCAAACAGTGTTCTGCTGGATCCTGTAAGAGGAGAGTTGGCTCATAGGAACATATATAATTTGTGGTCTTCCTAATTAACCTAATTAACCAATATCTTACATTGGTCCTCAGAATGGATGAATAAAAGACCATGATGCATCTCAATGTGAATAAGTAATAATAGGTCAAAACCTATTTCCTACTGATGCCAGTTTAGTACATCATCCTCACGTTCAAAAGCTTGTGTGTATCATTTTTATGTAATGCTTGAAATTGAGAGTCATGGGTGCCTGGGTGGCTCAGTTTGTTAAGCATCTGCCTTTGGCCCAGGTCATGATTCTAGGGTCCTGGGATTGAGCCCTGCATTGGGCTCCCTGGTCAGTGGAGAGCCTGCTTCTTCTTCTCCCTCTGCCCCTTCCCCTTGCTCATGCTCTCCCTTTCTCTCTCTCTCTGTCTTATATAAGCAAATAAAATCTTAAAAAAAAAAAGAAGGTCAGAGTCACATATTGGTATGTTAGGGAATTTTTGCTCTATAACCAATGTGCATATTTTTTTGTTGTTAAGAGAATTCAAAAAGTGGCATGATAAATATTTTAGCTACAGTTTATGGGTAAAAGATATCAAGATTATGATTGTTCTAATGTAATTTATGGATCCAGTGTTTCTGGATTTATGATCAGCTGGAATGTGTTCTATAAATGAATCTTTGAAGCTTGCCTCTCACAGGGTAGACACAAAGTTTTGACCATCTGGAATGACCCATGAGTAAGGCTGAGCCACTGAGTAATCATGAAATATATCAGTGTTATCTGTTGTACCTTAACCTTTTTCGTCAATAGAAACCAATTTTTATCATCATGCTGTGAAACATTATCAATGTCCCTGCAATCTTTCACACACCTTTCCACAAATGAGGCATGCCTGGAGCCATATCTTCTCACTATTGGAAAGAGAGTCCTTATATTTATTTTATTTTTTTTAATTAACATATAATGTATTATTAGCCCCAGAGGTACAGGTCTGTGACTCGTCAGGCTTACACACTTCACAGCGAGAGTCCTTACATTTAAATGTTGTCTTCATCTGCTTATCATGTGAAGGGGGGGACATTGAGATGAGCTATTGATATCACGTGCCTATCAAATAAATTCTAGTAAATTCTTCCTAGATAAACAGTCTTTCTTGAATATTTAAGTAAATGAAAGAAGATATCTTGTGTGCCAATCAATTTATACCAACTTTTATACATTCTCTTATAGCTAAATGTATCTAAAAAGCATGCCACTTGAGGGGAAAAGCTATTGAATATATATTGAATATAGAATTTGGGCTAAATATAATGTGGAAACATCAACATTAGAATAAAGAGGAGAATTGAGAATCTATTAAAGGTTAACTGTCACTCAACAACATTCTGATTTTTTTTTTTTTTAGATTTTATTTATTTATTTGACAGACGGAGATCACAAGTAGGTAGAGAGGCAGGCAGAGAGAGATGAGGAAGCAGGCTCCCCGCTGAGCAGAGAGCCCAATGTGGGGCTCGATCCCAGGACCCTGGGATCATGACCTGAGCCGAAGGCAGAGGCTTTAACCCACTGAGCCACCCAGGCGCCCCACATTCCGATGTTTTAATGCAACTTTTCATGTAATTCAAACAACACATTTGCATCACATTTATAAAATCCATGGCATGAGTAAGCTCTGTAAAAGGACAGAAGCAGCAGCCAGAGTGTACAATGAGATCAAATGTTTCTTTAAAATTACAAACCCTTAGACAGCATAAGGTCTTCTATACACAAAATGCTAAATAAATATTTGCTAGATTTGAATCAAATAAAGATTGATCATACCCATGAATGCATTGTTTTTGGAAAAGTTATGTACAATGTGGCTGCTTGATTCTCCAGATTGGCAGCTCCTGTGATGACTCCAACTATTACTATTGTTAATACGCTCATGTCCTAGGGCATTGTACTTCTGACCCTTAGAGTGAAGTTGTGTCAAAAATTAGTACATAATTAAATGCCTGGTCAATGGCAGCCAATATGCATTGTCCAATATCTGAATTACCCACATGAGTAAATATATGACTTAAAACTTCTTTAGTGTTCCATTAGGACAGATTTAAACAGTTCAAATTGAAGTAGAAACTTCAAATTTCTTTTCAATTATATGCAATGTCATAAAAACTCCCTTAGATGTAAGAAATGGGAAATAGTCTCTTATTACTATTTACCTTTTAGGAAAATGAACAGCAAACAGAAAAAGAAATGTACTCAGTAGTTGATATCAAAACCAATACTATGTGATTACATGTATGGAGCAAGCTTTTAAACCAGTTACCAAGTCTAATTCAAGAATGTGTGATAATGAACATGGTGATTCCTAGATATTCCCAGAAGGGAGACTCTGGACATCCTATACTCAAACAAGTAGGAATTGGAGATTGGGATTATGAAGTTAAAATCATTAATTGATTATGTTAGATTGTTGTTCCATATCTGCATGGTCACTCCTTCAGATCCTTCAGACCTCTTTGTTTAAATACCCCTTAGTAGAGACATCTTTATTGATCACACTTTTATCTCTCTTTATCTCTCCCATCTGTTATCTTTATTCTCTTTCCTATTGCTCTGTTTTAATTTTCTTGTTAGCACTTATACCACCTAACATAATGCATATTTACACTGATCTGTTAATTTCATGAGCAGGGAATTTGGTTCCTCCACTTCTATATCTCCAACACTTAGAACAGAAGCACATAGTAGGTGTTCTATAACTCATTCAATCAATCCATATTAATAAATATAATTGAATATTTGGATGAATTATTATCTGCATACTATGTGCTCTGAACTAGGCATTAGGTATAGTAAAGAACTGGCTGTCTTCATGGAGTTTACCATTTTGTGGGACAATCAGTGAAGCTAAGATGCTCAATTTTCTCAGTAACTTGTCTCTTTAGACTCTTTATTCTTCCCCACAAAACCTAACATTCCTGCCAAATAAATAGTGCCCTTCACAGGTTCACAGACCCTCAGGCTGTCTTTATGACTTTTCCTTTTGAACTTCAAAGCTGTCTTTGATGTTCTTAATAGTGTCTGAAGAAAGCTAGCACATGGTGAGCTTTGCCCTCACATCTGTTTGGCTGACTTTATTGTTCTGTGCTCTCTCAGGCCAAAGGACACATAAAGGACAATGACTGTATCTAAGAGATGAAATATTTGCTTGACCCTTTCCTCTCACAGAACGCTCCATCCTGGCTCACCTAAATGCCTTGGGTCTGGGGTTAAGCTATTCCCATGACATGGTCTGGAAAATTTCTGAGCAGTTTCTCAGAAGACAAAGGTACTTCTCTTCCCTAACACCACTGATCTTTCCCTAGAAAATACGTAGTACAACTTATTGCACCTGAAAACAGGAAAACTTTAGGCTTACCGGAATAGAATCAGACTATTGGTTGTTAAAGTAGAAGTTCAGTGCTACTAGGGCAGGAATGGCGCAGCTGAGAAGAAAAACGACTAAGAGGCCAGAGGACATATATTTGAATCTTTGTTCCATCACTTGCCAGCTCTGTGACCTTGGGCATTTAACCTCTCCAAGCCTCAGTTTCCTCTGTTGAATAAATACTGAGGATAATAGCAGTACTTATTTCTTTTGCAAGTTTTGAGGGTTAAATAAGAAAAGATATGTAAAATGCACTAATTACTAGTTATACATCTCATTCAAAACTTTTGCTATCATTAACATTAGATAACAGCTCAGACTTCTTAATATGAGACATTTAGGATAAAGCCTAATGTAGATTCTAAATTCCAGACTAACTCAAGCAGCATTTTTATTTAGATTTAAACTGCAAGGTTAAAAATGAGAGATCTGTTTTGTGTCTTCCATTGTAATCTGTCAATACATGTCTGTAGGTACTCCTTCTTTATGAATACTAGTTTTATATTTGTACATGAACATATACATCAATGAGTTGATCAGTTGATCAACTGACAGAGGTTTATATTCTGACTTTCCCAATCAAGTAAAAAAATTCTCATGAGCTCTCTGCATCTGCCATCTCCATCCTTCTCCACACCCCAGATCCCAGATTATGCCCTTCCTATTTCCTAGAGCTATAGATACAGGGACCACATATTCCCCCACATTTATACATATTAAATAAAATTAAAAGAGAACCACTGATTGGGCTCTACTAAATTTTAAAGTTTACCATTTTCTGACTTGAAGTGACCAGTGTTCCAGAGAGAAAGTTCTATACTTGGCCCTTAGATACATGTTTAATTAGAAGCCTGTCCCTGGGATTGCAGCTCTAGGGGGCACCTGGGTGACTCAGTCAGTCGAACGTCTGCCTTCAGCTCAGGTCATGATCCCAGGGCCCTAGGTCCTGGGGTTGAGCCCCACATCAGGCTCTCACTTAGTGGAAAGCCTTTTTCTCCCTCTCCCCCTGCCTGCCACTCCTCCTCATGCATGCTATCTCTCTCTCTCTCTCTGTCAAATAAATAAATAAATAAAATCTTCAAAAAAAAAAAAAAATAGAAGCCTGCCCCTGGGGCTGCAGTTCTAACCATAAGGTACTAGGCCTCTTCCATGGAAAGATTGAGCGTCTGGGTCTATTGCCTTTTGATGTTCCCAGGGCGGCGGAGAGGGTGGTGGTGGTAGGTGTTAAAGAATTATTTCTCTGTAGGTTATAGTCCTCTGGGACCCACAAGCGTAAGCACCGCTGGCCATCTAAGCCACGTGATGCAGAGCAGCAGCCATAAACATCAGGACACCAGAGAGGCAGTCAGTGCAGGTGGGTAAGTGTCTGACTCTTGGTTTCATCTCAGGTCATGCAGGATTGAGACTGACAGGTGGAGCCCCACATGAACTGGGCTCCATGGTCAGTGCAGAGTCTACTTGAGATTCTTTCCCTCTCCCTTTGCCCCTTGCACTGCTCACACTTCTCTTTCTCTCTCTAAAATAAATAAATAAATAAATAAATAAAATCTTAAAAAAAAGAAAAATCAGGCCACCAGAGAAGGATATAATCTCCTTTCTGGAAGACACAGGTGAACTGGAGCAAGGCAGAAAGAGAGTGCAAAGATGTATCACGGCTCGGCTGGTAGGCCCTTATAAATGTGCCCAAACAGAAGTCTGCCCTTTAAGCCAAAGCATTTGGACATGCAGACAGGCCTCTTTCTCAGAAAGACTGGGGGTGTGTTTCAGTCTGCTACCTGTGCAGGACACTCCCAGGGTGATATTCTGCCAAGAAGTGAATCTCTGATTGTTATAGTCCCATGGGATCCTGGAATGCAAGCTTCCCTTGGCCTCTAGGATCAGCCAATCAAAGGGTGTTCCATGGATTTCCCCTGCAAAAACTGGATCCCCAGACATGCATAGAAGGTCCACTTGAAGAGATACTGACACTCTGGTGTGCAGCAGAAGGAGAAGGCAAAAATGGTGACCACTGGCTGGAAAGAGGCAGAGAAGAAGTGCAAAGATGGTTCCCGTGGAAAAAGGAAAGAAAGAGAAAGTAGAATAGAAAAAACAAAGAGAAATAAAGGAACTAGAACATGAGAGTTAGGAATCTGTGAACTAGAAAAATCATCAGCACTTCTGAAGCTACCAGAATATAAAACAGTTCTTGGTAAATTATTACTGTGGTTATTTATATTAGAGAAAAGAAAATGAAAAGTTTTTTATCAGATAACCACTCTGGTGGTTCTCTTACATATTGCAAGTTAATTTAAATCCTCCTCCTACCCAATTATACTAGGATTTATCATCAGGAACATGACAGTGTTTTCACTACTAAATCACTGAATTTGGGAGTGAGAAGACTTGGATTGACATTCTTATATGCCAAGACTATAGGAAAGGCATTTAATTCTTCTGAGTTTTCTCATCTTAAAAAGGAAGTTAATAATACCTCCCCTAGAGAGCTATTAAGAGTTTTAAATGAAGTAATTTGGGGGGGGGGTGCATTTTGTAGCATTCGGTGGAGCAGAAAGAGCCCAGACTTTGGAAGCAGAGAGACATTGTTTCAAATTCTCACCCACCTCTACTCATCCAGAAGACCCTGGGATCATAAATTATACATTGTGGAGCTGTTTCTTCACCTGTGGAAGGGGGTAAACTACCTTAAAAATAGGGTAAAAAAAATAATGTCTAAAACTTCCCATTATATATTTGACCCCAGAAAATTCACTCTTTGAAACAATAAAATAATCACCTGTAGATATTATAATGGTGCAAGGAAACTCAACCTTTTTTTTTTAACTTTTAAATATTAAATATTTAGTAAGAAAAGAATATTGCACGTGTGTGTAAAATATTAAGAATAACAATAAAATTGACATGTGGGTACTGGCCATAGATTTAAGAGATATAAATTACTTTATAAATCTCTTTGAGGTCTCCTGTGGGCTGCTACTCAATCCCATCTCATCCCCTTCCCCCTAAAGTAGCAATAGTCCTAATTTTCAAGTTCATCTTTTTATTATACATGCAAGTATCCTCAGACATATTTTAGTTAAAATTTTTTTATGTTAATAATTTTTTTAAAGATTTTATTTGACAGAGAGATCACCAGTAGGCAGAGAAGCAGGCAGACAAAGAGGGGGAAGCAGGTTCTCCACTGAGTAAAGAGCCTGATTTGGGGCTCAATCCCAGGATCCTGAGATCATGACCTGAGCTGAAGGCAGAGGCTTAACCCACTGAGCCATCCAAGCTCCCCTATGTTAATAAATTTTTATCATATGATTACTTTTCTGACTTTTTGACTCAACATTGTGTTTGTAAGAGTCATTCATGTTGTTTAGCTATAGATGAGTCATTTTCAATATGTTATTCCATCTTATAAATATACCACAATTTATTCATCCGTTCTTCCATTAATGAATATTTGGTTTTTCCCATTGTTTTGATAATATAAACAGTGCTGCTATGTATAATCTTGTATATTCTTGTGATTTTTCTTTTGGATATGCCTATAGGAATGGAATTGCTTCTTTATAGTTTATATATCTTTACTTTTACTAAAAATGTCAAATTGCCTTTAAAGGAGATTATACCAATTTAGACTCGCGAAAATAGTACATAAGGAGCCTAATACAAAGCCTTATGTCCTGGGCACCAGAGCGGCTCAGTCAGTTGAGCATCTGACTACTGGTTTTGGTTCAGATCATAATCTCAGGGTTGTGAGACCGAGGCCAGTGTCAGTCTCCATGCTCAGTGAAGAGTCTGCTTGATTCTTTCCCCCTCTCCCGCCCCTTCTGTTCCTCCCTTTGCGCATGTGCTGTCTCTCTTTCTCTCTAAAATAAATAAAGTCTTTAAAAAAAAATACAAAAAGCCTAATACTCAGCAGGAGCTCCAAAGATATTTATTGTGTTGAATTAGGGAGTAATATGTTTAAGTGTTAATAATCTAGGTTACTTACCATAATATGGGTTACTTTATCAGATTTTGTACTGAGATTGATTTGATAGGGATGGGTAAAAAACAACAAGGGTATCTGGTGCTTTGCAGAATGGGAGATAAGGTTTATTGAGTTGGTATAGAAGCACAAAAAGCCAAAGAATAGAGATAAGTCTCTTGATTGATGATTTTTCATAAGACCAGCCTTTATTTCCTACCTTTCTTCTTGACACATCTAACCTGACTCAGCTTTTGGCCCAAATATTCAAACAACTAAAAACATTTTATATACATTTGTTTACTACAAATATTTTTGTGCATCTATTCTAATTAGAGAGAGAGAGAGAGAGAATACCTAATTATCTTCCTCTTAATAACAACACTTCATGTGTTTGGGAACCATGTGTGAAGAAACTCTCTTTTCTTAGCTAATCGAGAGCAGTTGCTTTCCCCATCTGATGTATTTTTCAATAATTGAACATGTTTATCGTTTTCCTTTGGGATTGCTTCCAAACCTCCCTCTTCTTTGCAATGTGAGGCTCCAGACTGTCTCCATTATTCTAATGTGAGCCTCACTCAACTCCAAATATAGGACTTAGAAGGATAACCCAATTTTGTTTTTATATTCATTTCATTACAATGTGAGCAGAATACAAAGTTTGTGATTTATCTTTAGATAATTTTATTAAGCATCTGTAGGTGTGGCTTTGCCATACTGGGCAATAAATAACAAATTAAATGGCTAAAAGCCCTCCTTTCTAAGAAACAAAAATAAATCAGACAATGTGATGTAAAAGACCCATTAAAAAGTGAGAAATTTTAAATGGTATATGAAATAGAAGGTTACAGAATAGCAAACCTCAAAATTAAGAAATTATTACATATAATATGTAATTGGGTTATTCTCTTTTACCTTTAACAAACAACTTCCCCACTTAATAAATAGGGCTAGTTAATATTAATAGGAATGATTAAGATTTGGAATACAGTTTCAAGACATTGGAAAATAAGGGAATTAGAGGACTATTTACTAGATGCATTTATCATAATCTTTTCTGTTTCTTTCCTAACTTATTTCACAAAGAAGACATTTCAAAAATGTGTAAGGCTTCAAATGAAATGATTATAATTGTAAATTATAGGAACAATTTCTTAACAAAAACATTAACATATTTTTCTAGCTTTATTGAAGTATAATTGACATATAACATTGTATAAATAATGTTAACATACTTTAGGTTGTTATTTCTCCCTTTTAGAGGTATTAAGAGTATAGGAAGTAAAACAAAAAACGTTTTCTTTATTCTTTAAATAGATATTTTGTTTATATTGTCACAAGGAAAAAGAAATGCTTTATCCAAGGTTTCCAACATTTGGATCTCACTTAAATAAGACTTAAAATCCAAGAAAGAGAAGTTATATTATAAATAACGGCTATGTTGGATGACTTCATTCCAGTTTTTGAAGATCAAGGTGCAGAGAGATGCTTTGTCCCCAGCAAGGATATTATACACACAAAAGGAAAATGAGGCTTATGCCCTTCACTAAATCAAAGCATAAAGATTCTGGACAGTTAATTTTGGATAAATAAAACCTATTTGTGGAAATAATGGCCAACATAAAGACCATAATAAGGGCTAAGAAAATAATCCCTCTTTATTTTTCTTTCTTTTGAAAACTGGCAGCATAAGTGGTCCATGGACTTCCATTACCGGAGGAGGCACGTTTAATTCTGACATTCATTTGTAAAGCATTTAACTTAAAAGGCAAAGAAAAATTATTCCTAGATAATTGTTTCTCAGAGCAGATTTATTGTGAACAGAACATTTGTGTTTGTGTGTGTGTGTTTGGGAGTGTTGTTTTCCTGGGCACACACAGAGGACAGATTGTTGACAGTAAATGTTTAGTCAAGGGTGAGAATACTTTTGTTTTAGTTACAGATCCTTTCTACAAGCCAGATGATATTTTCTCCTTTTAATCAGTACCACAGAAGCTCTTGTGCATTATAGGAGTGCTGCTAAATATGATGGAACAGCCGCATCTTTTAATTTAGTCCCAGTAGGAGAATAAGCTATTCTTCTTTTACTAGGCAACAGACGGGGACTTTTTATGTTACCTAAGGCTCAGCTGTGCAAAGCCTTTGAGAGATGGTGCTATCATGTTGGATTTTCTTGAATCATTTACCAGAGGCAAATGGCTGTCTCTGTTTTCTGCAAAGCATTGTTTTTGAATTGGAAGGCTCTTTGGAAATGAGCCTATACAGGCAACATGTACACTTTCAGGACATTGTTTGACTAGTCTTATACTTTATAGGTGTGATAGGACAAAAGTAATTAGCATATCAGGGAGATGGTTTAGCCTGCTCAGTTTCCTATCTTTCCCTGAATAGAGAGAGAATTTTCACCAATTGCAGGCAATTCTTCAGCCTTTTATATGCAAAATTGATCCAATGAGGATGGGATAGAAAGGCCAGAAGCAAAGCAGGTGGATTTTTTACAGAAAAGAAGAGCACAGAAGAGAACTAGCGTCTAGAGGTCTGTATCAAGGCACATCTTTTGCTAGGGAGCTCTGTGAAGAAATTATGAACTTTGTAAAGAAAGAAATCTGCATGATAGAATCATATAGAAGTATAAACAATTCTTCTGGGAAAGGAAAGTGAGAAGTTTCCAGGGCTTTTGGGCATAATAAAATAGGAAAAGAGAGGATTTTAGTAAGTTTTGTTGTTTATGTAATATATCCTCTTTAAAGATGTTGAAATATGTATGTATATATTTGGATGTCCGTTCTGGATTACATATCTCTGAATTTAACAGCCCTCTGGGACTGAGCCAAGTGACCATGGCTTCCTTGGGATTATATCTGTATGATAGTTATGAAATTTTGTAATGGGCATTTTCTTTGGGTGCTTACTATCTCAAACACATTTTGGAACCCTGGAAAATTTCCAATGATGAGACATTTCTGTGGGGATATGAATATCTTTGAACTGACAGACTTGTTTATCTATAAGGCCACTTTAGACACCCATGAAGTAATCTCTGTGTCACTCCAAGCAGTGTATCTGCTGACAATGCTATATCATAAAATAAGATTTGTGGTACATTAAAGATATAAGATGGTGAGTGATGATGATGGAGCACAACATCTTAAGATCCTGAAGGTGAACTGGGAAAAAATTAACATCAAGTTTCAAGAGATGTATTTGCTAATGAGAGTCTAAAGAAAACTTGGCAGGGTGTGTAGAAGCAAGTAAATAAACAAGTGAGCTATCAAATTGCTTAAGTCTTCATTTTTTCAAAATATTCCAAATGGGTAGAACTGTAATCGATCCCTTGCAGAATGTTCTTTTGGATCTCTGAAGTTTCTCTGGGACTTTAACTTTATAGCAATAATAAAAAATTTTCAAAGGAAAATCTAAGCATCCATCAAAAATGACTTCCATTTCGAAACATACATCTCTGATTCTATATGATATCACTTTTCTTTAAAATCTTTTCTTCTGCCCACTTGCTATGGGAGTCACAGGGTACTACTGATGAGTCTACCTCTACCCCCAAAGACAGACAATGGGTTGTAATAAGTCCGTTGGTTTAAGTTTTTATCAACCTTGTGCAAGCATGTTGGGGACATAGCTACACAAATCCTACAGCCCTGACTGCGCACTAAGGTCATGGGAACTCTGGGAAGTTTGAGAGAAACCTTCAGAGCATAGTCTTTTGAATTTCCCTAGGTCACATTTGCTCACCTCCTTGATATTTTGTCCATTTTTATATCATCTACTTCCACCTATTTTTGTGTATAAATAAAGTGTGTTGTCAATCACAATAAGATGCCTTACATGGAGAATCATACTTTGAATTTCAGATGAGGTCTACATTATTTTCTTGCTGTAACAAAGAATTTGGAAAAGAGAATCCTTTTCTCCTATGTTCTAAGAGAACATTTACACCAATACTTTATAGATACTTTAGTGCTTGAAGTAATCCCTGGAGGTAGGCCTATATACTGGTTCAGATAACAAATTCAAGTTGCTCTAATAAACAGACCCCCACCTCTCACTGGTTTCACACAGTAAGGCTTGCTCCAGTAAGTAGGAGTAAGCGAATAGTCCTACCTAGCAGGAGGTGTTTCACAAGGTCGTTCAGATACTTGGACACATTCTAGTCTGTGGCTCTGCTGTCCCCTGGGGGAACTGAGTCCTCTGCTAAATCTTCTGTATTCACCCAGCAGTCAGGAAAGAGAGAGCATAGAGTATAACTTAGAAGATTTATATGGGCCAGATCTGAAGATGGCATCTATCACTCCTCCCTTTTCCTAACAGCCAGCATCATCTGCCTACACCAGACCATGAGAGAGGCTGGGAACTGCAGTCTAGTTCTTTAGCCAGAAGAAATAGATTTGTTGAAACACTAGGCAGTCTCTGGTGTAGTGTTATTATTCTCACTTTACTGATGGGGAAATAGACAGAAAGAGGTTAAGTAATATACCAATCTCACCTAGCTAGTAAGTGGTAAGCCAGAATCTGAACCCAGGAATCTGACTCCAGAACAGCCTTTTAAACTATGGTACATACAGGGCTGCCTCCTAGATAATTAATGCAAAGTACTTCCCATTACTTCAAATGACTAAAATGAGGCAGAGGAAGATAACATGCCTCCTCCTAGTTCATAAATTGCAACAGACACAGGATTAATATTTGCTTACTCTGTGGAATCGCAGTCCCATTTGGGATGAATGCATGACTCTGATTTCAGTGGCTTTCTTTCTGAACATCTTTGGGGAAAGGGGGCACATGTTCCAATCTCAGTGAATATTCTGGAGATGAGCCAACTCATACTCTATCACTTGAGACCCTTGTTTCCAACAGCATGCCACAAAGGAAGCCAATGACTAAATTAGGAATCATGAGGTCAAACAGGCAGTATGGCATGGGGTTAGAGGCAGAATCTGGAAGCAGAGCTCCCAAATCAATAAAATCCAACCCTGGCTCTGTGATGTACTAATTGTGTGACTTAAGTTACTTAATCTCTCTTTGCTATAGCTCACTCATTTGTAAAATGTTGAGAATGACCATATCTACCTCATAGGTTATTATGAGGATATTGTTCGTACTGTTACTTATTTACATGCACCTAATCAAGCTAAAGATATGACACACATCTTTGCTGACACATAAAGAAAACTGTCATCATAGTAAATGTCAACTTCATCTGTTCAGTAACTCATGCTATTGGACCCTAGCCTCCTTCATCCCCAGACTTTAATCCATTGGTAAGTTCTATGAGCTCTACCTCAGAAGTATTTATTATACTTATTCTGTCTGTCTTACCTACCCCACCCTTATTCAAACCTCTATCATCTCTTGCTTAGATCATTGCAAAACCCTTCTAAAATATTCCCTATTTCTCTTTGTACCCTACAATCCAATCTCCACACAGTAGTCAGAGACATCTTTTGAAAATATAAATCAAACAGTGTAATTTCCTTGATTAAACCCACTAATGACTTTGTAACTCATTTAAATAAAATCTCAAGTCCTTCCCTTGGTCTTTGTCTTAGAAAGGGATAGATAATTTCTTAATAACTCCCAAATTGTCCAAAACAGTTTTAGTTTATAGTGTTGTTCTAAGGTTATTATTAATAACAGTTCTGGGGCACATGGCTGGCTCTGTCAGTTGAGTATCTGACACTTGATTTTGTTTCAGGTCATGATCTCAGGGTTGTGAGATTGCTGCCTCCCCACTCCTCCCTGGTCCCAAGTTGGGCTCCTTGCTTAGTGGGGAGTGTGCTTGAGATTCTCTCTCTCTCTCCTTCTGCTTCTCCCCACTTCCATCTCTCTTTCTAAGATAAATAAATAAATCTTAAACAAACAAACAAACAAAAAAAAAAAACCTCCTTTTGTTCTCAGAAGTGTCCTGACCTATTTGATAAATTATATGATTACCCTGCTCATGGGATCGGGAGCATCCTTACCCTAAGTAAATAATATAAATACTACATAGTAATAAAATTTTGGGGGGTATAGGGAGTTCACTTCCTAAATTAATTAATGTTCATAAGCCTTAAATAAAAAGCCTGAGGCAATTTGATTATAATACTGAAGTTTGAAAATAGTTTGACTGGTTTTAGCTGTGTTTTAAAAGAAGCAGTAAGGGGTGCCTGGGTGGCTCAGTGGGTTAAAGCCTCTGCCCTCAGCTCAGGTCATGGTCTCGGGGTCCTGGGATCAGGCCCCGTATCAGGCTCTCTGCTCAGCGGGGAGCCTGCTTACCCCTCTATCTCTTTGCCTGCCTCTCTGCATACTTGTGATCTCTGTCTGTCAAATAAATAAATAAAATATTTTAAAAAAATAAATAAAAGAAGCAGTGAGTTACTTCTATGTGGGCAGGTCTTCCCTTGAGTGCTGCCTTCTTCTGAGTCAACAGGCCACTATCCAGGCCACACTTCTGCTATTACAAGTGGACCCACTGGTAAACTATGGATCCTCTGTCTATCAGACAAGGAAAGGTCCAGTGTCTTGGAGAATCTGCAACCTTCAAAGCAATTCCTTTTTCCTCTCTGCTTGTACCTAACCTGGAGTGGTGAGAAGCTTTATCCTTTGATTTCCCTTTTCTTGCCTACAGAATATCCCTTTTCTTCTCCACTGAGGATTGGGAAAACAAAGTGGTATTTAACCTCTCTTGTCTAGTACTTACCCATGCCTTGTGAGGCCGTGTGCTCTATGTAAGATTCATTCACTGAGAGAAACAAGAACCTATTTCTAGTCCTTATCAGACTTTTGTGATCTGGCCTCTGCCTACCTCTTGGACTTCATTACCTTTTACTTTTTCTCTTGGTTAGCTACACTGCCTGCCTTTTCTTCTGGAATATTTCAAGCATGATCTTGCCTTACAGCTTTTGCACTGCAGTTCCTTCTGCCTGGAATGCTGTTCCCCTGATCTGTTTGGCTCAGCATAAATGGCACATCTGTGAGAGGCCTCCCCCAATGACCCAATGTAAAGTAACTTTCCCAATCACTTTCTCATAATCCTGTTTTATTTCCTTTACAATACTTATCAGTATCTAAAAATACTTTGCTGGTTAAATTGCTAATTTTTTCTTTCAAACTTAATAATAATAATTGATTAAATCATTTGGCACTGGTGATTGAACTCGATTTCCAGCCCCTCCCCCCTCTCGAAGAAGTCAGGAAGGTGGGACTGAAAATTCCAACCTTTTAATCACATGATTGGCTCCTCTGGCAACAATCCTTAGGTGCTCTTTGAAGTCACTCATTGATATAACAAAAGACACCTTACTGCTCTCATCACTCAAGAAACTCCAGTGTAATCTGGACTAAAGAATGAAGCCTCCATGAAAACCCAAGAAGATAGGGTTCAGAGATCTTTTGGGTTGATGAAGAGTGGCACACTCAGGGAGGGCATGCAAACTCTATACCTCTTCCAACATCATTGCCCTATACCTCTCTTCCATCTGACTTTTACTGAATTATATCCTTTTATAATAAACCAGTAATCTAGTAAGTAAAATGTTGCCCTGAATTCTGTGAGCCACTCTAGCACATTGATTGAATTAATTGAATTTGATAAAGGGGGTGGGTCATTGAGACCCCTAATCTACAGTTGATTAGAAGCCCAGATGACAATCTGGATTTACAGTTGACATCTGAAGTGTGGGGCAGGGTGAAGGGCAGTCTTATAAGAGTGAGCCACTAACCTGTGGAATGTGATTCTATCTCCAGTTGATAGTGTCAGCTGAATTGTAGACATGCAGATGGTGTCCAAGAATTGCTTGTTGGTGTGGGGAAACCTCCCTTTAACATATACCAGAATGGTGATCAGAACACTTTTAAACTCACATAGGATTTAGCTGTTAATGTTTGTTGAACTTGAGTAAATAAGTATTGTTATAAAACCATGACTCTGTTTTATTTTTTATAAACAGAGAAGAAAAACTCTCACTAACCTACCTAAAAGAAATGCTTACTCTAGTCTCTAGTTTCAAGAACTGGAGGCAGGGGCCCTAGAAATCTGGATGAGGGGAAAATATCATGTTGCCCCATGGCAGAACTTGCATGGAATCTTGAGAAAATTTTAAGGGGTTTAAGGCTTTCCATGGGGTTTCTGAGTTAGTCATAAAATAAGCAACGTCATACTAGGTTATTAACTCTAAAGGGAGCAAAATGCAGACATAGCAGCAATGCATAGAGTGAACTAATAAATGCACAGAATGAATCTTCCCCACCATTAGGGGTGTAGAGAAAACTAATCTGTTTTAGATTGAATTTATACTGCCTGCAGCCAAGTACTAGAGAACCTCCCACCCACATAGTCTACATCTTTGCTACATCTCCTTTGGGCTTCCAAAAGAGATGTAATTTCCACAGCATTCGATATAAACCTGGATCTTTCCACTCATCCTATTATTTAGAATTTCACTCTTCATCTGTATCCCTTCCCCTGTAAATGGCAAAGCCCTTTAGTAGTACCATGTCTCATTCATCTTTTATATGCCATTAGCATGGTTCATAACTTAACACTTGTTAGTGTTATCTCAGTCAGTCTGGCTTGCCTTAATTTAATTCTCTGTGAGTGACAGAGAGTCACACAAATGATCTGCAAGTTGTCTTTCAGCCCCATATGCTGTGTTGGTCAGATGAGGGCTGTTACATTGCTCTTGTTTTTGGATTCAGGCTGTGCTACAAAAAGATGAGTCTGTCTGTGTGCACTGTAGTCTGGGTGTGTTCTAGTAAGTTTTTAACTAGATGAATATGCCCTTTCAATGTCATGTTCCTGTTTGTCCCCCTATCTCTTCCCTGCACTGCTGGTTATTTATGTATTTAATATGCAAATAAAGATGCATCAGCTCATACATCAGAGGCCTTCTCTCAGTATCCAGGGGGCCTATTAGAAGCAGATCTGTGCATCTTGACTAGACTGAGTCCTTCTGAGGCCATTCATCTAGACTGGCTGTGTTTATAAGCTGGGGCTTCTCTTTTTTCTCTCTCTTTAGTTTCTTTGTATTACTGATATTTGTACAACTATCACTCAGTTCTCTTTTTCTGGGCATCATTTTTCTCAACATCTGTTATGCAGCCAATCATAAACATACATACACACAATCATACAAAACACATATGCCTAGACATAACAACAACACTTACCTTACTCCCCAGGGAATTTAGACCTATTTATATAGTTGCTGAATGTAAAAACTATGATTTATGTAATTTGTATTCTAAAATTAACTGTGAATGTATTGGAACCAAGTTCTAGGATTGTCTTAATCATCAATTTCTTTACCACTGAAAATAATTAATAGAAACTGAACCACTGTGTTTTTTGCAGTATTAATCCTAATATCCATTAACCCTGTTTTAGTAAAAGGTATTTAGTTCCATAAGGATTTTGTGTTGGTCAGATCTTTGTTCCTTTTCCTCTATAATTCATTCATTCAACAAACATATGTTGAGTGCATTATGTGATGGGAAAGAAAACAAAAGCCTCAATTTTTGAATATTGAATCCATTTGTTAAATATGTCTTTTGACATATGCAGTTGTCTAAGTGTATTTGAATGCATTCTGTGCCTTTTGGGACTGTCTTTAGTTTTCTACTTCTTCTTTTAATGTCAGACACAAACAATATCCTTTGCACAGAACAGAGCGTATAGAGAAGCAGCTTAATGATGTTTCTTTCCAAAAAAATTAGAGAATATCTTGTTTTCTGACATGAGGAAGGTAAACAGTAAGGAGTTTTTGAATAAAAATGAATGGATGAATTTAATTTAAATAAAATTAAAATTTGCAAGTGATACAAACGACTGCCCACTTTACCTTTGTTACCAACCCTTCTATACCTTTGCCATCAATAGGCTCATTTTTTTGCCTTCTATGTGCAGGGAACCTTCTGTCTCATTTCTCTCTGGGTGCCCTTACACCATTGACCTTTGTGGCTCTTCAGAAACAATGTTCTGAAGGTTCTAGGAATAGAGAAAGTCCATGATCATGAGTTAAATTTGTGCTGATTCTCATAACACCTACAATGAAAAGGAAGTGGAAGAAAATGGGAAATCTAAGAAGAAAGGAAAGCATACATTTATTTCAACAAATATTTAATGAATGTTTTACATGTATCCCTGTTTTCAATACTGAAGATAAAGAAGTATATAAGATGAAAAATATTCTTCTTCTAATGGTAGAAGAGAATAAACAAACTACTATAGAAATAGAAAAATGTCATAGTATTTTGGGAAATTAAAATAGAATGATGGATAGAATGTGACTGCTAATCACTTCAGTTCATGAGATCAGGAAAATTCTCTTTGAGGAAGTGATTATAATATTCATGCTTTTTATTTTCTGTGTTGTATGATGTTTTGACATCTTGGGACCTTGCAAATCCTGGAGAGACTGCCCCTCCTAGGGTGAACTAATTCCAGAGACAGCAGATCCTCTTGATATGCAAACCAATAAAACCTGAGTCCATAACCTCATCATTTCCTTTTATTAGTCTTCTGCAGTCTAGGACACTATCCCCTTGCCCTTGCCCTAAATCACTCAAGACCAGGTGATTTCTTCCTAGCCCATTCTTTCTGTGAAAATGACAACAAAGACTGGACACATACTTTCCCCTCATCCCTCTGCCTCCTTACTGACCTTGGTGCTTGCTTCCCTGTGTGCCATGCCTCCTGTTTTTAAGGACCCATGAATATAAAAATCCTCTTTCTTCATGGTATTTATTTCCATGTCTATGTGTTTTGCCACTCCTGATTTTTAAAAATATTCTTTAGTGAAGAGCAGCATCATAATTTGCACAGATCACTAAGAAAGTAGAATTCCCCAGGGAGAGGTTCACAATGGTCTAGGCTTTAGGGACAATCAGGCAAAGAAATTTGGGCAGAGAGGCTTTAGATAGAGATCTAAACTATGTGTGAACAAGAAGGAAGAAGGCAGATTGATATTTGCAGTATAATGAGCTCTTTCATGTTCATCTTTAAAGAGCTTAGAGAACTTCGGGTAACTGACTGAAGTCATTGCAGAAATACAAACCACAGTATTTGGAAAACAGAAGGAGCGAACTTGAGGGCAGATTTTATATTCGTCTTAAAAAAGAAAAAAGATGACCTGATTTAAATTTCAGGTACATTTTAATATAGTAATGTTTAAGCTGAGATCTGAATGACAAGAAGGGCCAGCTGCACAGAAACTAGGATGAGACCGTTCTAAGTAATGATACAAACACTCTAAGCTTCGTAAGATCGAGGAGCAGATAGGAAGTATATATTCCTGGAGTGAACTCCCTTCTCACCTCTTCCTACTTTTTTCTCCTTCCAGACAATCACTGAATTCTGATAATCCACAGAGTTTTAAGGACAAATATCTCTCTGAAAGTCAGATGCCCTGCTATCTCTTTTATGCAAGTCACTTGTATAAGTAGATAAGTGATAAGAACAGAGGAGTGGTATGATCTGACTTATGTTTTAAACACTTACTTTGAAGGAGTGTTCCTCTTCTGGCATTATAGTGTAAGGAGTTCCACAGATCCACTCCCCAAGGAAACTAGTGAAAATAATTTTTTAAATCAACCATTTAAGGTCTCTGGAAATGTCCCAAAGGACATATAGCAAATAAAGACACATTTATTTAAGAAAATCTACCAAAACTTGGTAAGAACTGTAGGTGTCTGTGATATTTGAACCAAGACCCACATCCTCCCAAAACCCTCCCACATCAGTGAGATGGGAACTCCAGAAAGCTACTTTCATGAACAGAGGGCTCACTTTCTAGTCAGCTCTTAGTTGGAGGGCTTTCTTTTCAGGAGGAACAGTATCTAAGCATTTCTCATCTGCTTCTAGTTACCTGTTGTGGAGACTAAGTTCCAAGTGAATATGGTTGACAACTGGCAGTACCTTCTCCTGCCCAGCCCCCACTCATGGGATGGAGGCTATACTTAGAGCATGGCATCACTGAGAATATGGGGACTCTGATCACTATTTCATTGTCTTGTGGGGTAGGAGTTTCATGCTGAGAGAGTCAAGCTGAGCAGATGTGGGGCTGTTGTCCCCTCATCCACTGAGTGCTCAGCTCCTAAAGTGGGGAGTCACTCAGGCATGCATCATTGCCCCCTCAACATCAATGCCATGTCTCAGAGACTTTTACTTTGGAGGAAAAGCAGGTCATAAAACAGAGAACTCGAAATCACTCCTGAAAGGATTGACTTCATTTGCAACAGTGTAGAGAAGTTCAAACTTCATTCAAAAACAGTGGAAGTTGTGAAATTCCTCCAACTAAGAGGAGACTGATTCTTTGGTGATAACGGCTAAGCTATATGTAGGTCCCCTAGCTTTTCAGAGAAAAGGAAAAGAGATAGCTGGGAAAATCCTCCTGGGCTCAGAACAAAGCTCACATAACTGACTTTGGGAGCTGTCTCTTCAAAGGTGCCAAACTTTGATTGGATTAGCCCATGGATTGATTTATGCCACAAAACACTGTTGAAAACAACACAGCAATCAGTCTACAATTAGCGGAGCTGGACAACTGGGTGTGGTCAGGGAAAGAGACAGAGCCTTGCCAAAACCGCTGTCATCCCAGAATAACAGTGAGCCTCAGAGTGAAATATGGGACACCATTAAGTGTACCAGCATTCAAGCATATGCTTGAAGTACTCAGTGAAAAAAATGGTCAATTAGAAATCCTATATCCAGCAAAGCTATTTTTTTTTTTAAATGGAGGTGAAATAGACATTCCCAGATAAACAAAAATCTAAGCAAATTTTCTACTAGCAGACTTTCCTTGAAATACTAAAGGAAGTTCTTTAGGTTGAAAGCAAGTGACCTCCCGGATAGTAATAAAAAAACACATGAAAATATGGTTTCACTTATATGTGGAATATAAGAAACAGGGCAGAAGACCATAGAGAAAGGGAGGGAAAAGAAAATGCGAAGTTGTCAGAGAGGGAGAAAAACCATGAGAGACTCTTAACTCTAGGAAACAAACTGAGCATTGCTGGATGGGTGGTGAGTGGGGGGATGGGATAACTGGGTGATGGGCATTAAGGAGGGCACATAATGTGATGAGCACTGGATTTTATATGAAACTGATAAATTATTGAACAGTACATTTGGAGCTAACTTAGACATAATTTGGCTAAGTGAATTTAAATTTAAAAAATACACATGAGAAAAAGCACTAATAAAAATAGTTGTATAATTTATATATGTATATGTATATGTATATATGTATATGAACATATATATGTATAACTTATAAATGACATTTATAAATGACAGTATAGACACTATAAATGTGTATTTCTTCTTTCTTAACTGATTTAAAAAGCAGTTATATAACAGAATATGTATATAATGTATTTGGGGGCTTATAACATATAAAAATGTAATATAATTGCCAATAATAGTATGAAAGAGATGGATATGTGTATCAGGCTTAGAAAGTGACTCCATATGGTAACTCAAGTTTACAGGAAAAAATGAAAAGAAGTGAAAATGATAAAAAAGGTTAAGATAATGAAAGCTGTGAGTATATACTTGCTATTCTCTTTTTCCTCTCAGCTTCCTTAAAAGACACAAAATTACATAAAATAATAATTATAATATAGTTATGGGTTTCTAACATTTATAGATATAATACTTATAGCAACAATACCACAAAAAGGGGGTAAAGGGAATAGGACTAAATAGAAGTAGTATTTCTATAACTCACTGGAATTAAGTTAGTGTAAAATTGGAACTGTTTTTAATAAGGTAAGGTAAGCCCTAAAGCAACCACTAAGGAAATAACTCAAAAAATAATATAGTGAAAAAAATCTTCGGAGAAATTAAAATGCTACACTAGAAAATATTCACTAAACCCAAAGAAAGCAGTGCAGGAGAAATAAAGTAACAGCAACAACATAAGACACAAAATAAACAGAAGCAAAAAGTTAAACAGCAGATATAAAACCAACTATATTAGTAATTGCATTAAAAGAAAATGGACTAAATAGTATATCAAAAGTCCTATCAGAGATTGTCCTGTTGGATAAAAAAACAAATAAAATTTAACTATATTCTGCCCATAGGAGACACATTTTAGAGTCAAAAATTCAACAGATCAAAGGTAAAAGGATGGAAAAAAGATATGTTGTTCAAATAGCAATCACAAGAAATCTGGAGTGTCAGACAAAATAAACCTCAAAACAAACATGTTTTAGAGATAAAAGAGAAACATTTGTATAATGATAAGAGTCAATGTATCAGGAATATATAATAATTATAAAAATATATGCACTTAACAGAGCACTAAAATACATGAGGCAAAAACTGAAATAGACAATTTGGCAATAGTTGGAAATTTCGGTAGCCCACTTTCAGTAATGGGTTGAACAACTAGGTAGAAGATCAACAAGGAAATGAAAGATTTGAGCAAAACTGTAAACCAATAATACCTAGCAAACGTCAGCACAACACTTCACACAACAGGAGAAAATACATTGTTCTCAAGTGTACATGGAACATTTTATAGGATAGACCATATACTAGACCTTAATAAATAAACCTTAATAAATTTTAAAGGGTAAAAATTATAAAAGAATATAAAATATGTTTCTAACCACAATGGAATAAAGTTAGAAATCAATAACAGGAAAAAAAATTTGCAAAACCCTCAAATATGTGGAAATTAAACAACATATTCCTAAGTAACTAATGATTAAAAGAAGAAATTCCAAAGGAAATTTTTAAATACTTCGGGATGAATGTAAGTGAAGACATGACATACTAAAACTAGTCAGATGCAGCTAAAATGATGTTTAGAGGAAAATTCACAGCTGTAAATGCTTATATCAAAAAAAGTGAAATTTCAAATAAGTAACCTAACCTTTCACCTAATACACTAGAAAAAGAAGTTCAAACTAAACCTAAAGCAAGCAGAAGAAAGGACATAATGAAGAATAGAGAGGAAATCAATGAAATAAAGAATGGAAAAACAATAGAGAAATCCAAAAAAACAAAAGCTGATTTTTTAAAAGATTAATAAAATTAAAAAACCTTTAGCTAAGTGACCAAGAAAAAAAAAATAGAGAAGAATAAAATTACTAGAATCAGAAATGGAAAAGGGGACATTACTGCCAAGCTTAAAGAAATAAAATGGATTATACAGGAAGACTATGAACAATTGTATGCCAATGAATTAGAAAACTTAGATGAAATGGTAAATTTCTAGAAAGACCTGAGCTTACTCTGTTTACTATGTTTGGATATATTTGGATGCTAAGGCCAATGAGATCTCCTGATAGATATAAGAGAGTCAGGATGGCTTTTCCATCAATTGATAGGGGGGAAGACTAGGTGGAATTGTTTTGGGAGTGGGCAGGTTGTTTTTTATTTGCCCCTCTAGAGCCACTGTCTGTACGTCTTCATTCTGTTCCATGCCAAAGGAGGCCAGCCTCTATAGAATACAGCAGCTTATTTCTTGCTCTCTATCTTTCCAGCTTTGATTAGGCAATGAAGAATACCAATGAGAGATTTGAGGGACCCACCAAGGGTCACAGCTCCTGTCAATTGACTTTCTTCCCACCTCTTTCTGTTTCCTCTCTCTCCCATAGTAACACCTACTTTTCACTTTTACTCCTTTGCCCTTCAGAATTGGGGAGACAATAGCTCCCTTTACTGGCATGGGGTATTGCACTCTATTTTTTTGTTTTCCTACACCCTATAAATAGCTGCTTTATGAAACTGACCACAAATTGCCTTAATTAAGTGTGCCATCTGTTTCTTGCCAGAACTATGACTGGTATGGGAAGAAGGTAAGAAATTTGGTTTTGGACATACCAATTCTGAGATATCAAAGGGGAAGAGGAGTAGGCAGTTAAATATTTGAGCCTGGAATTCAGGAAAGTGGTGTAGCCTAGAGATAATTGGGGAGTCATTAGCAGAAAGAAGACATTTAGAACTAAGAGGCTTGATGAGATTATTGAGGGCGTGAGGAAAGATTGAGAATAGAAGAGGACTGAGACCTGGGCCTTGGATATGAGAATGTTAAGAGGCTAGATACATGAGAGGGGGAACCAGCAAAGGAGACTGTGGGGAAGTAGCAAGAAAGGTAAGAAAACCCACAGTGTGTTTTGGAAGCCAACTGAGGAATGCATGTCGAGGAGAGGAAGTGATCCACTGTGCTGAATGCTGCTGGAGGCCAGGTACAAACAGGATTAAGAATTGGCCACTGAATTTAGCAATGGGGAGGTCATCATTGACCTAGGCAAGAACATATTCAGTGGGGAAGGATTGAGTGTATTTTTAAGAGAGTGAGAAGAAATGGAGAGAACAAGTATGGACATATCTTAAATTTTGCTATAAACATAATAATATATGGTCAGTGGCTAGGGATGAAAGAGAAATTTTGCCTTTGTGTTTATTTATTTTGTTTTATTCAGATGGGAGAATAACAGTTTATTTGTATATACTGATAAGAATGATTCAGTAGAAAGGAAAAAAAATAATAATGCAGGCAAAAATGGGAGAATTGCTGGAGGATGCCTTTGAATAGGACTGGTGGGGTCTAAGGAACAAGGAGAGGGATTATTTGAGATAGGAACAGAGAGTATAGGGATAGCCTGAAATTGAAATACAGAGCACACAGTTCATCTGTAGTAACAGATGGGAAGGCAAAGTGTGCAGACTGAGAATTTCTCTACTGGTTCTATGTTTCTCTACTGATTGTATGTTTTACTTTAGTAAAGTAGGGAGCCAGTATTCAGCTGAGAGTGAGGATAGGAGAGAAGGGTTCGAAGTTTAAGAAGTTGTAGCTGGTTGCCTTCAAATGGAAATGTTAGTGACCTAGGGAAATGTAATGTGAATGCTAGCAGCATCAAGTGATCCCTTAAGGTCCACTGTCATGATTTTAAAGTGTGATCAATTTCAGCTGAAGGAATACAGTTATAGAGTGATCAGGGATTTGGATTTAATATATAAGGAATTAAATTAAGCAAATGGGGTTTCATTAAGCAAACTGTGTGGCCTCATGTAAAATGGGGATAATATTTACCACGAGAATTGCTTTATGCATTAAATGAAATGATACAAATAAATACTTAACAGTGTCTGGTACATAGTAAGTGTACAATAAACTCCTGCTTGAATTATGGCTATTATAATGTCTAATAGGTCTAGGAAAATTTCCAAAGTGGAAATATTTGTTTTAATTGCACCTGTGGTTACCAAATACTTCTGTTGGCTAATTGTAGTTCAGTTCAACTGTCTTATTACATGTCTTCTTAGCAGATGGGGATGTAGAGACTGCATCTATGTTGATATTGCAACATTTCACTTCTACTTGGTGTAAGACTTCAAAGAATAACTTGGGGAATCATTTGTATATCTCTACGATGCTTCAATTCCCATTGTAGAGCAAGAGTTGGAAAGCCTAACTTCTTCAGTTTGTTAGAAACTTCTGACATTTGATCTTTTTTCTATATTCTTAGCAATGGCCTAAAGCAAATAGGAATTGAGTTGCTTAATGAGTATAACTTTGAAGTCATTCTTTTGTTTCTAACATTACTATTCTATAAGTAGGAATTCCAAACAAGCATAGACAACTTGTATGCCTTGCTTGACCTTCCAAACATCACTTCTTTTATACTGGACATTCACTATGCTTAATTAAGCATACATTACATTACTTTGGCTACTTGTACTGTTACTACATTTACTTCAAAGACTTTGGTTTGAAGAATCTTAAATTGAATAGTACTATTCAGCATAATAATACACAGAATTATAATACACAGAGTAATACACAATACATTCTTGAAGAGAATTGACAATATCATTTGTTAGGATTTTCAATTTTTTCATTTGTTTCAAGAGAATTTGAACTTGATTACTCAAGCATTTTTATTATGGCTGCTTTAAAGCCTTGTCCCATTATTTCAACACATGATTCATGTTAAGGTTGATGTCAGTCCATTGCTTTTCTCATTCAAGTTGTGATTTTCTTGGTTCTTGGTGTGACAGGTGATTTTTTTTTTTTTTTTAATGCTCTGGACATGTTGTCTATTATGTTAGGTGACTCTGAGTCCTATTTAAATCTTTTATTTTAGCAGGTTTAGGTTTAGCACCTGAATAGATCTTGATTTAGTTGTGTGTTGTGATTCTGAAGGCCATTTAATTTTTAGAGCCTTATTTTGATCTGTGTGGTTTATCTGGTGCTGATGGAGTTCTCGGGCATTCTCCTTTTCAGTGACCCAAGCTGCCCTGGTGTCTCTGGACTGAGGAGGAGAGTCTTGAGCACATGGGGACAAAGAATCTTTCACGTCAGACTGCTTGCTATAAAGATGAATCGCTCTTGCCACTCTCATCCCTCCCACTCTTAGCCAATACCTTCATGGAGTAAATGGAGTTTTAGAATGTAAATCATTCTCCCTTTCCTACACACAGAACACGTCATTATTGTGAAAAAGCCTGGCAGCATGATTAAATACATAAATATATAGAAAGCATATAATGTTTTTATTTAAAAGTTTTCCAAACTAATAGAAAAGTTGAATGAAGAACAATGAACACTCATATATCTTCTGGATTCATCTACAGTGGAGTTGCTAGACAAAATACAGGATTCCCAATTAAACTTGTGTTTCAGATAAATGATGAATAATTTTTAAGTATGAGCATACATGCAATATTTGGGACATGCTTACACTAAAAAATTATTTGTTGTCTATCTGAAATTCAAATTTAACTGGGCATCCTGTGTTTTTATTTGGTAAATCTGCCATCCCTAACTTTATGTGAACATCTGGCTTCACTTGTTCCAATCCTTTCTCTAGATACACTTTTCCTTTGCCAAACCATCTGGGAAACATTTGAAAAATAAAATCCCAAATAGGTTTTGCATGTGTATAAGCAGACTAGTCTACCTTTTTAAAATAGTACTTGTTTTTTTATAGCACTAATTCTCTACTCTGCTTGGCTCTAGGTTCTAGGCTAGTTCTAAGTCCACACCACATTAAGTACAAAACCACCTCAACTCTCACGTTAAAAAAACAACTTACTGTTCCCAATGAAACAATAACCAAGTGGCCTCTGAACACCATCCTTTTAGAATTAATACTAAAACTATTAAAAGCTAAAAGAAAGCACTGTATGGAAGCTCTTGCGTGATGAAGCAACAGCTACTGGTTGGTTCTTATAAATTGTCTACATTTTCTGTTTCTCTAATTTCAGAAATTTTCCCCAAATTCTCCTTTCTTTAGACATATCCATATTTCTACGTACTTTAATGTAATGATTAAAAGCACAAGTCCAGGAATCAGACAGTCATGGATCAAAATCCAGTCTACTGTAGTCATGGTTAGTTCAAAGAAATTGCCTAACTTCTTTGTAACTTATTTTTCTCCTCTGTAAAATGAAGTAAAGTATGTACCTCCTGCATTTGTTGCAAGACTTAGGTGAGCCCTGTGCTTGGCACATAGTAAATGTTCAGTTATCTTGGAACTCTTCACCATAACTTATCAGACTTTCTCAGAGGTCAATTTTATATTATGTATTCCTTATCTTTCCCTAGAAGTAGTTCCCAGACTATTTTGAATACTTCTAAACCATAGCTACTGCTCACAACCTTCTTATTACAATAAACCAGGTGGCACGTACAAAACCAAAATAGAGGTTAAAAGGGATGAAGTATCAGTTGTATTCTTTTTTTTTTAAAGATTTTATTTATTTATTTATTTATTTATTTCTCAGAAAGAGAGAGAGAGAGAGAGCACAAGCAGGCAGAGTCAGAGAGAGAAGCAGGCTCCCTGCTGAGCAAGGAACCTGATGCAGGACTCGATCCCAGGACCCTGGGATCATGACCTGAGCTGAAGGCAGCAGCTTAACCGACTGAGCCACCCAGGCGTCCCAGTCTCAGTTGCATTCTTAAACCCACCAATCTTAAACCCTGACCCTTTGGTGTTTATGTGTGTTTGTGTGCATGTGTGTGTACTTGTGTGTGCACATACATGTGCTAAAGATGAAAAAATCCCTATCTATCTCTCTCTCTATATATATATATATTCCTTATATATTTTATAAATATTTAAGTTGATGTCATGTATGGGAAATGACCTTTCTTTCATACTTCATATTAGTCAGATGCTTATCAGATCAATGTGCCCAGTTTGAGGCCTCAGACTTTTAAAAGAATGTGGAAAAACTGGAACAGATACAGAGAAGAGAATCACAAATATGCAAATGATATATGAAAAAAGTCAAAAGAATTGAAGCTGTTGAGCTTTAAGAAGATCAAGAATAACCTGGTTTGTTTTTAAGGAGAGGAGCTTTTCATGAAGACTCTGATCAGCTAGTCCTTGTGTCCACAGAAGACCAAACAAGAGGAAAAAAGTACATTAAAACAGTATATATTTTTAAATTTTTATAAAGGGGGTGCCTGGATGGCCCAGTTGATTAAGCATCTGCCTTTGGCTCAGGTCATGATCCCAGGGTCCTGGGGTCCCACATTGGGCTCTCTGCTCAGCGGGGAGTCTGCTTCTCCCTCTCCATCTGCCTGCTTCTCTTTCTCCCTACTGCTCCCCTGCTTGTGCACACACTCGCTCCCACTCTTTCTCTGTCAAATAAATAAAATTAAAAAAAAAATAAAAAATAAATTTTGTATAAAGAAGACCTTCTAGCAAGCTTAGCAGTAAAATAACAGACTGGACTACTGAGTTAGTTATGAGTTCTATAATAGAGGAGTTTTGCCTTAAAGCTTTATAGATAATCACCAGACCCAGCATTTTCAATTTGGTTTTTACCTGAACCAGGGGGCTGCACCAGATGAATGCTGAAAGTTCTTTATTGCTTGGAATATAACGAGAAAATAGCAAGGGGCTGCATATACGTATAAGATATGTTGTACAATTAAAACTCTATTAAAAAATCAACTATTGAAGAGATGGATCAGCCACAATGTGGACGCAAGTGTTTTTGCATGCTCTGGCTGTTAAACAAAGCACAACATGAGACCCATCAATCAGCTTCTAACAGACAATTCCAGGTCAGCCAGACTAATGGGATTTTTAGTGCTGATTGCATTAGATTTGCATTCGCTATTACAAAAGAGAAAACCAACAATTTCTTAGAACATAAATCAGTGTGCATGCTTTGATCCATAACTGGTGAAACAAACAAAATAAAAAAGGGTGCCATTAAATTAATAATTCTCAGTATGGATGGGAACGTTTCCCTTATTAAATGCAGAGTGGCTTCATTCTAGGAACAATTTTGTTGTAGTGGTCCTCACTTATTATAGATTACTGACTTTCAGTGCTCAGCTGCCAGAATACTTTGGCTCATTCTCAAGCCCCAAGAATTGGATAAATTTTTCCTCTCCTCATGCTCCAGAGCCATTAACAGTATCTCCGGGTGTCCTTTCTTATCACTTTATCTACTTCTTTCGTCTGAAGTCTCTTTAAGAATTTCTGTATACTATTTTACACTGTAATATATTAATGATGCTTCAGGGCCATTAATTGATTCCATAATCCTCCCAAAATTGTATGCCTTTATTTCTTTACTTGGTTGATATATTTTCTTAATCTGTGACAATCTCAGGTAAGCATCTTTTGCAAGTCTGTGATTCTCCTCTCACCTACATATGAATTGGCACAGACTTTGACAAATGAAATGCGTTTTTCAGTCAATGTTTGTTGTCTCTGATCATATCTAAAGGTCTTGGTTGACTGCATGTAATAAGCAAAACAACGACAAAAATAATGAAACAAAGGAAAACAAAAACCTTGTGAGGAAAATCAGCCGGAACTTTATGTATAACCCCCAGGAAAAGATCTGGAAGTGAGAAGTCCTGGGCTGACAAGGCAGATCTAGAGTTACACAGGTTTTGGACTCCTGTCCAGCTACTCTGCCATCCTCAGGATGTGGCTCTGTGGTCCAGGTGGCACCTAGCTCCAGCTATCATATCCACATTCCAGGAGGCAGCACCAACACACCCCCTTCAAGAAAATTTCCTGGAAGTCCCACATACTTCTAGTTGATTCTCTTTGTCTGGAACATAGGTGGGTAGCCACTACCAGCAGCAAAGGAGGTTGGGAAGTGTAGTCTTTTACTCCTGGTGACAGTGTGCCCCGCTAAAAGCTAAGATTCTGTGACCATGGGGAAAGGAATCAATGGATGATGGATTGGTCAATGACAAATACGGTGTTGACAAGAAGAGGTTCAACCCAGATATAGTGATTTAAAATGTCCATGAACTGATAAATGGATAAAGACTTCATAACCATGAGTGACACTACCTACAGCAAACTCTCAGGAAATCACTAATCCAAAGTTTAGTCTTTCCTTTTCTATTACTTTACAACTGTCTTTGAAAATTTTTTAATGTAATGGAGAACAATGTTTCTTCAGCACCGCAGTCTGCACTTCCTGTAAGGACAATCTCACAGAAATCATTGCTTTGTATTAAAATCAACTGGGCTTGTTTTTAGAAATAACCTCCTTCTTCTCTCCACACATCCCATGATGCAAATTTAATAGTAAATACAATGAAAAGTAATATCTTATACTATCACCATAGCCTAGTAAAAAGTCTGGCATATAGTAGAGTCACAACAATTTTTTTTGTTAAATGAATGAAATATGGAAGAAGTTTTAAAAAAAATGTCAGCGTGGTGGGGCCTTTTCCTTTGGTAACTATGTACCAGGTGCAATGCCTCATTACCTCATTACCAGTGCCATGCCGTACATTAAGTCATCCATTCATTCATTAAGTGCTTCATCAAGAAAATCTTCATGAAAACCTGAGAAGAAGGTGATATTATGTCTCAAGGCTAAAAAATTTCATTGCATAGGTGACAAGACTGAAGCACGGGATACATAAGTAAGACACCCGTTGCCACACAGTTAGTTCACAGTAAAGTTGGTCATTGAACCCAAGAAGTCAGATCCCTGGAGTTAAAACTATTCCACATATTGTTGTATTGCTTACAAAGTAGCACAGAGGCATTGCCTTTCTAAGAATTTTTCAGGATAAAACATGGCAGAACTTTCAGGGATTCTGTGATACTGCCCGTACTATGAAAATATACACAGATGTGTGCATGCGCATAATCTCCATACATGAAAAAAAAATCTCTGCCTTCATTCAGACAGGATATGCAATTTTTAGGAGTTGCTCTGAGCGTGTTGGTGGTAACATCACACTTCCATTTCATCTTTCATTTGTTAACTGTTGTCTTTACTTTTCTGCTTAGTAGAAATGTAGAACTGTGTAAAGTGTGTTTTAGTTATCCTTAGTTGCTGCAGTGCATTCATTCATTCTTTTGAATCGTTTTATTCTATTTACCTAGGAGAGTTAAGATATCTTCATGATTCAAGATGGTGATGTCAGTCTATTTGGTTGGGAAAGGCCAAGCCATTGTCAGCTCACAGATAGGACAGATGACAGACTTATTGTAGAAAATAAGACTGGGGGTGGGGGATGCCTGGGTGTCTCAGTTGGTTAAGTGGCTGCCTTAGGCTCAGGTCAGGATCCCAGGGTACTGGGATTGAGCCCCATGTCTCTGCTGAGCAGAGAGCCTGCTTCTCCCTCTCCTTCTGCCTGCCGCTCCCCCTGTTTTTATGTGCACTCTCTCTTTCTGTCAAATAAATAAATAAAATCTTAAAAAAAAAAAGATTGGAAGGATTTGGGATTGATTTCAATCTAAAGAAAGATATTCTATTGTTTTGACTGTATAGGAAAAAAATCAAAATTTTAATCACTATATAGTGAGAGATGTTTGGCAAATTGTAGAATATACCTTAGACCTACTGAGAGTCAAATTAATAGAATGTTACCTTAGAGGAAACCAATCTGTGTTTTTTTTTTTTTAATCCATATTTTTTCCTAACTCAATTATTGTATTTCCTTCATGCGAAATCAAAACCTTCTAGTCAAGGGTCCGTTACATAAATATTTCATGACAGTTGATGTGTGAAATAGTCTTCTTTCAAAATAACTGATGGAGGGTAGAGAAGATTTAATGCTTATGGAATTCATTAAGATTTCATACTGTTCTGAAAAGGGATTTTCGTTTTCCTTTATTTCCATGAGTCATAGTTTTCCAGAAAGAACTGAAAGAAAACAGAGTAAAGTTATTGAGATAACTTTTTCAAATGTTTATTACAGAAATTGTCAAACATAAAAAAAGTAGGGTTGGGGTGCCAGGGTGGCTCAGTCATTAAGTGTCTGCCTTTGGCTCAGGTCATAATCCCAGGGTCCTGGAGCCCCTCATCGGGCTCCCTACTCAGCGGGAAGCCTACTTCTCCCTCTCCCACTCCTCCTGCATGTGTTCCCTCTCTTGCTGTCTCTCTCTCTGTCAAATAAATAAATAAAACCTTTTTTAAAAATTAAAAATAAATAAAAAATAAAAAGTAGGGAAAATACTATTATGAATTGTTGTGCACCTATCCCCCAGTTTCAATAGCTATCAGCATAAGGACAGTCTGGTTCATCTCCTTGTCTCTCCCCTTTCCCTTCCCTTCTACATACTGGATCATTTTGGAGTAAATCTCAAACATCATCCCAGTTATTTATAAATACTACACTATGAACTTGAGCAAGATAAGGATTCTTTGGGTTTTTTAAAAACATATTTCCAAATATAATATCACTTCTGAAAAAGGTAATAGTGGTATTGAGAATATTCCATGTTACTTCTGCTCTATCTCCCTTTTTCGCTCTGCTTTTTAACAGTTGCTATGCTTTAATGAGGATCCAAGCAGGTTTATATATTGCATTTTATTGTTATATCTCCAGTGTTCTTTATTTTTTTTTAAATTTTATTTATTTGGCAGAGAGATAGAGCCAGAGAGCCAAGTGGGGTGGGGGGCACCAGAGGGAGTGGGAGAAGCAGACTCCCCACTGAGCAGGGAGCCCGAGGAGGGGCTCAATCCCAAGACCCTGAGATCATGACCTGATCCAAACGCAGACAGTTAATGGACTGAGCCACCCAGGCACCCATCCAGTGTCCTTTTAATATATAGATTCATTTTTTGGTTTGTTTGTTTAACTCGCATATTTATTGAGAAAACTTACAGAGTATCTCATATTGTGAATTTTGCTAATTCGTGTTCCTGTGGTATCATTTATTGTGTTCCTCAGTCCCTTTATTTCTATAAATTGATCAGAATCACATTTAATTTTTTTCTTTTTTTTAGGAATACCTCAAAGATAGGGTTTGTCTACTTCCTATTGCATCATATCAGGAAGGACATGTGCTTAGTTGTCTCTCTTTTTGTGACTGACTGATTTTTTTAAATAATGTCAGCCAAATCTTTGCATCTCATCAGATTTTCACCTAGAAATTTTAGCAAATATTTATGATCCCCACCTAAATCAACTATTTCATTAGGGGTTACAAAATTGAGATAATCCAATTTTATAATTACTTAATTTATTAGATGAAATTTTTTTCTATAAAGGACAACTTTTCTGCATCAACTATTTATTTTCTTACCTTGAAGTATAGGAAAGGCATATAAATGCTTGATTCTTTCCTTTATAATTCAGAATAATGAGCTAATTCCTTAACACCTGGCAAAGTTCACCAATGGACTTTTTTAGAAGTATTATTGCAAAAGTATTATAAAAGTATTATTTTATGGTTTTAAAACATCTTTACTAAGTCTCCTGCTATTATTTTTTTCCTTTCTGTGCTCAGATTGTCTTGTCATTGGGTGGTGAGAGCATCTTCAACTTAGTTTCTGAGTTCTTTTCAGGACATACTAGAGTAAAGAAATGCTCCATGTTCATCTTGTATATTTCCTGCCCTAGATCTGGAATCTGCCATTTCTCCAAGGTTCCTTTTAATAGACAATGGTATTTAGAATCTCCAGTCTAGTTGCTGAGTGGACCATTATTTCTAGATCTTTTCAGTAGTCAAAGCTATGAAAATAGTTGAGAAGTCTATACTAATATTTCCAAATTAAATCTTGGTTATAGGATTTTTACTTATTTGATTCATATTTGTTTTATTACACTTTCACCAAAAATGGAATGATATAATTGGTTCCTAATGGAATGATATAATTATTTATTTGTTTTATAATATTTTCAAAAGGACAATATGTTAATACTAATATTATTATTATTGAGTAGAATTTTGATTATTTAGAAGACTTTCTTTTGCATTTATTTTGTTCTTAGACTATATCCTATCAAGGATATACAGAAAAGTTATCATTTTAAGTCACTTTGAAATAACTCTTTTCTGGATGTTTAACCCAGAAAACTGAAAAAAAAAAAAAAAAAGAAATGGTTATTATTTTCTTTTAGCTTCCTAATTTTAGGGTGCAGTATTTAAGTTTTGTTATTTTAGGGCTATGCAGAACATCTATTTGTTTCCAAAGTAAAATCTACAAACTATTTTGAAAGATCTAACTTTCTTCTCTAACTCTTTACCTATTCCCATTCTCATCTAAAGTTAACCATTGTTATTAGCTTTTGGTTTATCTTGACATTTAAAAAAAAATGTATGTATGTGTGCATGTGTGTGTATATTTATTGTCCCTGAATTTCTTAGCTATAAAATGACATAGAATACACATACTATACACATTGCTTTTCTCATTTAACGATATATCTTTGTAATCACAGCTGCATGGTACTCATTTCATTGCTATTACTCTAGACTTACTCAAATAGTCCACAATTAATGGACATTTGGGTTTTTCCTAGTCTTTTGCTATTATAGAAATGTTGCAATAAACAGTCTTCTTAACTAATTGCAATTTATTTGACTAGTATTTTGATAAGGGTTTAGATTATTTCAAATCTTTTCTTTTATAAACCAAAGTATGATAACCATCCTTCTATACACAACTTTGGTTATCTTACTAGATTGTAAGCTCCTTGGAAGTTTTTTCATTTCATTTCATTGATTTAATGTTAATCCCAAAATATACATAACAGAAAGCTGCTCAATTTGAGGGCATTCTAGATTTACTGATTAAGCTATACAGGTTTTGAAAAATACATTAGGAAAACACATACATCTTTTTGGAAAACATATACACATCAGTGTATCAGTTATCTTCAAGATTAACAAAATAAAGATGCTTTTCTACCAAATAGATTTTTATCTGTATTGTTTATAATGAAGTTTCTCTAAACAGAAATTATTCCCAAATAAATGCAAAATGAACTTAAAGGGAAGGGAGTAAGAAAAAGTGTAGTTCTATTTTTTGAGCAGCTGCTATGCTCAAATTAGTCAAACAACAAAAATTAATTGTGGATCACTAATATAGGTTCTGAGAATAGTGTTAAATTAAACACAGGATCTTGTCTTAAGGAGCTGATTTTCTAGTGGAAAGACATAAATTGGAAGGCACAGATAATAAAGACATAGAGAAATACATAATGTATTTTAGGAAACTGATAATGGTTAGAGGAAAATCCTTGGGAAGCAGAGTGGGATAGGATTCAGAGCACAAGTGATGGGTGCAGCCTTAGATAGCATTGTGGGTTGGTGGATTTGTGGTTGGGAAGATAAAGTAGTCCCTTTTTGACTGCATGTTTTCCCAGGGAAGAATGCAGGGAGAGTGGGTGATGAGAGGGTACTAGAAGGTGTAAAGTAAAAATAGGAAAGTGAAGTTACTAGGTTAATACTATGTTTGGTAACAAAAGCTGTTATTCCAGTTCACTTTGCTAAAGGAAATTTGACTGCTTATGATCTGGCCAATGGGATTGAAAGCATTTTTTTCCTACCTTCATTAAACTGATTAGAATAAGAACTAGCACCGGGCTGATAGGCAATCCATAGATTGTAATGTCTAGCCTGTGGCATTTCACCTTTGATGTGGGCACACAGTGGTTTTAAGCAATCAGCTTCCTTTCTTAGGAATTTGGAATTCGGAAACTAATGAGAATGAGGGAATTGGCAGTCAATGCAGAAGCTAAAAGAGCACAGTGAGGGATGCTATTACTGAGTTGAAGCCTGACAAACTGAAGTTAGGAGAAAGCAAACACTACACTTAAGATGAACAAATATTTCAGAAAGAATACAAAGGATATGCAGAGAGAGGAAAAGAAGGAAGAGAGGCGGAACAGGACCTGTATAGTTGCTTCATTTCATGAAAACATTCCAGGCCCAATTCCAATCACATTTCCTTAGAGGGAATCCACTTTGACTTGAACTAGGTTTAGCTGGTATAGTGGACAGTTGCCATCAAGGTGTACCCAACACCTATTTTCTCTCTTTTAGCTAAAATACTGATTTTTCTCTAGGAAACTGTTCTTTCTCACTAAAGTCTGTGAAATTTGGATGCAATTGACTCATTCCATCTATGGGCACATGACCCATGTTTGGTCAATTATCACTCCTTTAATCACAATAAATTGGTTCATAGAAGGCCCTAGGACATAATAAAAGCCAATGAAATTCAATTTGGGAGGCATTTGTTGCAACTTTGAAAAGTGACCTTTGGCTCTGGTTGCTAAGAAGATAGGATAGTGACTAATTTGCCACCATGTGAAGAGTTCTAAAAACTGAAGAAAAGAATCAGAGATGAGAAAAGGAAAAAACAAGACTAAATTAAAATGATGTCATATGAACCCCTGGATCTATCCATATCTGAAGCTGAAAAATGCAACTGCACAAGCATGGAAAGGGTAGATCTAATATCCTAATCCTAAGCCACGTATGCTTTTCATTAGAAAAATACAAGCAACAATGATAGAGATCGAGATTCAGAATACAAACAAGAAAATTGTCATGAAATCTGTTGGGACCTTATATTTGAACCTCTTCTTTCCATGAATTTTCTAGCATTTCAGACTTTTTGTATCCTGTTATCTCCTCCAAAATACTTCTGATTATTCATTGCTTGTTTTCCTCTTGGCTGGGGAGGAGATATGGAAGACCAAGTTGTTCCTTGGTTTCTGAAGCTTACCTTTCCTATTAAGAAGCACTGCTTTATTTTTTTTTTTTTTAAAGATTTTATTTATTTATTTGACACACAGAGAGAGAGAGAGAGAGAAAGGGGACAAAAGCATGGGGAGTGGGAGAGGAAGTAGCATACTTCCCTCTGAGCAGAGAACCTGATGCAGGGCTCAATCCCAGGACCCTGGGATCATGACCTAAATTGAAAGCAGCTGCTCAACGACTGAGCCACCCAGTGGTTTTTGTTTGTTTGTTTGTTTGTTTGTTTGTTTTAAACTCTGCTTTCTTACCTGAAAGTCAGGAGATCTGAGTTCCAGATCTAATTATGCCTCTGATCAGCCCTGTGACCTTGAGTACCTCATCATTTTCCTCCATTTACTGCAACTTTCTTATTTGCAAAAGAGAAGGCACCAGACCTGAACTCTAAGGGAGGAAGAGGAAAAAAATCTGGTACTTGTTCTCCTATCTCCTCTACCCCCTACCTTAGCCTAACCCATGAATCACTGAGCCCATATGCAGCTTTAGATAAGTCTCATGAGAAGGAAATCCTATTTGCTTTATCTGCTGTGAGGTTTCTTGAAGCCCTGAATTCTGTGATACTTCCAGAGAAGAATTTGATGAAATTTAATATTTTATTATCTTTACCTTTACCTCCTACAAATTAACTTCTTTTCATAGATAACTGTCAGCAATCAGGTAAGAAATTTAATCTTAGAATTTTAAAGTTTTGTTTAAAAGCTTAATATCCAAGTAGAGGTTGTATAAATGAACTCTGACAGAGTCTACCATTAAGTATACTAAAATAAAGAAATTGTGCCATTACAGTGAATAGTTTGCCAAAAAATTCTTTTCTAAGAGGCTGAAGGCTTGGAACATGGGCTAGAGTGATTGCATCAGCCTTTCAGAGTCATCCAGGCTTAAGATGTGCACTCGTTTATGGTTGCTCTTAATATCAAATCAGTGACATTTGGCTTCATTTGTTCCTTTGTGAATATTCCCATTGCTACCATGCTGGTCCAGCCCTTTATTATTTTGTGCCTAGAGCATTGCAATATGGTTACAATTTGTCTTTCAGACTAATTATTTTTTCACTTGCTTCATCATGGACACATGCTCATATTGGCCTTGCTAAGGCGATAGATCGCTGTAGCATCTCCCTGCTTAAAACCCATATTCTGTGTCTCAGCTCCACAAACCATGGTTTGGTCCATATTATGTTTTCCCACTCCTCAACTTGAGCTTACTGCTTAGCTACTAAATTATGCAGTCAACTAGTATTCTTAGGAGGTAGCAAGATCTATGCTATGGCTGAATATACATTGCTTCTCTCATCCTAGAGTTAATATTCTATTGGGGTAGCCAGACAAGTCAGTAGGAGATAAAATACATTAGTGTATCTCCCCTCTAACATAGGGGAGAACATGGAGAATTGGGACTAAAAGCAGTGGCAAGTCATCCAGTCCTAGAGCTCCAACAAGGCTTGCTTGAGAAGATGGCATTTTGCTTGAGTCCTATAAAACAGGTAGACTACTCTGCTCATTGGCCTTGCATATGAGAAACATCCTTCAAGGCCCAGCTCAAACCTCAGACTACCAAATGTTTCCTTGCTACCTGGTTAGTACAACTGATCTCGTCTCCCCACTCTGAGCTTTTGTCTCCTCCCCCCACTCTGAGCTTTTATAGCATTCACTCATTTATTCAAGCAGCAAACACTTATTGTGTCCTATTATGTACCATGAGCTGTCTAGGCCCTGAGATAGAGCAGTGAACAATTAAGTCCTTGCCCTTGGGAACCAACATTGAGATGAAGTGAAGCAGACAATATCAAGCAAAGAAATAAATGTATAATATATCAGATGTGGTAGCTTCTGTGAAGAAAAATAAAACAGGACAAGAAACAGATAATCAGAGATTTTATTTTAGATAGTGTGAAGTCCTCCCTGCTAAAATGACATTTGATCAGAGAGATGCATAAAGTGTGGAGCACTGAGGGGAGACATTTGCAGGCTGAGGGAACATCAAGTGCAAAGGCCATGCAACCTGGGGTGGGTTTGGAGTTGTAGGAACAGCACTGACTTGGTTCATTTGACTTCTCAGTGGATATCGCCTTCATTCATTACTGCCCTTTCACATGAGTCTGAGCTGTTTCTCTCAAACATGTTTTCAGTTTATGGAGGCTAAGCCCTATAACTTCAACTTCTTTATAATGTTGCTGCTCTTCCTACTCCCAAATCTGCTGCATCAGTCCAGGGTCTTCATGAGGCTATCAAGAAGTGCTAACTGACTAAATGTGAGCTGAGATTTATTCATGTTCTTGATGTATTATATATGTTATAAGGCACTCGTACTTTCCTTACCTGGCTGATATTAAAAGGAAACACTCTGTAACCACTAAAAGTAAAGGGTGGGGGGTGAGGAGGCAGGTGCAGAAATAGAAAATATCCTCAGAGTACCAATTTCAGGAGCCTGTGAGTCTGCTTCAAGGGCAAGAACTAGAATATTTGTGGCAAGGAACACTTGTGTTTCTGCAGGTTTTAATGTAGTAGGGATGGACTGGGAACCAGAATTAGATGGACAACTCCAAAAAATCGATTTAGTGAATTGATTAAGTATTGATCAGTGACCCAGTTCAGGTCTGAAACAGCCTCAGAACCACCTTCTGAATAAGTCATATAGCAAAAGAGTTGTCCACTGATTTAACCGGTAATCTCACTGGGGAAGTGTGAAGTCCTTGGGAATAAGAAGTTAAGAAAGTTTGAAAATTCACTTAAATATTTGTCTTTTTAAAAATCAATGCTCCAGGGGCGCCTGGTTGGCTCAGTGGGTTAAAGCCTCTGCCTTCGGCTCAGGTCATGATCCCAGGGTCCTGGGATCGAGCCCCGCATCGGGCTTTCTGCTCAGCGGAGAGCCTGCTTCCTCCTCTCTCTCTCTCTGTCTGCCTGTCTGCCTACTTGTGATCTCTGTCTGTCAAATAAATAAAAATGAAATCTTAAAAAAAAAAATCAGTGCTCCAGGGGCATCTGGGTGGCTCAGTGAGTTAAAGCCTCTGCCTTCAGCTCCAGTCATGGTCTCAGGGTCCTGGGGTCGGGCCTTACATGGGGCTCTCTGCTCAGCGGGGATCCTGCTTCCCCTTCTCTCTCTGCCTGCCTCTCTGCCTACTTGTGATCTCTCTCTGTCAAAATAAATAAAATTTTAAAAAAATCAATGCTCCAAACATCACTAAGGCAAACAAGATTAATTAAGGAACAGATGATCTTGAAAACTCTGGATTCACTCTTACTGGAGTCTCAGGAGGTACCTGATCCAGATTTCATTACATATTTTAGGATACAATTAGCATGTAAATTCCTTAGGTGCTGAGTTGGAATAGATCTCATGTTGTAGAGTAACAGTGCAGTCTCTGGACCCCTGAGGATCCTGTGACATCAAAACTATTTTCATAATGATAGTAAGATGCTATTTTCTATTTACTATGTGCTGGTGGTAGGGAAATCTGCTGGTGTTTTTGCAGGAATCAAGTAAATAGCATCAGACATTGTGTTCTTTGTTGGCATGTACTCACTGTTAAAAAAAAAAAAAAAAAAAGACGTCTTAAGAATGTCCTTGACAGGACAGTGAAAAGCAGTGAAAATTTATGATATTTCAGCCCTTGACTACCTGTCTTTTAAATATTCTATACACATTAAGTACTCCTTCTGCATACCAAAGTACAATAGTTGTCCACAGGAAAAACCATTGTTTGAATTGCAGGCTTAGTAACACTTTTACTTAAAAGGATGTCTACAAACCATCATTTTATCAAAAGTGAAATGAACGAAGTGGGGAGTGTGGCGCCTGGGTGGCTCCGTCCCTTCTGTCTGCCTTGCAGTCAGGACATGATCTCAGGGTCCTGGGATGGAGCTCAGCTTCAGACTCTCTGCTCAGCAGGGAGTCTCCTACTCCCTCTCCCTCTGCCCCTCCCCCTACCGCACTTGCTCTCTCTCTCTCTCTCTCTCTCAAATAAATAAATAAAATCTTTACAAAAAATGAATAAAGTGGGTATGTCACTTTAAGGAATGTGATTGTTATTAAGTGCTAAAATAACATTAAGCTTTCAAATGAAATTTCAAATTTTGGAAAAGTTTGTATCTACCACTGTAAGCTTAAAGCTTCCCCCAGCTTAAAAGGGACTTCAGGATGAGATTTACATTTATTACGTGGATATTAACAAATGTGATGTTTTGATATTGCTTAACGAAATGTGTCAACATTTGGAAGATATGCATTACTCAGTGAACCTGTAATTTTCATGATCAATGCATGTTTTTATAAAGCATGCATGTGTAAACAATCCATTCGAAATATAACATACATCAGTGAATGTTAATGTAACACAGTGCAAAAAGCTCATTGATAGGTTTCTGATTCCACATTGTAATAACCATTAATAACTTGTCAGGTTTTGGTGTCATATCAAAAAATAAAATCCACAATTATCTGAAAGGCCACGAAAACACTCTTTCTTTTTCTAACTACACACCTGTGTGAGGTCATATTTTCTTTATATACTTCAACAAAAGCAACACATGGCAAAAATAGAACGCCAGAAGCAGATATGTGGATCCAACTATCTTTAGTTAATCCAAATACCAGAAATATTTATAAAAATGTGTAGAAATGACTCCCTTCTTGCTAGATTTTTCTGTCTTGGAAAATATAATTATTTTTCATTAAAAATGGGTTATTTATATAAACATGTAATAAGGTTGTCCCTGTTATTTTTAAATTATTAAGTATTTAAATATTTTCTGTCTTAATTTCTAATATGATAAATATCAATAGACATAAATCGGTACAGACATATCTCTTTAGGTTGTCAACTCTGTTTAGAGTCCTTAATAATTTATATACCATGAAATATCCTGAGCCCCAAATGTGGGAGAACTGCTGCTTCAAGGGTTAATGATTATTGTATAATAAAATAATGAGTATCAGCAACACAGAAAACAGTCTAATTTTCTCTTGTTGGCATGAATGCCTACCTAGATAAGAGGACTCTGTACACGCATGCATAAACAGATAAATGCTTTCTCCTCGCCTCAGACCTTGGGGCCAGGGAATTGAGTTAATTACAAATCTCAGTCTGTGATTAATGGTCCCTCTAAAGCTCTGCTCCTCTCTTATTTAAACTCTTCTAATGTGTTTGCTATGTATCCATTTTTGGTTTTGTGTATGTACTCATAAGACACATATTATGGCTTTATATTGCGTGTATTTTTAGATTTACATAAATGGTACTGTGATATATATATAGATACTTATATCTACATATAGTTTTCTTTTTTTTTTTTTTTGAAACCATAAAACAGTCTTTTGTTTATTAAGATAATTCTTGTCCAGAAAAAGTGTCCCCCTCTCTAAACAACTTTGATGCTTACAAAAATTAAACAACAAAATTTACTAAACTACTTAATCCTATTAAGGCATTTTAGAAATTGACTTCCAGAATAATGGAAAATTTTCAAGCTCTCAAAATGCTGCTGTTTATAGGGCAATTCTTAGATTTGTGGAAATATACACTGCATTGAGAGAAGAGTGTATGAATTATAAGTGCTCATTATAAGCTGCTCTGTGGCAAAATGATAGCTTATTTCTTCTAAAGTCTTCTTAGTTTGATCAAGACCAATAGGTCTGAGCTTCAAGTGATCAAGTTCTAATATGTCCTAGAGTGACAGGCTTCCATGATGAAAAGTAAACAATAACTGAGGAATCCAAACATTCAGTTTATTAAACTAAGGCTAGTGAAGCCATAGCATGAAAAAAAGCTGCAGTCGTTCGGGACAAGTGGATGATTTTATAAAGCTAAAATCAAAAGACTTAAGACATGAGAAAATTCGTAAGTATGAGGAAGTAATAAAACACAAAGTGACCACAAGAATTACAAATATATTTAAATCTCAGACCTGGGAAATGGACTATACACAGCCTTCTAGGGGAGAAGAGAAACGCCTTATATGTTCTGACAGCACTGCACCTTTGGCTTGTTTTCAGTGGTTGGTGGAACATGAATAGGAACCACATTGTTGCTTGGAGACATGTCATTTTCACGTCTGTCTGACATTTGCTTCTGGGAAACAATGCGGTATATCTCTGTCAGAATTGTCTGAAAAGCAGCTTCTACATTTGTAGAGTCTAGGGCTGAAGTCTCAATGAATGACAAACCATTCTTTTCTGCAAAAGCTCTTGCTTCATCTGTAGGAACTGCCCTGAGATGACGCAAATCACTCTTATTGCCCACAAGCATGATAACAATGTTACTATCAGCGTGATCTCTCAGTTCTTTCAGCCATCGTTCTACATTTTCATATGTGAGATGTTTAGCAATGTCATACACCAATAAGGCACCTACAGCTCCACGATAGTATGCTGATGTTATAGCTCGGTATCGCTCCTGCCCTGCCGTGTCCCATATCTGTGCCTTTATGGTTTTCCCATCAACCTGGATGCTTCTTGTTGCAAACTCTACTCCAATGGTGCTCTTACTTTCAAGATTAAATTCATTTCGAGTAAATCGAGATAAGAGATTACTCTTCCCAACACCAGAATCTCCAATAAGGACAACTTTGAAGAGATAGTCATACTCGTCGTCGCGGGTGCCCATTGCGCGGCGGAGGAGCGAAGGGGCGGGAGCAGCAGTGGTATCGGTGGGACCAGGGGGCGTCGCTGCAGGGGTAGTTTTCTTTTTTTTATCTTAGCATTGCATTTTAAAGATCTAGCCTTGCTATCACATGCTAATAAGAAAAGCCAGACATACAAATCATCTGACTTACGTATATTTTTCTCGTCATATACAGCTAGAGATTTTATGCTGGCATTTGAAATTTTTACCAAACAAACATAAAAAAAAAATCACCTCTAAGCTATAAAATTCATACAACCAAATACAAAATGACTTTACCATTTGCTCTCAAAGTCCATGCCATTGAACAGCTTTTGTTGGTGGTCTCTGTGGGCCTTATGCTTGTTCACACCATTAGGGCTCCTTATAAACATGAGATAGACTGCAGAACTTCATTTTGTCTCCCCAACTGTGTGCTCTTAGGCAAATTACTTAACCTCTCTTTCAGTGTTACCTGTAAAGTGGGGTTAATAATAGCACCTGCTTTATGATGTTATGTATGAGTTAAATGAATTAATATTTGTGAAGTGTTGAGAAGGGTACCCGAACACAGGAAGTATTATATAAGTATTGGTGAAGTGAAATGAAATGAATGAAAAGAATATGCCATCTGAGAGCATCTAACTTGTTCCTATGAATCTTAATTTGCTTTTCCCATTTGAGCATTTCTCCCCTTTATCTTTTTGAGGAAAGTGACTTGGTAATAAAACATCTCTGAGTGATTATAGATAGAGGTAGGAGGATCTTACTCTGTTATTTTATAGGCATTCAGTTTTCATGCCATCTAAAGAAATTTTGAAAACCCCAAGAATGACATCATATCCTTTAAAACTTTATACAAAAGTTCTAAGTGATGATTAGATTCTCAGAATAAGAATCAGGAGCTGAGACTCATTGGTCAAAAAGATTCATGTGTGTTTAGAATAAGAAAATAAAAGGACTGAATATTTCACGTCAAATACAGTAAGTTACCAAGCTCTTTAGGGACCACAAAGATATCTTCTTTCACCCCCTCAAGATTTCTATGACTGCATCATTCCTGGCCATAGAAAACAAAATTCCCAGCTCCAGGAGCTGTGAAGTCAGAGCAACTACAACAGCCTTTAGGTGCTTTCTATGACCAAGTAATTCCTGGCAAGAGGCATTACTTTTTTTTTTTTTTTTAAGATTTTATTTATGTATTTGACAGACAGAGATCACAAGTAGGCAGAGAGGCAGGCAGAGAGAGAGGAGGATGCAGGCTCCCTGCTGAGCAGAGAGCCCGATGCGGGGCTCAATCCCAGGACCCTGAGAACATGACCTGAGCCGAAGGCAGAGGCTTTAACCCACTGAGCCACCCAGGTGCCCCAAGGCATTACATTTTTCATTGCTTTTATCCTTATCATTGACGATGATGTCATTTTGGAAGCACTAACTGAATATCAGAAAAAGATAAGCATTTTTCATGGGATCTGATGAAATCTTTCAAATGAAAGGCCAGCAATGGGATGAATTTCTTAATTTGAGAAGCAGGCTAAATTTAATTGTTTCAGACTGTTTTCCATTATAGGTCATTGCTAACTTTTTTCCAAGAGTGCTTGCAATCACTTACTTTTCAGATCGGGTGCCCTGGAATAAAGCCAGATTAACTCTGAGCTGTGAATTTTACAAACGCTCTTGTTTAACCTATAATCGATTTAAATAGAGCCATTCTACAAAATGCAAACATGGTAATTGGTGCAATTTTATTTTTTTGCCTGAAACAGCATACAAGAATATGCTGGCTTTGACTTTCTGGATCTTAGCACAGCCAGAAGTCTGGCAGAATAATCACTGAAGTTCAAATTAGAGCCCCAGATGGAAACACAAACAGGGTCCACCACTGTGCCTTTTTCATGCTTCGGAGCTCAGTTCTGGACAGAAATGTGTTTCTAGTTAAAATGTAATCATTTCCAATTCCTTCTGATCACTGGATCATATTGGAAAGAAACAGCCTGAGGACTACAATTGCTTTTAATTACCACTGAAAGTTGCTTGAAATTTTCATTTCCTTTCCATACATTTTTATTTTTATAGAACAAACAAGAATAAAATAAAGATATGGCCTCTTTATACTTTAAGTGTATTTTGAGAAAGATCTTTGTTTAATATTACCCTCTTTGAATTAGAATTTCTTTGTCAAGATTGGATTATCCCAGCTTTCCTTTACCATGGATTGCCGAAAGAGCCAAGTCAGTTTATTATTCTTGAATGGTCAGGTTTAAAATCCAAATGGTTTTTTGTTTTTTGCTTTTGTTTTTTGTTTTAATTCAGTAAGACTGAAGAGAGTTAATATGCTTCTCTGATTAAGGAATTTAAAACTGTAAGATACTTTGGTGAAGGTTTTCTTCCAGCCCCACCATGCTTCTACCTCCTCACACAATTTTAATAATGAATGTATATACCAAGATTATTGAGAGAGACAAGGTAAAAAAAACAAATGAATCAAAAAGCCAAAAAATACCCTCTCTCACAATAAAGCTTTACGGAATATTCAATATTTGAAATTTTATATTATTTTTAATCTTCATATGTTATTGAAATGCTATAAATAACTATTCTTCTTTTTAGCTGGGACCTAAAACATGTATCATAAAACCCACCTAAAAATTTTGGGTGATTAGTGGCCCCCAAATTCTGCTTAAAATAGAAGTGAGTGGCAAATAGAAAGATGTTGCATGGCCTCACGTGGTTTGTTCTGCAGTGTTTCAATTCCGAACAACCTGCATGGTGAAGTAAATGTACTTTTTATGCCTTTCTGATTATTTCAAGGTTTGTGTCACAGATTAAAGAAAACTGTCTTAGGAAATTGATTCTACTGTAGAAATATCTGATCTCTAAAATGAATCCCATATTTGGGTTTCCCATGGAGACACTGGAAGTGGAGGAATTTATGTGTATATCCAGTAAGAGTTCATAAAGCAGCATGTTTAATCAATTCACAAAATGTTATTAAAAGTCTAAGCTGCGGAGTCCAAGATACCTAGGTGGTTCAGATCCATCTTACTAATTCTGTGACCTTGGACAAATAACTCAACCTCTCTCTACTTAAATTTTCTTGCCTGATAAATAGCTAATTATAAGCCCCCCCTCAAGAGTTCTGGAGAGAATTAAATCTGATAAAATGAAGTGTTTGGCAGAACACTTTCTGTTATCCAGAAACATTGTTCTGGATAACAATTACAGTTGTTATGCTTAAGTATAGGGCAGTACACAAAAAAAGAATACACTACTGGCCCTGCCTTCAGAAATATTATTTTCTCACTGAGGTTTTGATATGCGTACATGAAAAGTTGTATCTATTGCAAATCAGATTATAAGTCAATGAATCAAATAAAAGCTTTAGTACTCGAGAGAGGAAGAAATTGCTCTGGAAAGCAGTTGTCTTATAAGGTTTAATGGGGAAGAGAGGCTTTGAGCCGGACTGCAAATGAAATGTAAAATTCAGATATTGAGAAAGGAGGTGTAGTTTATTTCAAATATGAACAATGGAGGGAAAATAGTCACTTGCGTGGCATTTTGTGGGATAGCTCCAGACCAGTGAATATGTGCATTTGGCTAGAGTGGAAGGTCATTCTTGTCAGAGACAGTGTTGAGATGATGTGGAAAGTAGATTATGGATGTCTTTAAAGGCCCTGGAGTTTTTTGAGTAGGGGAATGAGAGTGAGATGTTAACAGTTGAGGAAGATTTATTTGGTTTCTTCTTGTTAGATGAGCTCAGGAAGGGTCAGAGGGAGGAAGGACCGTGGATCAAGAGAAAATTTATGTGAGGAACAGGATGGAGTTTCATGAGATTGGAAAGAGAAGATAATGACAACACGAAGTTAGATAATGTAGTTTACAACCATCACCTAGTTTAATCCTCTCAACGGTCCTAAGAATATAGCTAGACAGTGAAAATGATACAAGTTGAAGTCTAGTTTTCTGATTCTAGAATTCAGGCACTTAACCATTGTGCCATTGTACCTGCTCCATATGAGAAAATAGGTGCCTAGAAGCTCATGCATTATTTCCCTTGCAAGATAGAGTTTCTTTTTAGATCAAACCCTAGCTTGATCAATATTGTAGAAATAAAGAAAATCAACCAAATGAAAAAAAGCAAAGCTGGGAAAACTTCAGAGTGGGCAAAAGGAAAATGTTCAGGTGTGTCCTGATTGGAGGTTGTTGGCATGCAGAAGCTGCAGACGGGCTAACTAGAAGCGGGGCATCTTACTTGATTGATTAGGGTCTGTACTTGACTTTCTCTGCTTGATCCTAAATTAGAAGTGGGGACAAAAATCAGGGAAGCTGTTAGTTATTGATCAAGTCCTGACTATTTTGGGCTGATTGTTACAAAAGTTATTGTTTAGCTTCCTGAATTATCACTAGAGATAGCAATCTGGCTTCCTATAAGTCTGACTTAAAGTTGGCTGGCTTCCTGGGTTGTTTACTGTACATAGAGCGGTTGGTTTCCTGGGCAGTTTGCTATAGCTGTGAGTCCAAGTTCTATTTTACATACGGTCTATCCATTTTTCATTTGTATATTCAGCTTCTCAGTACCGTTTCAGGGCTTAGTTGCCTTTGAACTCCCCAAGTACTTTCTGATTCTGGTTATAAATGCTAGAAATCTAGTTGAAATTTTATTTGGGAGTACAAAATTAAAATTGAGTATCTGAGGCTTATAGACATACAATATTTTATCGCAGAGCCAATAATATGCCTAATCTACATGTGCCTGGTTTTATATTTCGACTCAGCTTCATGCCCACCTTCTTTCTAAATTCTCCCTTCCGTTGCAGGGGAGGATCCTGGGAACTACATTTGTCAGAATCCCTAGCCAGCAGGTTTTAGGTAGGATTCTCCAATGAGGGTTTTTCTTTGAAATATAAAATGGAAAAAAAATTCTATTATTCCTCAGTGACGGTCATGGGCAGGCAGGTAGTGATTGGGAGATGGTTACTGTAAAGTTTTACCAGTGACTTCCACACATCCTCCCTTCTGAGAAACACTCACTTGGGTGAAACAGCTAAGGTCAATGGAGGTAGCCTTCCCAATATCCTTGCACTTCTAAATTTCCTGAAAGTTTGCAGGGGCTTTTTTGACATTTGTTCTCCTAGTCCCTCAGATGGTTTGGTAAGTCTTTAATTCCCAGGGTTAAACCCCATTTTGTTCAAAATACCTACAATGATTTTTGTTCTTCTGACTGACCCTGAGGAATGATCAGGCGTTCTATCAAAACTAGGGATGTACACATTCTCTGAGAATGTTCTGGATGAAACTGGAACCTATTGTCAAATAGTGAAGACAAAAGAGAGGCACAGCCTGAAGATAGAAACAGACAGACAGTTTAACATGCTACACTGCTGACTTTGAAGGTATAAGAAATGGGCAAGAACCAAAGAAACCTGGGGAAGGCAAGATATACAAAGAGAGATCCATGCAGTCCCTCATGTGGTAAGAAATTAATTCAGCTGTTATGGAATAAGAGCTGTTCTTCCTGGCCACTGTATAGCAGAAAGCATTCACTTTAGGATTGGTACTGTCTATTTGCGAACTGGAACACAGGCATTTTGAACTGGAGAGCAATGGTCTGAGGGATGAAATCCAATAACACTATGTACATAACGGGAATCCCAGGACTGAAGCACTTCCATACTGGATGGTAGATGGACAGTTGAAACAAGGTCACATTGGTCAGTGAAACCAAAAGCGTGCCTTATTCAAAGAACTCATCCAAGATGGGAATATCATCTTTATGCCAAATGAATACATAACATAATGTCTGAACTGGAATCACATTCGTCCAACTTGCAGTGATTTCTTAAGCTTGGTACAAGGAGTCACAGACTTTCAGGAACTTTTGGCCAAGATGCGTACAAAACTAAATTATGCAGTGATGAGACTTAGTCAGTTGGAAGACTGTCATAGCAAGATCTGCCAGGTGAGTCAACTTTTCTGCAGAGACCAAGTCTCTTGGGTTGATGGTAATCACTGCAGGAACTGAACGCGCCGAATGGTGCTGTGGAGGGCCAAAGGACATCCTATCCCTCTCTCAGTTGCTCCCAAGACTCCCTCCCCATGTACATTGCCAGCCAGTGCTGTAAAGTCTGCTGACCAAAATGCGTCTATACAGGAAAAGTCCTTGCAGAAGGCCAATGGATCTTAACTTAGAGCTGCTGGGAATGCTGAGGTGGAGTTTTAATAAAAGTTACAGAAGCATGCGCTCCTTTGAACTGCTCAGAAAAGGGTCACATTCAGTAGAGGTTATAACTTTTGTGTAGACAGAGCTAAATGTGGTGAAAACTTACAATGCAAAAACTAGAATACAAAAGCCACTTGTGAGTGCAAGAAGAGTAACATCTGTGCCCAGAGAGACTCTGCCTGCCATGAGAATATTGATGACTATGCCCCTAAAATGCATTACTGCCATGCCAATACTCTATGTGTCATCTTGCCTGGGTTACACCACTGTGACTGTGTCCCAGGATACATATTTGTAGATGACTTCTCCTGTACAAAATGGGATGAGTGTGGCCACAGGCAGCACACCTGTGATGGGAATGTCATCTGCACCAATACTGTCCAGAGACATAGCTGCCCCTACAAACTGGGCTAAGTGGGGAACAAGACCATTTGCAGAGTATTCTGCCAAGAGCATAGCAGATATGGAATATCATGGCTCCTAACAAATGCATTTGTCCTCTGGATTCAAAGGAAGCCACTGCAAGAAAGATATTGATGAATGTACAGGAGGAATCGTTGAGTGCCACAATCATCCCTGCTGTGTTAACCTGCCAGGCTTGTACCGCTGTGAGTGCAGAAGCAGTTTTTAGGATGATGGAGTCCTGAATTAACACTGATGAATGTGCCTTAAGAACCCATACCTGTTGGAGTGATTCCCCTGGCCTCCATCAACCTGGCAAGCAAATTCGATTTTCTCTATCTGGGCTCTCCTGCTCTGGTGATTGACCCAATGGAGAAGTGCAGTGCAATAGACAGGTGTTCTCTCTGTTCCCTCGAGAACCAAAAGATAATCAGCCAACAGATAGCTTGTCATTGCTGGAATCCAAATGCTTATCCAAAGTGTGACACCAGGGCCACAAGTCAATATTTAGATCTAAATGGACACAAGCTCTATCAAAGTGGAGACAACTGGACTCACAGCTGCCAGCAGTGCCAGTGTCTGGAAGGAGAGGTAGACTACTGACCACTTGCTCCAGTTTCAGCTGTGAATACACAGCCATCTTGGGAAGGCATTGCTCTCCCTACTGTGTCAGTGACCCAGCTGGTAACATTACCTGTGACATCAGAAAAACTTGCCTGGACAGCTGTGGCATTTAAAGACATAGCAGCTCAGTGTGAACATGACTGGATATCCTTGTACAACCTGCAAATGTAAGGATGGAATTTTGGAGTGTTTTCTGTGGATTTGGAGTGTTTTCATAATTTAAGTGTTTAAAATGGATTCATCATCACGGGAGGAAAAATGGACAAAATGACCATCTAATATAATGAACAGGAGTTGGTGTTTTTTACTACAGACAGTTATCAAAGTCTGCACTGAGAAAGGGGTTTTGAGAATGCATTCTGGACCTATCACTTTGTTCATTAATGCTAACATAGTCTAGATGACCTACAGTGCAGTGCATTCAAGTATTTGGTTGTTAGAAGTTTCCCATGTTGTAAATCATTTTTTCCTTTTCAGACCATTTGCAAATACATTTAAATGACCTCATGGTAAATGTTATTTTTGGTTTATTTTGTGTACAAACATAATAGAGACTCAAGATCCTTTTATTTATTTTTTCTGGACTTTTGGATCAAATTCTACAAATAAAACTGCCTATTGTGATTTTTGTCACCCCAAACAAATAAAAAAAACAAAAAAAATTGTGAGAAAAAGAGTAAATATTACACGTCAACATATATTAGACTTAACTTCTTCTTCTTTGTTGTTGTTGTTTTAAGAGGTTGTTTTGTTTTTGTTTTTTTTTTTAAGATTTTACTTATTTACTTGACAGAGAGATCACAAGTAGGGAGAGAAGCATGCAGAGGGATAGGGGAAGCAGGCTCCTTGCTGAACAGAGAACCTGATATGGGGCTCCATCCCAGGACCCTGAGAACGTGAACTGAGCCAAAGGCAGAGGCTTAACCCACTGAGCGACCCGGGCACTCCATTGTTGTTGTTTTAAGGTTTATTTATTTGAGAGATAGAGAGAGCAGTGGTGAGGGGCAGAGGGAGATGGAAAGAGATAATCCGAGAATCTCAAGCTGACTTCCCACCAAGCAGGATCCTGACATGGGGCTTGATCCCACAACCCTGAGATCATGATCTCAACCAGTCAAGAGACAGACACTTGACCTACCCACCCACCCCCAGACTTAACGTCTTTTCTTTTTAGATTTTTAAAAATTAATTATTTTTATTAACATATAATGTATTATGTGCCCCAGGGGTACAGGTTTGTGAATCATCAGGCTTACACATTTCACAGCACTCACCATATCACATACCCTCCCCAATGTCCATAACCCAACCACCCTCTCCATACCCCCCAGCAACTCTCAGTTTGTTTTGGGAGATTAAGAGTCTCTTATGGTTTGTCTGCCTCCCGATCCCATCTTGTTTCATTTTTTCCTTCCCTACCAGCCAAAACCCCCATTATGCCTCTCAAATTCCTTACATTAGGGAGATCATATGATAGTTGTCTTTCTCTGATTGACTTATTTCGTTCAGCATAGTACCCTCTAGCTCCATCCACTTCATTGTAAATGGCAAGATTTCATTTCTTTTGATGGCTGCATAGTACTCCATTGTATATATATATATACCACATCTCGGTTATCCATTCATCTGTTGATGGACATCTAGGTTCTTTCCATAGTTTGGCTATTATGGACATTGCTGCTATAAACATTCGGGTGCATGTGCCCCTTTGGATCACTACATTTGTATCTTTAGGGTAAATACCAGGTGCTGCGATTGCTGGGTCATAGGGTAGCTCTATTTTCAACTTTTTGAGGAAACTCCATGCTGTTTTCCAGAGTGGCTGCACCAGCTTGCATTCCCACCAACAGTGTTGAAGGGTTCCCCTTTCTCCGCATCTTTGCCAACATCTATCATTTCCTGAATGGTTAATTTTAGCCATTCTGACTGGTGTGAGGTGATATCTCATTGTGGTTTTGATTTGTATTTCCCTGATACCAAGTGATGTGGAGCACTTTTTCATGTTCTGTGGGCCATCTGGATGTCTTCTTTGCAGAAATGTCTGTTCATGTCCTCTGCCCATTTCTTGATTGGATTCTTTGTTCTTTGGGTGTTGAGTTTGATAAGTTCTTTATAGATTTTGGACACTAGCCCTTTATCTGATATGTTGTTTGCAAATATCTTCTGCCATTCTGTCACTTGTCTTTTGGTTTTATTGACTGTTTCCTTTGCTGTGCAAAAGCTTTTGATCTTGATGAAGCCCCAATAGTTCATTTTTGCCCTTGCTAACCTTGCCTTTGGCGATGTTTCTAGGAAGAAGTTGCTGCGGCTGAGGTCGAAGAGGTTGCTGCCTGTGTTCTTCTCAAAGATTTTGATGGATTCTTGTCTCACACTGAGGTCTTTCATTCATTTTGAGTCTATTTTTGTGTGCGGTATAAGGAAATGGTCCAGTTTTATTTTTCTGCATGTGGCTGTCCAATTTTCCCAACGGCATTTGTTAAAGAGACTGTCGTTTTTCCATTGGACTTTCTTTCCTGCTTTGTTGAAGATTAGTTGACCATAGAGTTGAGGGTCTATTTCTGGGCTCTCTATTCTGTTCCATTGATCTATGTGTCTGTTTTTGTGCCAGTACCATACTGTCTTGATGATGGCAGCTTTGTAATAGAGCTTGAAGTCTAGAATTGTGATGCCACCAACTTTGGCTTTCTTTTTCAATATTCCTCTGGCTATTTGGGTCTTTTCTGGTTCCATATAAATTTTAGGATAATTTGTCCCATTTGTTTGAAAAAAAATTGATGGAATTTTGATAGGAATTGCATTAAATGTGTAGATTGCATTATATAGCATAGACATTTTCATAATATTTGTTCTTCCAATCCATGAGCATAGAACGCTTTTCCATTTCTTTGTGTCTTCCTCAGTTTCTTTCATGAGTACTTCATAGTTTTCTGAACAGATTCTTTGCCTCCTTGGTTAGGTTTATTCCTAGGTATCTTATGGTTTTGGGTGCAACTGTAATGGGATTGACTTCCTTCATTTCTCTTTGTTCTGTCTTGCTGTTGGTATACAGAAATGCAACTGATTTCTGTGCATTTATTTTATATCCTGACCATTTACTGAATTCCTATATGAGTTCTAGCAGGTTTGGAGTGGAGTCTTTTGGGTTTTCCACATAAAGTATCATATCATTGGCAATGAGTGAGAGTTTGACTTCTTCTTTGCCAATTCAGATGCATTTTATTTCTTTTGGTTGACTAATTGCTGAGGCTAGGACTTCTAGTACTATGTTGAATAGCAGTGGTGATAGTGGACATCCCTGCCATGTTCCTGATCTTAGCAGAAAAGGTCTCAGTTTTTCCCCATTGAGAATGATATTTGCCGTGGGTTTTTCATAGATGGCTTTGATAATATTGAGGTATGTACCCTCTATCCCTACATTTTGAAGAGTTTTGACCAAGATGGGGTGCTGTACTTTGTCAAATGCTTTTTCAGATCTATTGAGAGTATCATACAGTTCTTATTCTTTCTTTTATTAATGTATTGTATCACATTGATTGATTTGCAGATGTTGAACCAACCTTGCAGCCTGGAATAAATCCCAGTTGGTCGTGGTGAATAATCCTTTTAATATACTGTTGGATCCTATTGGCTAGTATTTTGGTGAGAATTTTCGCATCTATGTTCATCAAGGATATTGGTCTGTAATTCTCCTTTTTGATGGGGTCTTTGTCTGGTTTTGGGATCAAGGTACTGCTGGCCTCATAAAATGAGTTTGGAAGTTTTCCTTCCATTTCTAATTTTTGGAACATAAAATGAGTTTGGAACTTTTCCTTTCATTTCTAATTTCTAATTCCTTCCATTTCTAAATTTTGGAGAATAGGTATTAATTTTTCTTTAAATGTTTGGAAGAATTCTGCTGGGAAGCCATCTGGGCCTGGGCTCTTGTTTTTTGGGAGATTTTTGATGACTGCTTCAATCTCCTTACTGATTATGGGTCTGTTCAGGTTTTCAATTTCTTCCTGGTTCAGTTTTGGTAGTTTATATGTCTCTAGGAATGCATTCATTCCTTCCAGATTGTCAAATTTGCTGGCATATAGTTGATAATATGTTCATATAATTGTTTGTATTCCTTTGGTGTTGGTTGTGATCTCTCCTCTATCATTCATGATTTTATTTATTTGGGTCCTTTCTCTTTTTTTTTTGATAAGTCTGGCCAGGGGGTTTTCAATTATTAATTCTTTCAAAGAATTAAATTTCAAAGAATTAATAAGTTTTGTTGATTTGTTCTACTGTTTTTTGTTTGTTTGTTTGTTTTTGTTTGTTTCTATTTCATTGATTTCTGCTCTGATCTTTATGATTTCTCTTCTGCTGGGTTTAGGCTTTCTTTGCTGTTCTTTCTCCAGCTCCTTTACGTGTAGGGTTAGGTTGTGTACTTGATACCTATCTTGTTTCTTGAAAAAGGCTTGTATCGCTATATATTTTCCTCTCAGGACTGCCTTTGTTGTATCCCACAGATTTTGAACAGTCGTGTTTTCATTATCATGTGTTTACATGATTTTTTTCAATTCTTTTTTAATTTCCTGCTTGATCCAATCATTCTTTAGTAGGATGCTCTTTAGCCTCCATGTATTTGAGTTCTTTCCAACTTTCCTCTTGTGATTGAGTTCTAGCTTCAGAGCATTGTGGTCTGAAAATATGCAGGGAATGATCCCAATCTTTTGGTACTGGTTGATACCTGATTTGTGACCCAGAATGTGATCTATTCTGGAGAATGTTCCATGTGCACTATAGAAGAATGTGTATTCTGTTGCTTTGGAATGGAAAGTTCTGAATATATCTGTGATGTCCATCTGGTCCAGTGTGTCATTTAAGGTCTTTATTGCCTTGTTGATCTTTTGCTTGGATGATCTATCCATTTCAGTAAAGGGGGTGTTAAAGTCCCCTACTATTATTGTATTATTGTTGTTGTGTTTCTTTGATTGTGTTATTAATTGGTTTATGTATTTGGCTGCTCCCATGTTAGGGGCATAGATATTTAAAATTGTTAGATCTTCTTGTTGGACAGACCTTTGAGTATGATATAGTGTCCTTCCTCATCTCTTATTATAGTCTTAGACTTAAAATCTAACTTGTCTGATATAATGATTGCCACTCCAGTATTCTTTTGATGTCCATTAGCATGGTAAATTGTTTTCCACCCCCTCACTTTAAATCTGGAAGTGTCTTTGGGTCTAAAATGAGTTTCTTGTAGACAGCAGATCAATGGGTTTTGTTTTTTTATCTATTCTGATACCCTGTGTCTTTTCATTGGGGCATTTAGCCCATTTACATTCAGGGTAACTCTTGAAAGATATGAATTTAATGCCATTGTATTGCCTGTAACGTGACTGTTACTGTATATTGTCTCTGTTCCTTTCTGGTCTACTACTTTTAGGCTCTCTCTTTTCTTGGAGGACCCCTTTCAATATTTCCTATAGGGCTCCTTTGGTGTTTGCAAATTCTTCCAGTTTTTGTTTGTCCTGGAAGCTTTTTATCTCTCCTATTTTCAATGACAGCCTAGCTGGATATAGTATTCTTAGCTGCATTTTTTTTTTTTTCTCATTTAGTGCTCTGAATATATCATGCCAGTTCTTTCTGGCTTGCCAGGTCTCTGTGGATAAGTCTGCTGCCAGTCTAATATTTCTACCATTGTATGTTACAGACTTCTTGTTCCGAGCTACTTTCAGGATTTTCTCTTTGTCACTAGCACTTGTAAGTTTTTTTATTAGATGTTGGGGTGTGGACCTATTTTTATTGATTTTGAGGGGGCTTCTCTGTGCCTCTGGATTTTGATGCTTGTTCCCTTTACTGTATTAGGGAAATTCTCTATTATAATTTGGTCCAATATGCCTTCTGCCCCCATCTCTCTTTCTTCTTCTTATGGAATCCCAATTATTCTAATATCATTTCATCTTATGATATCACTTATCTCCTGAATTCTCCCCTCATGGTTCAGCAGTCGTTTGTCTCTCTTTTGCTCAGCTTCTTTATTCCCCATCATTTAATCTTCTATATCACTAATTCTCTCTTCTGCCTCATTTATCCTAGCAGTAAGAGTCTCCATTTTTACACAAAGATTTTATTTATTTGACAGATTACAAGTAGGCAAAGAGAGAGGGAAGCAGTCTCCCTGTGGAGCAAAGAGGCCAAGTTGGGGTTCAATCCCAGGACCCTGAGACCGTGACCTGAGCCGGAAGCAGAGGCTTAACCCACTGAGCCACCCAGGCTCCCCAAGCCTCCATTTTTTATTGCACCTCATTAATAACTTTTTTTTTTAATTTCAGCTTGGTTAGATTTTAGTTCTTTTATTTCTCCAGACAGTGTTCTCTAATATCCTCCATGCTTTTTTGAACCCCACTAGCACCTTGAGAATCATCATTCTGAACTCTAGATCTGACATTTTACCAATGTCCATATTGATTTGGTCCCTAGCCCTTTTTTTTTTTTTTTTTTTTTTTTTTTTTTTTTTTTTTTTTTTTTTTGTGGTAAGGTTTTCTGCCTTGTCATTTTATCCAGGTAAGAATATATGAACAAGAGAATAAAATACTAAAAGGGTGGCACAGGCCCCAGAAAAATGTATGCTAACAAAATCAGAAGAGACCCCAAACTGGGGGAAGAAGAAAGGGGTTAAAAAGAAATTTTGAAAAAAATATAGATGCATATATATATATATATTTTTTTTTTTTTCCCAAAATTTCTGAATATATCATTCCAGTTCTTCCTGGCCTGCCAGGTCTCTGTGGATAAGTCTGCCAACCATATTATATATATATATATATATATATATATATATATATATTAGACTGGTGAATAGAACACAGGCACCCATTTGATTTTGGGTGCATTTTGGGCTCTTAGAAGAAACTACGTCCCAAAATTTTAAAGAAAGAAAAACTTATGTATGTATGCACAAAAATAAGGGTAAACATGATGAAGGGATGGAATATGACTGTAATGATGAAAATTTTTTAAAAATTCTAAAAAAGGAATTGATAAGAAAAGTTGGTTGGAAAAAGAAAGAGGAAGAAAAAAACAGGGAGATAATGTGCTCAGGCTGGAGACTGGAACAAATCCCTGTGCTAGATTTAGGGTATTTTGATCTGTTAGAAGAAATTGTATCCCAAAATTTTTTAGGAAAAAAACACCATATATATACACAAAAAATAAGGTTAAATACAATAAAGGATACAATATGACTATAATAATGAAGGTTTAAGGTGTTTTGGGGTTTTTTGTTTGCTTGTTTGTTTTGTTTTTTAGAGAGGTATTGTTAGGATAAACTAGTTAAAAAATGTTAAAAGAGGAAAGAGGGAAAGTTAAAAAAATTAGAATAAAAAAATAAAAAAAAATTAATTTAACTTCGCAAGACTAAAGGATCATGGGGAGAAAGCCATGAATTCCATGCATTGCTTTCCCTTAGCTCTGGAGTTTCACTGTTCTCCTTGATCAGCGAGCTTGGTCTTGGCTGGATGTTCTTCCTGATCTTCTGGGGCCAGAAGCTGGCCCACTACAGCGGGGCCAGCTGTAGTGAGTCTCAAATGTCTTTGCCTGAGGCAGAATTGTACTACCCTTGCCAGAGGCCAGGCTAAGAAATCTGCTGAAGTTTGCCCTCCAGAGTTTGTGTTCCCTGAATGCTTTCCATAGAACTCTGGAGGATGGGAATGAAGATGGCGGCCTCCCAATCTCCAGCTCAGAGGAGCCAAGAGCTCGGGGCCCCACTCCTCACTGCACCCTCAGAGAAAAAGGGGTCAGTCACTCCCATCTCCCTGGTCTCCAGCTGTGCTTTGGGTTCACCTGGCCTGTGACTGAGTGTTTCTGTCTCTGGTGCATGGCCCCATTTGAAGCGTCCAAACCCAGCAGATTCCTGCCTTCAAAGGAGGAAGGTGAGTCTCCCTGGATCTGCCACTTGCAGGGTCCCTGCTCAAAGAGCAGTGACCTGACTGTGCTGCAGATCTAGGTTTAAGATAATACCAAGTTGAGAGCTCACTCCTCAGCTCTGTCTCTGCAGCTGGCTACCCTGTTCTGATACCTGAGAGCTCTGCCACACGTAGTGACCCCCAATCTTTCAGTGACCCCGCGGGTCCTGAGACCACACTGTCCCTGCGAGGGCTCCACCACAGCTTAGCCTCTGGAGTGATGCCCCTTAGTGGAGCAGACTTCTAAAAGTTCGGATTTTGTGCTCCACTGCTCCGCCGCTTGCCGGGAGCCCCCCCACCCCACCCCACCATGGGCCATCTTCCTGTTGCCTCGGATTCACTTCTTCGTACATCCTATCTTTCAGAAAGTGGTCGATTTTCTGTTCCTAGAATTGCTGCTCTTCTCTTCAATCTCCTGTTGAGTTTGTAGGTGTTCGGAATGGTTTAATAGCTAGCTGAACTGCTACCTGATGTCATTTCAGTCCACTACTCCTCCACTTTCTTGTCTCTCCCCAGACTAAACTTCTTAATATAAGTATAATTTCTTATTTTTCTTTATGTTCCTAGTGTTTGGCACAAAACTTTGCACAAATCAGTCAGTCAATGATATCTGTTAAATCAAATTGAATTAATTATACAATGAAATAGACTAAGTCAGAAAAGCAGTTGATCAAAAATGAAAGTAAGTATAAAAAAGAAAATAAAATCATAAGTGACAGTGAAAATATATATCCTACTAAGTCCCTTCTACAAAGAGGAAATTTGAGATGAAAGCGTTAATTAGGAACAGTCTCCAAATCATCCTATGTTTTGTTTCTGGTTCTGTTTTACTTTTTAATGCCTTTCTTCACATTACTTCATTTCTGTTGCTGTTATCTCCTTTCAAATTCACTTTCTGTCATCTCTGTTAATAGATCATCTTCTGTCATGATCTGATAATGATCTACTGGTTTGGATATGTTGGGTTAAGTTAAATCTATCAGTAAAAATAATTGATTTCTTTTTACTTTTAAAAATGCGACTAATAGAAAATTTAGATGTCCTGTGTGGCTTGCGATCTATTTCTATTGTACAGCCCTGCTCTAGACTGTAATCAGTGATCTTTTTAAAACAAAAATGTGTTCATGTCATTATCATGTTTTAAACCTTGCACGTAGGATAAAAACCAAGATTTTAATGTTGCCTTCAAGCACATTTCTAATCTGGCCCTTACCTACCTCTTCAGCCCCACACCATCCTCCTCAACCCTGATAGCTTCATACTTCTTGCAGTTACATTCTTCTCTTCTTAGCTGCATTCCTCTCCTATGTTATTTCCTACCTGAAATGGTTTTCTCGCTCTTCATGTGTTCCTACTCATTCTTTAGGTCTCAGCTGATATGTTACTCTGTTACTACATGAGGGAAGCATTACTTGGCAGCTTATAATCTTAGCATGAGCTATCATAACAAGATGAGACAGGTGGCTGGGTTGCTTAAACAACAGAAATTTGTTTTCCCACATTTCTGTAGGCTGGAAGTCTGAGATCAGAGTGCTAGTATGGTTAGGTTTTATTGAAGGCTTTCTTTCAGTCCAGAAGTGGCCACCTTCTCCATGTGTCCTCACATGGCAAAAAAAAGAGACAGAAACTCTATTATCTCTTCTTATAATAAGGGCACTATCCTATCATGAAGGCTTCATCTAATCTTTATTACCTTGCAAAGACCCATCTCCAAATACTACCACAGTAGGGGCTAAGGACTCAATATATGAAGTTTGTGGGGCAGATGCAATCCAGTCCAATAGCATTCCTCAACCTATATTAGATCCCCTATTATTTTATCTTATAGCAATCTGTCTTGTCCTATGTAATACTTATCACAATTTGTAATTATATATTTATTACTTTGACAGGGATAGCATTGCAGAGTTCTTATTCAGTAAATGATTATGTCAACATTTTTCTTGGGCTTATGTACTTTAAGAGATATAAGGAACCTGAGATGTCATCTAGATGGATGTCTTTGTTTTAGATATGAGGAAACTGATACAGTTCTACCTTTATTTAAAAGGGGGTTCTCTTTTCTTTGATTTATGTCTTATAGAGTTAGTTATCTTTAGACTGAACAGCTCTATTATAGTATACTGTATCATACTATGATAAAGTATGATAGATGAGATGAGGAGGTCCTGCACACTTATATCAGGAATGCAGTCTTCTCTTGTATCTTGGGACTATTTAACACGGACTCACCCTGTGCTGTGTGTGAGGGAGAGTGGGAGAGGATAAGCCTTTAGATTCCAAAGAAGCCTGATCTATCTTTTCTATTTCCAAGTAATGCAAGTTTTTTTTTTCAAATAATTCAAATTATGTGAAAAGAGTGAGGTTGGTTGTAGTCAATATCTCTCAGATTTGTCTATCTAATGAAGTCTTCATTTAGCCTTCATTTTTGAAAGAGTTTTCCCTGAGTATAGAATTCTAGGTTGATAGTACTCAAAAGATATTTCCAATTGTTTTTTGTCTTTCTTGTCTTTGTTCCTCAGTATGTAATGTGTCTACTTTTCTCTGGCTACTTTTAAGATTCTGTCTTTATTGCTGGTTGTCAAATACTTTATTATAATGTAACTTTCATGGTTTTCTTTATATTTATTCTGCTTTGGGTTTGTTGAGCTTCTTGGATCTTTGGGTTAATAATTTTTATCAAATTAAAAAAATGTTTAGCCATTCTTTCTTCAAATATTTTTTTTTCTGTCCTATCTTCTCTCCTCTGAGACTAATTCCATACACATTAGACTACTTTATTCTGTCCCACAAGTAACTTTTTTCAATCTTTTTTTTTGTCTCAATGCAATTTTTTCAATCCTTTTTTTTTGTCTCAATGTTTAATTTTGCATAGTTCCTTAGCTGTATATCTTGAAGTCAATTTATTATTTTTTTCTTTAGCAGTGTCTCTCCAGTGTACTTTTACATCTCAGATTAAGCACTTTTTTTATTATTTTTTTTATTTTTATTTTTTTTAAAGATTTTATTTATTTATTTGACAGACAGAGATCAAAAGTAGGCAGAGAGGAGGAAGCAGGCTCCCAGCTGAGCAGAGAGCCCGATGCGGGGCTTGATCCCAGGACCTTGAGATCATGACCTGAGCCGAAGGCAGAGGCTTTAACCCACTGAGCCACCCAGGTGCCCCAAGCACTTTTTTTTAATCTCTAGAAGTTGTATACAGGCTCTTCTTATATCTTTGGCTTTTCTCTTTATGATGATTACATATTATTCTACCATTTTAAACATATGAGTCATAGTTACACTAGCCATTTTAATATCCTTGTCTGTTGGTTTCATCTCTTCCACTTTTGTGTCTGTTTCTCTTGGTTATGGGTCATATTTTCTGCTTCTTTATATATCTAGTATATTTTTAATTGAGGTATAATTGACATATAATGTTATATTATTTTCAGTTTACAACATAATAATTTGATATCTATATACATTACAAAATTATCACCACAATAGGTCTACTTAATGTCTGTCACATTACATAGTTACAAAACTTTTTTCTTATGATGATAATTTTTGAAGGCTACTCTCTGAGCACCTTTCAAATATGCAATACCTTATTATTAGCTATAGATACTATGTTGTACACTACTCTCCATTACTTATTTATTTTGTATTTGGAAGTTCTTACCTTTTGACCCCCTTAACCCATTTCTCCCACTCACCCTCTACCTTCAGTAGCCACTACTCTGTTCTCCGTGTCTATGAACTTTTTATTCCCCAAAATTTCACATGTATGTGAAATCATAGAATATTTGTCTTTCTCTCTTTGACTTATTTCATTTAGCGTAATACCCTTAAGATCCATCCATGCTGTCATGAAAGACAAGATTTCATTGTTGTTATGGCTGAATAGTATTCCATTTATACCACATTTTCTTTTTTCATTCATCCATCATTGAACACCTAGGTTGTTTCCATATCTTGGTTATTGTAAATGTTGCAGTGAACATGGGTATGTGTATATCTTTCTGAGGTTGTATTTTAGTTTTCTTCAAATAAATACCAAAAAGTGGAATTGTTGGATCATATAGTAGTTGTACCTTTAATATTTTGAGGAGCCTCCCTACTGTTTTCCATAATGGTTGCACCAGTTTACATTCCCATCAGCAGTGTACAAGGGCTCCCTTTTCTCTATATTCTTACCAACATTAGTTATTTCTTATCTTTTTGATGATAGCTATCCTAATAGGTGTGAGGTGATCTCATTGTCGTTTTGATTTTCATTTCCTTGATGATTAGTGATGTTGAGCATTCTTCCATATACCTGTTCACCATCTGTATATCTTCTTTGGAAAAAAATGTCTATTTAGATCTTCTGCCTATTTTTTAAGTGGATTGTTTCTTTTTTGGGTGCTGAGTTGTATGATTCTTTATCATACCTGGTCTTTGTAATTTGATGCTAAACATTGCTAATTTTGCATTACTGGTACTGGGTTTTGTTGTTGTCCTTTAAATAGCATTTGATTTTCTTCTGCATGCCATTAACTTACTTAGAATAAATAGTTAGAGACTCTCTTTTAAGCTTAGCCAGAGTGAAAGCAGAGCAACTTTTGTGTAGGGTTATTTTAGTCATTCCACTAAGGCCTTCTGGGGATTCTTCCTAAGGCCCTGTGTATTACAAGATCTTTTTACTTTGGCAAGTAGAAAAACAAACTATTCCCAGGAGAACTATTCCTACACATTGTTTTGCCTGTTCTTTTCCTGGTAGCTCTTTCCCTCCACAGACTTGGGTAGTTTCTTCATTTACATGCACTGATTAGTATAGAGCTGAAAGACTCAAAGAGAGCCCTCTGCAAATTTCTAGAAATCTCTCTCAATATATGCAATTCTCTTCTCTGGTGCTCTGCTCCACAAAATCTAATCATCTTGGTCAACTTATATTCCAATCTCTGTGCTTTCAACACAGTGAGACTACCATACTGCATTTGGTTTCTTTTTGTTTTATGTCTGGAAAGTCTCTCTGGGCAGTAAGACAGTGTGGTCCTAGAGCTCATCCTGTTGTGTCCCTTTCCTTGGGGATTATATTTCTGTGGTGTCTGTTGTCCAATGCCTGAAAATTGTTTTTTCCCCCACATATTTTATATTTATTTAAAGTGAAGGGTAAGTCAGTTCCTTGTTACTCCATTTTAGCCAGGACCCAAAGTCCCCATTTGTTTGTCTTCTATAAGAAAGCACATGTCTTTTGCACCTCATAGACTCAAAGAATTTTAGAACTCAGTGGACTCCTAGAAGACATCTAATCTAAGTCTTTATAGATTTCTGGTAAATGATACTCAGACATGAAGAAAAACACACAACAATATGACTTTATGCTGTATAGGAAGCCATTTTATTCCAGCTGTTAAAATAACAGCAGTCATACCACAATTGCTGAAATAGAATTATTGATGATGACATTAGGAGTAGAGTAATAACATTCTGGGCATTGTCACCAGGTAAGTCATCTTTGGGAGGTGCCTATGTAATCACCCTTCGTGAGTCCAAAGATGAAAAAAAAATCACAATTTAACTCTGTTGGCTACTAGTTTCCATTGCTATCGAATGCTTGGACTGTAGGACTCCTTTTCCTTGTCAGCAACAATTTCAGTAATTGGTTGACTCCAGGCTCTAACTGCCTTCTTGATACTTTTTCCCTCTGCAGAGACACTGGTGATATTTTACTGATCCTTATCTACCTGCTATCTAATTAAAAGCAACTTCAGTTTCGTTTAAGATGTACCTGAATCTAAAATCTCTTTACTGTCCATCCTCCTTGTTCATTACCTGCCTCTTTACAGATGGTACTCTCCTTAATACCAACTTTGTAAGGATTTCCACCCAATCCACTAAAGTGGAAATATGAAACTTGAGGCTCCTGTCAAGTGCTAATATGGAAAGGGGGCTTACACTTTAGGAAACACTTGTTCTTTCTTTTACTACCATAGAACATACCATAGTGCAAAATGGACCTCAACTGAAATCTCATTTCTAACTTAGTTATGATTGGAGCCATGGTTAAAGATTTTAGTAATAGTGTGATATTGTGATATGATAAGCAATATAAGTATATCTGGTCTTTGTCCCCATTTTTTTGGCCAGAGTCCCATTTTAATTTTTTTTTAAGATGTTATTTATTTATTTGACAGAGAGAGATCACAAGCAGGCAGAGAGGCAGGCAGAGAGAGAGGAGGAAGCAGGCTCCCCACTGAGCAGAGAGCCCGACGCGGGGCTCGATCCCAGGACCCTGAGATCATGACCCGAGCCGAAGGCAGCGGCTCAACCCACTGAGCCACCCAGGCGCCCCCCCATTTTAATTTTTTAAGTGATAACAGCTACAAAGGCTAAAGAAGTGCCTCTTGTTTTTCATAACGAGTCCCAATCCTGGCAGGGAGCCACTAAAATCCTTGGAATCTCCTATGTGATGAGTCATAAAGGTGTCTTGATATTCATAATAAACACATTTCAGCCACATTTGAGTTTATGTTACAGACTTGATATTTGGAAAACTCCTAGATAATCCCAGGATGAGGAGGGGCTGGCTGCTAAAGGAAATAACCATGTGATTAGAGGTTTAGAAGTTTTGACCCCACTCTCTGACCTCAGGGGATGTAGAAGGGCTAGAAGCTGAGTTAATGATCAATGGCTAAGTATTTAATTATTTGATTAATTAAATAATTATTTAATCAATCATTTAACTAAATTATTAATTAATCATACCTACATAAGAAACCTCTATTAAAATCTTTTATTTTATTTTATTTTATTTATTTTTTTTTGTTAATTTCTTTTCAGCATAACAGAATTCATTGTTTATGCACCACACCCAGTGCTCCATGCCATATGTGCCCTCCATAATAACCACCACCTGGCTTCCCCAACCTCCCACCCCCCCACCCCTTCAAAACCCTCAGATTGTTTTTCAGAGTCCATAGTCTCTCGTGGTTCATCTCCCCTTCCAATTTCCCTCAACTCCCTTCTCCTCTCCATCTCCCTATGTCCTCCATGTTATTTGTTATGCTCCACAAATAAGTGAAACCATATGATAATTGACTCTCTCTGCTTGACTTATTCCACTCAGCATAATCTCTTCCAGTCCCATCCATGTTGCTACAAAAGTTGGGTATTCATCCTTTCTGATGGAGGCATAATACTCCACAGTGTATATGGACCACATCTTCCTTATCCATTCATCCGTTGAAGGGTATCTTGGTTCTTTCCACAGTTTGGCGACCGTGGCCATTGCTGCTATGAACATTGGGGTACAGATGGCCCTTTTTTTTTTTCACTACATCTGTATCTTGGGGGTAAATACCCAGTAGTGCAATGGCAGGGTCATAGGGAAGCTCTATTTTTAATTTCTTAAGAAATCTCCACACTGTTCTCCAAAATGGCTGCACCAACTTGCATTCCCACCAACAGTGTAAGAGGGTTCCCCTTTCTCCACATCCTCTCCAAGACACGTTGTTTCCTGTCTTACTAATTTTGGCCATTCTAACTGGTGTGAGGTGGTATCTCAATGTGGTTTTAATTTGAATCTCCCTGATGGCTAGTGATGATGAACATGTTTTCATGTGTCTGATAGCCATTTGTATGTCTTCATTGGAGAAGTGTCTGTTCATGTCTTCTGCCCGTTTTTTGACATGATTATCTGTTTTGTGTGTGTTGAGTTTGAGGAGTTCTTTATAGATCCTGGATATCAACCTTTTGTCTGTACTGTCATTTGCAAATAACTTCTCCCATTCCGTGGGTTGCCTCTTTGTTTTGTTGACTGTTCCCTTTGCTGTGCAGAAGCTCTTGATATTGATGAAGTCCCAAAAGTTCATTTTCACTTTTGTTTCCTTTGCCTTTGGAGACATATCTTGAAAGAAGTTGCTGTGGCTGATATTGAAAAGGTTACTGCCTATGGCTAAGTATTTAATTATTTGATTAATTAAATAATTATTTAATCAATAATTTAACTAAATTATTAATTAAATTATTTAATTAATCATACCTACATAAGAAGCCTCTATTAAAATCTTAATCAAAGGGATTAGGAAAGTTTCTTAGTTGGTGAGCATATGGAGAGGCTGGGAGGGTAACATGCCCACAGAGGGTGTGGAAACTCCACATCCCTTCCCTTAAACCTCATCCTATGCATCTCTTCCAACTGACTATTGTTGAGTTGAATCCCCTTTATAGTAAACTGTTAATTTCATAAGTAAATTGTTTTCCTGAGTTTTCTGAGCCACTCTAGCAAATGATTAAACTTGGGAAAAGGTTCATGGTATCTCCAATTTAGAGCCAATTAGTCACAAGCACAGGTGACAACCTGGACTTGTGATTTTCATCTGAAGTTGAGGGGTGAGGGTATTCTTGTAGTACTAAGCCCTTAACTTGTGGGGTGTGATGTAAATTCAGCAGTAAGTTAAATTATAGGATACCTAGTTGGTATCCAGAAAACTGGAGAATAGTTGGGTGTGGAAAACCCACAAACATCTGGTGTCAGAAGTGAAGTATTAGGAGCAGTAGAGTAAATGTAGAGGAGAAATGCAGAACGTTTTCCTCTTTCAAGCAATATCTATTTTCTATTACTAAAAATATATATGCACAGAATAGTTTAAGATAATCACATAACATTCTAGTAGGTTTTATAATTACATCCACAATTTTGAACCTCTCCTTTCCTATATGCATGTCTTTTAGAGGTAATTATTATTAGGGTATCATTTTTTTTTTAAAAGAAAGAAGGAAAGTTAAAACTACCAGGGAAATAATTCCACATTTCCATGGCTTTTCCTATTTTTCGACATTTCACCCCTTTTAAAATGGTATTTCTTTTAGTTACTTATACTAAAATGCTTTGGAGAAAATTAAACTATACCTTAACTTATTGTTGTATTTTATAACAGTATCTATTTTTAACGTAAAATCATCAAACGTAATTTATATCTACCAACAATATCTGATTCATGTGTTTTATTGCAAATGAGACACCTGGGGTCCCTGGGTGGCTCAGTCAGTTAAAATGTCTAACACTTGATTTTGGCTCAGGTCATGATCTCAGAGTGGTGAGATGGAGCCCTGCTTGGCTTCTGCTCAGTGGGGAGTCTGCTGGAGATTCTCTTTCTCCCTCTCTCTCTGCCCCTCCCCCTCCTTGTTCTCTCTCTTTCTCTCTCTCTCTCTTCAAAATATTTAAAATCCTTAAAACTAAATAAATAAAAGAAAATGAGACTCCCTGAGGACTATGTACTACTAATCTTGCTCTGCACCAGTGACTCAACTCTTATCAGTTAAACAACTTCTAAACAAAATGATTGTAGAAGTATCAGTTGTCTCTGATTGTCTACACCACATAAAATCAAATTTAAAAGGATTATGCTATAACACAGGGTACCCTCCAAGATGCTTGAAAAATGACCATTGTGTATAACATATATGTATGATGAATACTTAAAAACTGCCATATATTATGAACATATACTTTCCTGTCAGCTTATGTGTACATATATATTAAAAATCAGGACTTCAAGTTTTGTAGAAATAACCATGGAATTTGAAAGAGCTGCATGGAGTTAAAGTTTATAGCATGAGAGATTGCCCCTTGGTCACAACCTGGAACACCACCAGGACTTGAAGTATGGAGAGTAAAAGTTCTGTCACTCAAAATTGGCTAAAACGAGGAAGTGGCTACTATTGAAGCATTTAAGAAAACTTAGTTATTTGTTTATATCCTCTTCAAGTTGGGTTTTATGCATAAGCACCCCATCTTTTCAAAAGGAAATTTCAGGCCAACTATTCAAGTATATCATTTCTTTACCAGGGTTTTTTTGTTGCTGTTTTTTGGTTTTGGGGTTTTTTTCCTTCAATATAGTTGTGGTTTCTGTTTTCCCATGTTCCATCTTAAATAATTTGTCAGCAAGATCCAGTCTCCATTACTTCACACCTGAGCACTATGATAACTCTTTCTCTCTACTCTATCTCATCACAAAACCCTGTAATAGCTACTGAAGCCTTTTTCACCATTCATCATTCTATCAGCAGTCTTTTGATGGCCTAATGGTCCAACTATGCTGCACTGATAGAGATCCCAAGCTGTTCATTCCACATAGAAGCTGCATGAAAATACTCCAAGAAGCCCCAAGTTTAAATATGCCAGAACAAAGCTTTGTATTACATCTTTGTATTATGCCCTTTTTAGATATACAAATATACAACCAAATAACTTGGTACAACCACTGTATAAAGTAGTTACATATCTGCCTTCAAATAAAAAAGAAAATTGAAATGTTCTGATTATTTTAAGGTCAGAAAGTTATAATACTTTTTAATCTAGGTCTTTCCATATGTAGATGCCACAATAGGATTAAATAATACAGATTTAATTAAGGAATTGCCTGTGAGAGAAAAACAGATGGGAGTCGGAGAAGGCAGATTTTTTTTGACCATGGTATAAGGACAGTGAACAAAAAAAGGGAAGGAAAGTCAGATGGAAGGATCCTAGATCACCATGCAACCTAAGGAAGTTTCAGCAAGACTTTCAGAGATCCCTCAAGGCAAAAGCGGCTGTCAACAGGGTTCTGAATCTCCCAGGAATGGATCTATTTTGGTAGCCCTTCCATGTTCAACCCTTATCTGGGAGCAGCCCATGGGAAGCATGGCCTTAGAGCAAACAGGGGATGGATGCAGCTGAGCCCTGATCAGGTTCTCTGTGGTTACATTCTCATTCCCCACCACAATTACTTTCTTAAAATATCAAATATAGTTCATACTTCAGGAATTTATTTTATAGAAAACATCCAAATCCACCTAATTATAATTTCTGTCACTATAGGACTTGTATATTATTATATCAAATATTTAAGACTGGACACAATATAAAGTAAAATAACTAGGTCTCAAAACAATATACTTCATAAATGAGAAGCAAAGGAATCTTGCTGCCAACATTCCAGAGTTGAGCTGATTTCATCTACATCTTGAATCTGACTGTGTTTAGCATATTAGGCAAAAACAGAAACAAATTAGGCAATTCTTTATTATTATTATTATTATTATTATTATTTTAATAACAAAGCCAATAAATTTAATACCATCTTTCTTCCTGGAACTAAACTCAAACGGGAATTTATTACTTGCTTCCCTGTACAAATGCTTACTACCATAATGGGTCATATCTCCAATGGTGGATTTACAAAAGAATCAAAAAGCAGTTCAAGGAGATGATGTTGTATTGACCTCCCCTGACAGTAGAGGACTTAACATTAAGTCAAGGAATTTCTTCTTGGCTTAAGTAATATGACTCAAAAACCATGCCTTCAAGTATTCTAAAATAATACTGGGAAAAAACTCAAAGAATTCAAAAGAGAAAATAAGAAGCCTGCTCATTAGACTAGACTAGACTTTCCCAATCATTTATTACTATAAAAAGGTCTTTGGCCAATCTTTGAGATATAAATTTATAGCAGAATTTATAATCAGTGTTTTCTAAAGTGTGCTGTATAATATCATTCATAGCCCAAGAGAAGATATTAGAGGATAAGCAAAATTTTAATAATATCACTTTAACATGTTTTAATAAATATATAACCAGCCCATTGAAACCATGAGTTCACAGATAAAATTTAGTCAATAAAACAATTTAAGATGAGTATTGAGTAAGAGTATATTGGTAAGAAAACATGGAAAACATCAAATGGTGAGGGTGATGTAGTAGGCTAGATAATGCCCCCAAAGATGTCTACATACTAATCCCAGAATCTGTGAATGTTCATGTACGTGGTGGAAGTTCACATTTTGCAAATATGACTAAACTAAGGATACTGAGATGAGATTATCCTGGATTATCTGGGAGGGCCCAATGATAATTGTAAGTGTTCTTAAGAGGGAGTCAGGAGGGTCAAACACAGGACTGGGAGATGTTACAAGGAAGCAAGAGGCTGGAGTGATGTAAGGAGGGGGCCTTGGGCCAAAGAACACACGTGGCCTCCAGAAGCTGAAAAATACAAGGAGCAAATTCTCTGAAGCTCCAAGAAGGAACTACTTCTGCCAACAACCTGATTTTAAACCCATTTGGAAGACTTATTTTAGACTTCTGACTTCCAGAACTGTAAAAGAGTAAATTCCTCTTGTTTTAAGCCAATGATAATTTGTAACAGCAGAAATAGGAAATGAATACAGATGTTTATCAAATGACTAACATTTGTGAAACACTGTTTTGGCAAGTGTCTGAAGGCAGGTATTTTACGTCACTGATTAAGGCAATAGTCATAAACTACAGATGCCAGGCTTGTAATTTGTGTATTCATCATTCAACAAATATTTCTGCAAGTTACTCATTACCCTGGTGTATAATTCATCTGGATGTGGACACTTGAAATCAGTTTTGTAATTTAATGATAATAATTAGCTAATAGCATTTATTGATCATTAAGCAGGTAAGACATTGTTCTAAGCACTTTATATATATTATCTAGCCTTATGGGATAGTTTCTGTTATAATCCATATTTTTATAGGTTGACTTTGCTGAGGAATGGAGAGGTAAAATAACTTACCCAAAATCATACAGTTGTGGAGCCAGCTTTGAACCTACAGGTCTATTTTTGTTTAGAGCATGGGCTTTCACCATATTTAAGGAGTTCTAGATGTTCTCTTTCCATTTCCTAGCCTAAATTTGGCTTCAGTTCCCCCCTTATAGTGTTGTTATGCTCTTCACTAAGTGATCATTCTTCTGGTTGTAGAAGCCAAAGCAAAATAAAAATAGTTCTGCCTTCCCTCTGCCATTTGATCATATTAAACCACCTTCCTATTCAATATTTATTAATAATTTTCTCAATAGGAAGCTACTTCAGATATAAAATAATATAAAGTAAAATACCTTTAACATTAAACAAAACTCATGGAGAAGTAATAAAAACTTAACACTCAATTAAAATGTCATCAATTTTCTTTACAGGAATTTAGACTAATCTGTGTCTTTGCCCTTTGAAAAAGCAATATGGACTTACTCCATTACTGTGGAACCTTGGAAAAGACATTGAGGCCCTTTGGGCACCAAGACCCACTTCTGAAAAATTGGAGTTGGGCTGAAAAATTGGAGTTCCCCAAGCCTTCTTTGAGTTCTTGAATTCAATGACTGCAATATATTTGTTTCTTTGGGGAAAAAGTACTTAAACAGAATCCTGTCTGTTAATATGACACAGGACTCTGATTCACCAGATGTTTCTAAGAGCCATGTGTCTTTGATGCTAGACTTATTACCTATCTTATAGACTACTTATGAAATGTGTTCCCTTTCAGTGGCTGGGACCATGTCATTATGTTTTCTTTAATGGTCTACTTGCTTCTGTGCACTTTCTACCTCTTGGTGAAAATCAGTACCCATTTAGTTTTAACTTAATCTTCTATTACAGTTTTCCAAATTCTGCCTGCTTCACCACCCCAGTTAATATGTAACATCACTTAGTTAACAGGCTCAGAAATGTCCAAAGTTAAGAATGTTGCAGGAAGAATATCTGCAGTTACATATAGTAACTGGTCGGACCAGATGACCTCTTAGGGTCCCAGTGTTATAGGAAATGTAATGTAATTTTAACACGGAAGATCCTGGATACCAGGAATCCCTAAGTCCTGAGAAAAGCAAGATGGTTGGTTGCCCTTTCTAAGGTCCCTTAAATCCTAAGACTCCACATCAGTGCTGTCCAATAGAATTTTCTGCAATGATAGAAATGTTCTGTATCTAACGCTATCCCATTCAATAGCCTCGTGTGGCTATTAAGTACCTGACATATGAACAATACAATTGAGGAACTGAATTTTAATTAAGTAGCCACATGTAACAAGTGGCTACTGTGTGGGACAGCACAGTTCTAGGTGATGCCATGAAAATGATCATTAGTGAGGTGTTTTGTACACAGCCCTTAAGGAAGCACACTGGAAAGCAATATGATTGCACACTTGTATGACAACAACCCACCAGCTTTATGTCCTGTATCCACTGTTAATACCAACAAGGCTATATAATAAGGTTACTTAGGAATATTGATAAGACTTGCCTTTATTACTCTTGAGATCAAAAAATAGATTCCATGATGCCTCGTTGAGAAACAAGTGATTTAAGTTACGTATTTAGCCTGAGTTTCGGTAGGCCAGTAGTCATATCCAAATTAAAGTACTCTAGTATAATCAGTACTCTGGTTTTGCTACTGAGACAGGAGCAGCTGTGGATTTTAGGTATATGGAGAGTGAGCCCTTTCTGGTGGTTTAGTGAGGCTAGGGACATTGTACCAATTTAAGTTCCATCTTGGAATGAGGGCTGATTTAAAATTTTCCTAAGAGAAACCCAGGGAACTGAAGTTTGCTTTATTATATTAAAGTGAGCAGTCAGCAGACAGTAAAACACAACAGTACATCCTAAAGAAAAAAGACTTTTCTTGAATTGCAGAATGTTGACACCATACATCTGTCTGACATCAAAGCTGTTGGTTATAAATCTTGCAGATAACTGATCATCCCAAATCCACAAAGGCAAAAGTTGAAAGAGAAGTTGGAACATCAGAAGAGGCAAAGAAACTCCCCAGCCCCTAAAGGAGTTGAAGCCAGTTACAGTGTGACATATATCTTAGGTTTCCGCAGGACTTGGCTGTCCATTTAAATGCTAATGAGCAACCCTGGCATATCCCAGGGATTAAAGTGCTGAAGCAGGAGGCAGCACTGGAAATCTCAGACTGTTCTTGAATATTCAGTACCCATGTGCTAAAGAGTTCAGGTATACTTTTAAATGTCAGAGGACAAACCACAGCTCTCACTATGCTCTGCTATGAATTTCTTGGCAATGTGCCACTTTTTAAAGAAAGTACGAGTGCAGCTTTACGGTTTCAAGTGATTTTTATTCAGTTGATCTGATGTAAAACAAGAGGTCATTACCTATAGTTTATACACAGGGTATTAATTGAAAGGCAAATTCAAAAGTTCTTCCTGGTTAAAATTTTTTTTAAAACTCTTTAACTTTCCATCATCTTCAGCTATAAGAACTGAAAACAGATATTTGAGGCAAATTTCGGGGTGGTTTTTTTTTTTCTCATTTTCTTACTCTGTATTTGGTTCTGTGGCACATCAAACCATACTAATATAATATCCCTAAGCCAGCTATAAGCAGGCACTTGGAGAGATAGTAATAACATGTGACTGAATTTCGTGCCTTGAAAAAAGGAAGAAGCTATCCAAAGGCTGAGATTGAGTTTCCAGAAGATCAATTATAAAGGGAAATTTACATGCTCTATGGATAACTGCTATAACCTCTAGAGAGCATGGGTTCTTGGTATTCTTCAGCTGTTATATACAGATTTTCTTTCACATGTCCGGTGTTGGGCTAGATGCTGAGGGTGTAATAAGAATAGTAAACATTCATACACTGATTGTCCTGTGATTAGCACTATGTGAGTGCTTTACATATATGGTAACTCGCTTAAACCTGTGAGGATGTAATCCAGACTGTGGGTTGTAAACACCCTTATGAGGTAAATATTTATGGCTGGGGAAGCTGCAGCGGGGATTATGAAAGCTAGCCGAGTTAATATGGGTTGTGATAAGGAAAATGGGAATCAAACCCATATAGTCTGATCTCGAAATCTACACTCTTAAAACCACTATACCTACTGCCTTAGTCCTTAATGTTACATTCCAGTGACATTTCGGCCAATCTTCTGTTTGAAATTTCTTTAGGTATTTGGCTTTTTAAAAAGTAGAATATTGGCTCTCACTCAATGATAAATGCCTTGTGGTTTCCCTCATGTGGTGATTTGCCCATGTGTGATATTCTATAAATGTTTGTGCTACAGTCAGTATAGTTAGAAGGAAGGTTTTGGAACTAAAGAGAACCTAGATAGAATCCAAGCCCAACCACTCCCTCAATACATCAACTCAGTTTCTTCATCTGTAAAATGGAAATAATTGAGTTATTGTGAGGCTCAAAGGAGATAATGCTATAAAAGTTTTTAGCACAGCACCTGGCACATAACAAGCTTGCAATGAAAGCTCACTTTTTGGTTAAAATAAATTACTTGTTTTAAATAATTGTTAGACGTTACTTTGTCTTTAAATTAGAAATGAACTTAAAAATATGGGGCCATGAAAGACCTGAGAGAATCTAGGCCGAAACCTAGAGCTGAGGAAAGCAAGGCCTAGTCGATATAGGAAAGAACATTAGGGTTTGAAGCCGACAGCCAAGAAAGAATTCTTGAGACATCTTTGGTGCAAAAAGGTGGTTTTATTAAAGCACAGGGATGGGACCCATGGGCAGAAAGAGCTGCAGTGGGGTTATGAAGAGTACGGCATTATACACTTTCAAGTTGGGGGTTAGGGATAGCATAAGTCTATGAGGAATCTTGGAAGCAAGGTTTCCAGGACCTTGAGGGCACTAGCTACTGTTGGGGAAAGGTCATTTATTACTGTCTAATAAAACCTTAGTCATGAGACCCTTCAGATGTATATCAGTGGTCCATATGCTTGGGGGATGATTGCCAACACGTATCTTAGGGGGTTTAGAGATAAAGGAAGTTTCCAAAGGAATTTTTATATGTTAAAGTAGACATCAGGATCCTGGTGGGGTGAGGATTGCCTTTGGCCCTTAGCAAAGTATTGACATCGAGACATTTGAGTCCCTAGAGGAATGTCACTCTGCCTGTTTTAAGGACTCTTCAATGGGCTGTATGTAGTAAGAAAACTTAATAATTTTTCTTCTGCCTTTGTTTCCCACATTATAGTCAGACTAGAGCCCTGACCATTTAATGTCCACTCAGGTATGTTTATATAGGTATCTTTCCTCCATCCCCTCCGTTCTTCTATTACTTTATTTACTTACTCAATATACTTTTTATTAAAGTGCCTCCCTAGGTATCAGGCTCTGTGATAAGGATAAAGCAAATACCAAATTTCTACTTCTCACTCACTTTCTTCTCTAGCAGTGGTTCTTAGAATGCGGATCGTGGACTAGAAGCAGCAGCATCACTTGGTGTGATGGTTAACTTCCTGGGTTAACTTTGATGGACTCTGGGGTACCTAGACCTTTTGTCAATTATTCTGGCTGTTCTGTGAGGGCATTTCTGGATGAGATTAACATTTGAATTGGTAACTTGAGAAAACAGATTGCCTTCCCTAATGTGGGTGAGCCTCATCTAATCAATGGAAGCCCTGGATAGAACAAAACGGCTGGATAAGGGAGAATTCCGGCCTGTCTGCATGAGCTGGAAAACACCTCTTTTCTTGCCTTCGAACTGGCACTAAAAAAATTGCTTCTTCTTGGGTCTCCAGCCTGCTGCCCTTTAGACTAGAACTTACACATCAGCTTTCCTTTTCTAAGGCCTTCAGATTTAGACTGAAACTCACACTATTAGCTCTCTTGAATTCCTAGCTGGCTGACTGTAGCTCTTGGAACTTCTTGGCCTCCATGACCACATGAACCAATTTCTTTCTTTCTTTTAAGATTTTATTTATTTATTTATTTATTTAACAGAGAGAGACAGTGAGAAAGAGAACAGAAGCTAGGGGAGAAGGAGAGGGAGAAGCAGGCTTCCTGCTGAGCAGGGAGTCCGATGCTGGGTTGGATCCCAGAACCCGGGGATCGTGACCTGAGCTGAGGGCAGACACTTAAGGACTGAGCCATGCAGCCACCCCTGAACCAATTTCTGTAAATCAATCAATCAATCAGTCAATCAGTCAGTCCTGTGGTTCTGTTTCTCTGGAGAATGCTGACTACTAATACATTCGGGAATTCCATTGAGGCTGTACCCTGAGAGTGGGGGCCCATCAATCTGTGTTTTGCCAAGCCCTCCAGGTGATTATTACATGCACTAAAGCTTAAGGATACACCTTAGATTGACCAGACCAGCGAAGAGGGCAGTATTTTAATACCGGCAGAGTTAAACTCCTGAGTCAGGGCTTATATTCAGATCTCACAAATGCATGTCACGTCCCTGAATTAGCCCATTTTGATAGAATATCTTTCGTTCAGTAACAGGTAGGAGGCCCTGGTTGTCTAATTTCTTAACGACCTTAGTGCATATAAATATAAGTGTAAATATGCTAGGTATTTGTTGGTGTTGCTCAATATAAATATATTCTAAAGACAAAATGAAACAGGTAAGAAAGCTCCCTCAAACCCTCAGAGATTCTAATAGTTTTACTTTTGGTGTGAATGGACCTTATCATGCAAGCAAGCTGCAGGAACAACAAAACATTTTTATACTAGGCAGTGTTCAGCAGAGCCTGCTTGATTTGCGTGGTGCTCCCTCCCCAGGCACTGTGATCTTTATTATTCCTTCCCCATGATTATACATGCGGCTCTGCTTTCAGACTCTTCAAGGGCAATCAGAGGAGCTACAGGAATTCACATTTTGCTGTTCGTTACCAAAACACACCGTCCTCAGGGCTGTTCTGAGTTCCTGTGAACTATGGGTGGTGCATGTTTGCCATTTTCATAGTAAGAGTCAGTCAGAAATGAAAGTCACAGACTTTTGTTTTCCTCAAGGAACATCATCTGGAAAGAGTTTCATTTCTTTCCCAACAGAAGGAACGCTTGGACAGATGACAGACCGTTCGCGTCAAACATATTGTACCGTACGTGGTCCATGTGTGGTGTTCCGTAGAGGTAAGACAGACCCTTAGCCAGATAGCATGTTCTGGAATTCTTTGCCGGCAGAGCAGCAGTCAGTTTTTTAGTAAATGTACACAACAAGTGAATTACGATGTGTTATGGGCTATTAATCAAATAATCGGAACTTTTATTTGTCATCACCCACAAATATTCACTGAGAGCTTCTATGTACAAGCCAATGTCCAATGGCATTTTACACAGACATAAACACAGAAACCCTAACTCATCATCATTACCACCAAGTGTATATTGAGTGTCTACTGTATACAAGCCGGTGTCTTTGGCCATTATGCACAGACACCTATAAACTAAAAGGCCATTTGTTGAGCGTCTTTACATATTGAGGACCTTTATTAAGGCATTTTATGTATATTTTAGTCATATCCTCTTGACATCAATATGAAGCAGGCATTATTGTCACCTTTATAGATGAGAAAGTGATATGTGGAGATGTTAAATAGTTTGCTCAAAAGCACTTATTTTTGTGAAATGGAAAAAAACAGATCTCAAATCTGTATCTTTCTGAATCTGAACATTGTTTTCTCTGTGCTTCCAGAAGTTTTTATCTAAATGTTAAATCAGAACACATATATAAAATAAACAAACAAATGCCCTCTACAACAATGCAGATCTACAAATACAAAGTGACAAATGAAGGATATGAAGAGTAAATGTCAAAAAGCTGTTCTACCACGGTCCAGACAGCCAATCAGAAACCACACCAGGTATCTTAACAAAGAGATTGACCAAATGGGTATTAGAGAACTGACAAGGCAAAAGGGAACCCAGAGATAATTACAGGAAACAGCTCCCACTCCTACATTGTGGAAACAAAAACAAGAGGTTGGAAGTATCAGAACTTAAAAATTCAGAGGTGGGGGCGCCTGGGTGGCTCAGTGGGTTAAGCCGCTGCCTTCCGCTCAGGTCATGATCTCAGAGTCCTGGGATCAAACCCCGCATCGCATCGGGCTCTCTGCTCAGCAGGGAGCCTGCTTCCTCCTCTCTCTCTGCCTGCCTCTCTGCCTGCTTATGATCTCTCTGTCAAATAAATAAATAAAATCTTAAAAAAATAAAAATTCAGAGGTAGGGTCCTGCCTAGTTGAGCCAGACCTCTGAGGAGGGGCACTAACTGGCTGGCAGTTCTGAAAGGGGTTGTTAAAGCTGATCCTGGGAAGGTGGGGGGAAAAAATCTGAAAATTATAATCATTCACTACTAGACTAACTGCTGCAGATAAAATAAAACAAACAAACAATGCTGGGGAGACCCTGAAAGGAATAGGAAGCAGCCAGATGTCTGGAAGAAACAGAACAAGTAACCCTGTTTTCCTTCAGCCTTGCAGTCTGCCTCTTACTCTCTCATTGGCAGAGTCTGGCATGTACCAGGCCAGCAAAGGAAAAATGTTGTTCCTGAAATCCTCATTGCTTCTGACTGTGTTCACCCAGGGAAGCGTGGGAGGGGGCAGGCACAGACCACATGATGGCTCACCCATGCATTGATTAGTTCATGAAATCGAGGAGAGGCTCCATGTATGCACAGTTCAGTTTTATTTATACCCTCTCCTCCATTTGCTGCAACTCCACTCATGCTCTTGGCTCTTTTTATTCTCATGGATTAACGTTTGGGGACGCCTGGTTGGCGCAGTGGGTTAAGCCTCTGCCTTCAGCCCAGGTCATGATCTCAGGGTCCTGGGATCTAGCCCCACATCAGGCTCTCTGCTCAGCAGGGAACCTGCTTCCCCCTCCAACCCCCCCTCGCCCACCCCACCCCCCCACCTCTCTGCATAGTTGTGATCTCTGTCTGTCAAATAAATAAATAAATAAAATCTTAAAAAAAAAAAAAAAAAAAAGAAGGTAACGTTTGCCAGGTTGTCAACCGGGTAGGTGGATGTTTCTCAGGTTTTCCACCACAACTCAGTGACTGGTACATGAGTCTACTGACTTAACTCCTTTTAATTCAGTTCATTGCTCCTGATACATTGCCCTCTCTAATAGTATAGATCGTATTCCCACTTAATATGTCTCTCCGATTTTCTTCTCTTATTACCAACGGAAACATGCCTCTATTTGTATTTTCTTTTTTTATGCTATTATCTTCTGATCAGAGCTGGTTATCATTTTTATCCCACGTTGTAGATGAAATTCTTGGGGTCTGGAGTTTCAGAGGAAAGGATAGTTAGAACAAAGAGAATCCTCAAGTAAAATAAATCATTGGTTCTCTAGACTTCAGACCACTGCTGGTTTATGATGAAGTTTTTTCTAGTGAAAAATAAAGACTATATCAAGAACTAAGAGACACAACAAAGCATGATGGTTACCAGTGAGGGCTGTGGAGCCACATAATCTTTAGGAAGTTACTTAACCTTTCTGTACCTCAGTTTTCTCATCTATGTAGTGGTTGTAATAAAAATAGCTGTCCCAGGGCACCTGGGTGGCTCAGTGGGTTAAAGCCTTTGCCTTCGGCTCAGGTCATGGTCTCAGGGTCCTGGGATCGAGCCCCGCATCGGGTTCTCTGCTCAGCAGGGAGCCTGCTTCCCTTCCTCTCTCTCTCTGCCTGCCTCTCTGCCTACTTGTGATCTCTGTCAAATAAATAAATAAAAATCTTTAAAAACAAAAAAAATTAAAAAAAAAATAGCTGTCCCATGGGGAATGATGAGGATTCAGTTAATTATTACATGTAAGCACATAAAGCAGCAAGCCCCTCAATAAATGCTAATAATATTACTTTTAGACAACTTAACTATACTAATGGTTCTTTCTTGGGCAGAACTGCCTAATATAAAGAGATGACATTATTCTTACTTGTTTACATCTGAAAATGCTCTTTCTTACATTAAATGGAGTTAATAGTAGATGCAATAAATTCTTTAATTCCTAGAATACTGTTATAAAGCACTCCTAAGATATATAAGTGAACAAAATGAAATGAAATGAACAAAAATCAAACAAGAACTTGTTCAGGGTTTTTGAGTTTATAAAGTATCAATTTACCCTTTCAACATGGATACAGTGGCCACCTTCCATAGGCCAAACTCTGAGACCATCCTAGAAACAGCATGATGAGCAAGATAAACAGTTCTTATCTTCAGAGTGATAACAGTTTAATAGACTTTTTCCACTTAACTTGTTTACTTTGTTCCTGATAACCACATTGGGGAAGGACATTATCATCATCATCATCATCATTATGCTTATTTTCAAGAATAAGCTGAAGCCTCATTAGGGGAAGACATCCCATTCTTTGTGTTACAGAGCAGACACAATTTGGGTTCTTTTCACTATAACATAATGATAGGCTATGTGTAGGTCTACTCCTTCTCTCCCAGGAAAAGTGTCCTTGTTCTCATAATGGTAGCCCATGGGAATATGTGCTTAATAAGCTTGAATGAAGGTCAGCTTTTCTGGAACACATCTGTCTGTGAAATAAGACTGAGTATAGATTTGAAAGTTTTTTCCAAGAAAGAACAGTTTTCTCGGGAATTTAACATTTGGGGCTCTAACCCTCTCATCTCTTATTTGTTGAATATGAAGGATATGAACTGTATCTTTAATTCCTCTGGCCTCTTCTTTCTACCTTCTTTATTAACGTTTGCCTCACAGTCCCCCAAGAGGAGACCTTACTAGGCTAATATGCCTTGTGGATCTTAAAGAAGAACAAAGCATACACTGGTTCTCTTCTCTCTCTATCCCTTTACTTTTTCTCAATGTCATTATCTTTAAACAATGCCTGGTAAGGGGTCATTTGATAACAATTTAAGATGACAAAAATGTTAAGTCTCAAAGAAAAGGAATTCTGAAATGATAGACAATGTTGTTGTACCTGCACTCTGCTGAAATCATAGCACATTGGCTTTCTGTTCTTAGTTTAGCTTTGATTCATTAATCTCTCATGAAGCTGTAGTCATTAGAGTGAGATATTTATGTTACACCCACATAAGCTTTTAAGGTAGAATGGTAGGTGCTTTTCATACATAAACTTATAAATCCTTACAACAATCCCACCGGGTAGATACCTGGTATACAAAGGAAGAAACAAAAATTGCTTTTGAAACTCCCTCCTTTCTTACATGCTTTCTTTAAAAAAAAAAAAAAAAGCAACATGGAAATGTAATTAAATAAAATATTTGCAGATAAGTAAGTCATCCAACTAAAAAGCATTGGAACTATGATTTGAACCCAGAGCTCTCTGGCACCAAAGTCTGTGCTTTTCCTCTTACACTAGCACTTCCCAAACTTTATACATCCAGACATGATGTCCACAAGGTATTAATAATGTTGGTACTCTGAAGACATCCATTATCAAGTATATTTGGAAAATAGTGAACACCCTTGATTCCTTTGGATATTGACAGTGTGTAGTATGTAGCAAATTAAGACTTTGAGAAGTCCTGCAGAATAGAGAAAAAAAAAAAAACTCTTTATTTGGCTCAGACTAGCATTTGAGTTTCTGTTCCTCTGCCTGTTTAAACACTTAAAACACAGCTGTAGGATAGAGATAATGGGACTTCACAATGCATCAGTCAAAACAATGAAAAAACAGGGAAAAGTGCTAGACTTGGATAAAAGACTCCCCATTGGTCCAGGGCCACTGTCTGGGTCAAGATGATCTGCTGAAATCTAGAGGGCAGTGTTAATGATGATCTTTGGAATAAACGTGTCATGTAAGAAATGGAAAAGTCCCTTAGAAGAAAGAGTGGTCTAAGTTGGAAAGGACCCATTTAGCTGGAAGCACTGTGTAGTTACAGTATGATGAATGGGCATGAAGAGGCTGCTATTAAAAAGAGAATCATCACTTTGTAATTGTATATATAGCTATTGTTGGGTCCTTCTCAATCTACATACAGATCAAGACCAACAGGAGAGACTGACTAATTTTCCTAGAGTGAACAAACATCTCAGTTTGTAGGATTTTCAGTCTAAAATTGGGAGAGTTATGGGTAAACCTGGCTAGTGGGCCACCTTACATTTACTAAAAAATTATTATTTGCAAAGGTTGTTACTAATACTCAGGCACCTTGTCCATGTGATCTGAACACATTTAAAATTTTATTCACTTTGTCAAGGAAGTTCATCACACAGATAATTAATGACATAGTTTTGATGTAGATTAAGAATCCTTGTGTATTTGATGCTAATGGTATAATTTGGGATTTGTCAGGGATACACCAAGTTTTTATTCTTAGCAAATCGGAGCAGAGGGCAGTGTAAGTAATCTGATATTGGCCCCTTTAGTAATGTAGGCCTGGCCCAAGGAGACCTGTGCCAATTCCAGGACTGACAGGACGGATCCACCTGGGAGGCAGAAAGTACCAAGTTTCAGGGTTATAAGGGTCTCTAGTAAGTGGTCAGCCATGGAAGTCCACAATTCATAGAGATTGACAGGCTACATCCAGTTGGCGTTTATAAGAAGAACAGGGACATGGCCTCTGAATTAGGAATCAGGGCAAAGCTTCAAGTGGTAGAACCAGCAAGAACAAAGAAGGGCCAGTTCTCAAAGACAAGGCAAGTACAAGAGACCATGGAAACATGAGAGGGAAGTGGGAGGCAATATGCCGGCCAGCATGCAGAACTTCACACCTTAATGTATGACAGGCAGTAAGGTGTTTGGTAGCATTGTACAAGCCAGCGAACTCCCTCCAGGACATTTCATATTAAACTTTTCCTAACTATGAAGAGATCAAGGGCCCCAGGCTTCTAAATACTTCCTGTCCCAGAAGAGCAAGACTGAACGTGTAGATGGGAAGATCATCAGAACAAGCCAGCAAAGACAAAGAGGAAATGGGGCCTACTAATTGCTAGTTTCAGCAACTGTTCATTCAGTTCCTGAGGGCTTGGGAGTTCTGGGAATCGATATGTAGAGAGACCAACTTTGAAGTCACAGTCATCTTCTACCCATTCAGTATCATGAGAAATGTTCAGGGAAGACCCATAAATACTGTGTTTGCATGCCTTATCCTCCTTAGCATCCCACCTGAGCTCTTCTGGAGAACAAATGCTTGCTGTGGGTGGCACTCTTCATGGGGCAGGACATGGAGAATGTGGGACTGGGGCATAGAATTCCACATCATCTTATGTAAGGGCAAATGTTAAGTGGTTGGTTTATTCCTAAAGTAGGAGGAGATGGAGGGACTTGGCAAAGCTGTCATCCTCATTTTTTATCATGTATGGCCTCTTTTACAAAAAAGATAGCAATCTGTTTATTTTGCAGTTAAAAAATGGAAGAGTTGCTTTCTGAAATTTCAGTGTTAGAGTTCATGGTCCTGCGTATCTTCTGAACCTACATAAAAATGTCTGATTTAAAGTTAGCTGTTGTTGAATTATGATGCTGAAAATCATGCTACCACACTCTGAAACCTTGCAAAATGAAAGCCCTTGTAAAGTTCCTTTTAAAATGCTTTTTTTTTTTTTTTAAAACAAGGGCATCTTATAGAATGTTTCTAATGACTGGAGGGGAAATAAAGAGATTAATCACTTTATAAGCACCAATTAATGTGACTCTTTATGCTATTAGTGTCTTACTGGACAATCAATTTTTAAAAAGAAATTAAAGTTTCTAGGATTTACATTGCCATGTTTCAGCTAATGTCTGTTTATTATTCCCTGGCTTAACTACTTGCTGATTTATATCCTTAAAGTCCTTACAAATATTTCCTTCATTTGAAAATCTAGTTTTAGATTTAATACTCTACGGTTAGTTCCTCTAAAAGGGAAGATCTGGAAACAAAAAAGTAATACAATTTTCTGAGAAGAACTCTGTAGATTAGGTTCTTAGTGTAATTCCTTTAGGTAGCAACTTCCTCCAAATCTCCTTCTTGCACCCCCTAACCTTACCTTGTTATTCAAGCATTTCCCAGTAAGGTCACTTTTTGCTACTCCTTTCAATATGGATAATCCTAGGGTTTTGTCATCTTTTTTTTGCCTCCTCACATATTTTCTCTGGACCATCACCTCATTACTTCAACTGACATCTCTAAACTTATGACACTAAATTTATAGCTCTACCCACCAAACCCTCTAAAGTTCTCAACTGCCTTATTGATACCTTTCTTGGGAAATTTCATAGCATCTCAAGCTCAACATGTCTAAAACTGATCTGCCCATCACTTTTTTCTCTTTTATTCTCTATTTCAGGAAATGCCATGACTGCTATCAGTTGGCCAAGCCTGAAATTTGTGAATTGTCTTAGACTTTACTCTCCCTAGAAAATGACCCTCCACAACCAATATTGCTCACAGTCCATAGTGAAGGTCCTGACAAATTTCCTCCTGCCAAGTGTGGCTCCTGATCCTCCATCTCACACTGGGTGATGCCATTAAAGTTTTCTTATAGCACTAAAGCTAAAGGTCTAGAATGAGGTGAGACCTGAACCCTCTGAGTCATGCTATCTTAGGAGCCAAAGCAAGCCCCCAACTCTCTGTCATCCATTTGTGATTCATGAGGCTGAGTAGAAGACAGCTACCAAACTGCACTCAGAATTATTTCTGTCTTCTAACTCCAAGTGTGTTTCTTAATCAAGAGTGTTGAGTTCTCCAAAAGATGCTTCAAGATATCACTTTGTACACATCCAGAATGTCTGAACCGCATTTAGATCAGGTTGGGATAGCAATCATCTATTTAGACAAATGACATGTGAAGCTTGAGGCTCTAGACAATTCCTTAATGTCTTTGTTTTCCAGGTTGGGGGCTATAATTTGAGGAGCTAGTTGAAAACCAGGGTTCACTTGTCAAATCACAGCAGTTTAAATCGATGCTCTCATAACATTTTGAGAAGTGCTTTGGTATTTACATAAAGAAGTTGAAAGAGGCTCTCTTCCATGATCCCAGTAAATAAGGTTCTTTGCTAAATAAACCTGCTGTTTGAGATATGGTTCTTTTGTGCCCTCTACCCACTAGAGAAGAGGACTATGAGCCCCTAATTTTGTGTGATGCGGTTGTGAGGCCACAAGCAATAACTTGTGCCCATAGCCCTGCTGAACAAGGGCTGAGTCACCTGCCAAGTCAGGAAATGAGAGAACAGCAATTGTACATATTATCTGGTGATCTCACTTGGAGTCATTGCTGAGTTTCAACCAATTTCCAAGGGATTTTTTTTTTTTCAGTGACCATCCTAAGTGTTATCTTACTATCATGAAACAAAAGGTTTGAAAATTTTTGTGGAATATTTGTATGGAAGTTAATTTAAGCTTCACAGAAATTTGTGCCTTACTTAAGAAAAAGGGTCTGCCCTTTTGTGCTAATATGTATTGTCTTCAATGCCCAGCTATTTTGCAGCTATATAGAGAAATATTTGACTTATCATATTCTCTAATTTAATTACTAAAAAACTAAGGCTACAATGACTGAAATTTGTCCTTTTTCTGATAATTCCGCTTGAATCACAATCCTTTCAAAGAGAGGTCATCCTTTTTCTCCTCCCTGCTCCTTGTATCAAGTTTAGTAAATAATCTCAGCATCTTTTTCCTACATTCCACTATTTCCTTTTTTTTTTTTTCCTTTTTCAACCTGAGAATAATGTGATGGTGTTGATGATTTAGAAAGACCAGGTCATATCTAGGCAGAGGATGGATGGGAAAGAGACTGGATAAGGGAAGTAGACTGGGGCCAGAATAAGCTGGGGTCCTGGCTAAAAAGCCCTGAGGTGCCATGTCGGTAGGACCAGATGTGAGAGGAGCCCAGGACAAATTGGCTCTGGCACAAGTTTGGCTTATAGAGATGGATGGGAGTAGAGAGGGAAGAGGGAGCTGCTAAGGGTGAGATGCTGTGGTCCATCCAGGGAAGGTGCCCAGAGACCATTGTCCTAGAGTGTCTAGTGCTCTGAAAGGTGTGAGTTTTTATTCCCTTAAATAGATCTGAGCTTCCTCACAAGCTTCTAAGCACTGGAAAAGCTAAACAAGATGTAAATGTCACCTTTTTTGGTTCTGGTTTAAATTATTCAATCCCTTTGGGTCAATGCTCAGTCTATTTTATATATATATTTTTTATAATTTTGCTTTTCTCTGAAGTCCATAGCATGTGATTATATAACACCCTTATTCTCTGCCTCTGTTGGTCACTTTTCATCTCCATGTTTTTGAGGACCAGAGAGAAGGCCTATATGGCCAAGCAATAGAGAGCAAGAGGAAGGACTATGCCAGGTGAGTCTGGAGATGTGTCACAGGGGCTGGATCATAAGGACCTGGTGCGCTGTGTTGAGAATTTTGGTCCTTATTCTAAAAGCAGTCAGATGCTTTTTAAGGGTCTTAAAAGAGTGAAACAACACTTGATGTGTTTTTGTGGTGTTTTTGGTTTTGTTTTTATAAAAGGCAAAGTGCAAAGAATGGAATGTAGTGAGACAGGAAGAGATATGGGGGAGTAGTTAAGAGGCCAAGGCAATAGTCAGGACCATATCATGGTCTGGACAAGCATGGTGACAGTAAAGGTAGGAGAACTGGACAGAACTTGGGAATTGTTTAGATAGGGTTCGTGATGGAGAAAGAGGGATCTAGGATGATTCCAAAGTTCCTACAATTAGCAACAGAGGTGCCTGAGACAGAGAACACAAGAAGAGAGTAGGTTCCATAGGAGTGAGAGTGAGGGCTAATTTAGATTTCCTCACCTACTGATTCTGACACCTGCCTGGGGAATTCTAACTGCTGTGGCTATACGGACAGGTAACTGTTGCCATGGGAGATAATTCTGTAATTAGCTACACTATACATACATATTATCCAACTTCAGCTGGGTCTCCAGGCTCTTTGCAACTATTCTTACCAATTTCAAAGTAAATCCTTTTCTATTCCTCATATTGACTTTAAAAAACATTTGCATTCTTTTCATACCTGTACTCCTATTTTTCCTCCTCGGTTTCAGCAAACTACCTTGCCTCTTAATTTGCTTTAAAAATACAGAGGCCAAGGGTGCCTGGGTGGCTCAGTTGGTTAAGCATCTGCCTTTGGGTCAGGTTGTGATCCTGGGATCCTGGGACCGAGGTCCTCGTCTGGTTCTCTGCTTAGCCGGGAGTCTGTTTCTCCCTCTTCTTCTGCTCCTCCCCACCCCCCCGCTCATTCTCTCTCTCTCTGTCTCTCTCTCTCTGTCTCTGTCTCTGTCTCAAATAAATAAAAGCTTTTTAAAAAATTTTTTAAAAATATAAAGTCAAATGATGTGATTTTCCTCAAATTCTCTCATCTCCGCTTCAAAATGTCTCTGAATCTTTTTTTTTTTTTTTTAAGATTTTATTTATTTATTTGACAGACAGAGATCACAAGTAGGCAGAGAAGGTTGGGGGTGGGAACAGGCTCCCCACTGAGCAGAGAGCCCAATGCAGGGCTCAATCCCAGGACTCTGAGATAATGACCTGAGCTGAAGGCAGAGGCTTAACCCACTGAGCCACCCAGGGGCCCCAAAATGTCACTGAATCTTAAGTTGTTCTCTTTTCTTTCTTCTATCAATGGGAGAAGCATCCCTGTTCCCTTTCCAAGTTAACTTCCCCACCTGTATTCCTGATACCACCCCATTCCACCTTTTCTGAAACATTGTTTTTTAAAGATTTTGTTTATTTATTTGAAAGAGAAAGAGAAGGAGCAGGAGGAGGGGCAGAGGGAGAAGCAGACTCTCCCCACTGAATAGGAAGTCTGATGCAAGGCTCTGTCTAAGAACCCCAGGATCATGACCTGAGTGAAGGCATATACTTAACTGGCTGAGCCACCCTGGCACCCCTGGAACATTGTTTCACAGACTAATCCCTATTTCATGTTAAAGAAAATAACTTTTTTTTTCCCCAAGCCCATTATTTATATTCTCAATGCAGACAATTTGGAAGAACAGAATGGAACTAAGATGAATATAAAAATCACCTACAATCTCATAGAGTGAACTATTTTTTTTTATTTCTAACTTTTTAAAATTTCTTTGTACTAATCCCCTTCCCTTTTTTTTACGTTTTTTTGTTTGTTTGTTTGTTTTTTGTTTTTGTTTTTGACAGAGATCACAAGTAGGCAGAGAGGCAGGCAGAGAGAGAAAGGATGAAGCAGGCTCCCCACAGAGCAGAGAGCCCAAAGTGTGGCTTGATTCCAGGGCCCTGGGATCATGACCTGAGCGGAAGGCAGAGGCTTTAACCCACTGAGCCACCCAGGTGCCTCTAATTCCCCTCCCTTAACCTGGAAACATGTTCAAGTTGTCTCTTGAGCCCTAACCCTAACTATTAAAAAAAAAAAAAAAATCCTCTCAATCTTGCTTCCCTTTCAAAAACTTCTGTGAAATCTTTTATAGCCACCTACTTTTCAGTGCTATTGGGAGAGTTTTAGGATGCCTCTCGAGTGAAAAATTTGCCTCAGGTTGGGAGGCTGAGCCAAGAAAATGTGCAAGACATAGATGAAAGTCATGCGATTATCTAAACCTATACCTATATCTGTTGGACATGCCCCTATTGATTCATGCCCCAGCTGGTTCCTGTTGTATCTTGGATTTTGCCTCATGTCTGGTTGTATATTTCCCTGATCAACCTGCCATATCCTCAGTCCCTTTGTCCAGACCTATCCATTTCATGGCTTCATTTATCATTCCATATAGATGACTTTGAGTTGGTATCACTAACCAAGACCTCTCAATGAAAGTCAGAATAACATTTTCAACTGCCTTCTAGTTACCTCAATATGAATATCACATCAGGAAATTCAATACATCCAAAACTAACACTATTCTACTATCTGCCAAACTTATTTCACCTCTTGTGTTTCCTATTTCAGTTAGTGGTATTATTATCTTTTATTCAGCCAAATTAGACAGTGAGTCATCTTTTACTCTTTACTTTCCTGAATTCAACATCAAATTCCATTGACTTAATATCACATTAACTATTTGCTTTTGTCAGGCACATTGCTAAGTACATTAGGTGCACTTTCCCAATCTTTCACTATATTCTGCATTATTCTTATACATGAGAAAACAGAAACTTGGATGTTTAGAGCTCAGTGATAAAGTCACTATTTGAACTCAAGCCTCTTTATTTCCAAAGTGAGTGTCTTGATGACTTTTCGATTTGTTCTCCTTTCTTTTTCTACTGCTATAGCCCCAGCTCAGATCATCACAGAAGTTCTGCTAGCCAATTCCCAATTAGTCAAATCACATAATTAATAACGCTCTTCAGTCCTCTTACACACTTGTCACTGGAAACTAGTAGGAGATTGCCTGAAAGGTTGAACATTCCTGGTCCCAACTATTTAGTTGCATGTTTGCCAAGAAAGAGTTGTATTTTGTTCTCAAGCTAGTAAATGTAGTTGTACTTTTTATTATGTTACAATATTTAATTAAATACTGTGTAAACTAATGAGATATGAGTGTGAGAGAGAGCTCTTCCTATGATAACTGAGTTGAATGCTTTGGAAAGACAAGATGAGAGTGAATGGCTGAAAATATTGTAATCCACATAAGTTTGGAGAAGGTGAACCAAAAATGATTGGGGAAAACTCTCATAAAAATCTCTTGAAGAGGGGCACCTGGGTGGCTCAGTGGGTTAAAGCCTCTGCCTTTGGCTCAGGTCATGATCCTAGGATCCTGGGATCGAGCCCCGCATCGGGCTCTCTGCTCAGCAAGGAGCCTGCTTCCTCCTCTCTCTCTCTCTGCCTGCCTCTCTGCCTACTTGTGATCTCTGTCTGTCAAATAAATAAATAAAATCTTTAAAAAAAAAAATCTCTTGAAGATTCTGCACTCTGTTTGCCTTTTGCTGCAATTTAAGGAAACATATACAGAAAATGGGTGTGGTTCATGCAAGAAAAATAATACAAAACTCCAATTAGCAGACCTGTACGCAAAGAAGGCACCTTAGCACTCTATTATATAATTGCTGGATGAAGGTACTCATATGCATCTTAAGTTAAAATATTATATCCGAGGTAAATATCTTTTTTTGTTGTTGTTCTCTGATTTGATAAGTTTTGCAAATGACTGACCAAATTGGGTCCCTGATTTCACTGAATGAGACACCTTCCGTGTTATCTCCTATTGTCTTCCAAACAGTAATAGTACCTTTATTCTGACCCCCGCCCCAGTCCTCAGGCTGATTTCTCCATTCAGTCAATACATATATTTTAAAAGCCTACTAGCTGTCAGAATTCCCTTCTTAAAACTCAGATCTAAACTTCTCTCCTCTGCCCACAATCACTCAGTGATTTTCCCTTGCCTGCAGAATGAAGCTAAAAGTACTTACCAGAATGTTGAAGACCTGCTACAATCTGACTTCCACCCACCTTTTTAGCTTCCACTTCCTAACACAACACTCCATATTCTCTAAGTGTCAGTCACCCACATTCTGGCTGTTGCCCAAACACATGACACCATTCAACATTCTTTCAGAGAGAGCCTGAACTCTATATTTTGTATCTCTCTTAATTTTACTCATTATTGAAAATAGTAATTTATAGTGGGAAATATATTGTTCATAGAAATTCTGTAATACAGAAAATGCTAAATATCTGAATAAATTTTACTGAATGAATTTTAAGTTGTAAAGAGTACTGTACAATACATAGCCTGTGGATGGAGTCATTAACTTGTCTTTAATAATCAAAAGTTTAAATGTGTCTATTCTTGATAATTTAGTAAAGATTTAAAAATCTGGGACACCTGGGTGGCTCAGTTGGTTGGACGACTACCTTCGGCTCAGGTCATGATCCTGGAGTCCCAGGATCGAGTCCCGCATGGGGCTCCCGGCTCCGCGAGGAGTCTGCTTCTCTCTCTGACCTTCTCCTTGCTCATGCTCTCTCTCACTGTCTCTCTCTCAAATAAATAAATAAAATCTTTAAAAAAAAAAAAGATTTAAAAATCTACATAAAAATGATAACTTGACTGTCCTTATCCAGTTGTCCAATCAGGAAGAATACCTAGTTCCTAGGTGACAAATATCAGTGGATTATTATGTCATTGTTGTCCTCAGTTGTCTGTTTCTCTCATTCACATTTTTTCCCTGGAAGTCTTATACCTGTGGAAGGTCTTAGCTGCTACTACAGCAAGAACTCCTGAAATGCTCATCTCAGCCAGAGAACCTGTCAATTCCACTCCTCTTTGTAATTGGTTTTGTGTATTTTCACTCGGTAGAACACTATCCATCATATCAGAGTTTAAAATGGAATTTTCCCAGCAAACCCACTTTCCTCTGACTTCTGAGACCACCACCTCGAGGTTTTGGAGTTATCCACAGATCTTGGAGATCTGTTTTATTCTGTGATCTTCCTTAGGCCACAACTAGTTGCCAATTATTTCTTTCCATAAAGATTGAATTTGTAAGGGCATTGAAAACTACAGGAGTACTTGTGCTTTTACAGGCAAACTTCTTGAAATATTTTTCCATACTCACTATATTCACACTTATCTCCTGTTCACTTTTCAACCCACTGTAATATGGCTTTTGTCCCCAAAATTTTACTGAAGCTATTCTTATCAAAGAATGAATTACTGCCTTGGTGCTATATTTAATTGACATTGTCTCAGTTGTCAACCTAACTTTTTATAGACTGATATTTAGACCACTCTTTCCACTGGAAATGAATTCTCCCCTCTGCTTCTGTGACACCTCTCTATCCTTCCGACTGCTTTGTTGTACTATTCTTTTTAGGCTTCTTTCTCCTCCCCTTTAAAAAAAAATGTGTCCATTCTTCAGAGTCCCAAATCTTCTTGTCTCCTCCCTCTACACATTCCTCTAAGCAATCTCATCAATTTCCCTGGCTTTAATTACCACCTCTTCCTATGGCCACCAGTTTTGTGTATCCAGCTCTGTAATTCACCTGAGCTCTCATGATGTGCATATATAACTATGTCCAGATGTGTTCTCTTCAATATTGCATAAGCACATTGACTTTAACCTGCCCAAAGCTGATTTTACAGAAGGGCAAGAATACTCTACTTATTTGCTTTTCTTAGTAAATCATACCATTCAGTATCTATTTGCTCAAACCATCAACCTTAAAATATTTATCAATCTTAACTTCTTTTTTATTCCTCATTCTCTAATCAATATCAAGACTGTCAACTCTACTTTTGTCATATTTCATAAATCCATCCACTTTCTCTATCCTTTCTGCACTGCATGGTTCAACCCATGATGATATCTCCCACAGATATCTGCAACTGTCTTCTAAATGAACTCCCTTCCTGCATGCTGGCCCATCTCCAATCAGTTTTCCAGGCTGCAGCAAGCTTCCTCCTTCTAAACACACACATTTAAACACATCACTTCCCAACTTTCCTATCAATGTCCCCATGCTACCCTCAGCATTAATTCTAATCTCTTTCACATGGCTTGAGGGTTCTTCGTGATCAACCCCATTTTCCCCTCAGCCCCATCTTTGCCACTCTTTCACACTCTGTGGTGCTTCTTTAAATTCCCAAACTGTATCAATTCTCTACCTGTGGACCTTGACCATGCCATGCATCTCCTCCTCTCTGATCAGGATATTCTCTCTGCTTATGACTTCTGCACCCTCTCTCTGCAGTTTATTCATTCAACATACTACTAAACACACACTGTGCACCAGGAATTGCTTTGGTTCTAAGGCCACAGTAGGGAGCAAAAAGATATGTTGTAGTGAACTCCTGAGGCTCAGAGTCTACTGGATAGACACATACAAGCAAATTTAGGCTATTGCAGGCCTTCATGATGAGGGGTGGACACTGGGAGTCCAAGGACCCAGATGAAGACATCTTACTCAGGCTGGAATCAGAAGGCTTCCTAGGGCAGTGTTATTTGGAGGATTAGACCTAGGAGAAGTAGAAAGGTAAGAAGCCAGGGAGTTTAAGAAAGATCTCAAAATGTAAAGTTCTTATCTTTTCTTCCTTCTCTTTTTCCTTCTCACTCTTCTTAACTCTTGTCTTCCACATCCAACTACCTCTATTCTTAAAAACCCTTTGGCTGGTTCCTATGTACTCCTGGAAGTTAACTATTATTTTCCATCATTGGTAGTATCCGTTTTCACAGAAGCACTTCCAGGCCTTCAGCAAACCCACCAGCTTCTTTTCTTCAAGTCTCTCCTCAAGGTGAAAGTCTCATTCCATACAGCAGCCATGTCATCCATCTCTTGGACAAAGCTATCAGCTAACTTGTAGCTAAGTAGGGTCAGGCCCAGATATTCCTCTTCTTGTCCTTCTGCTGTAATCTTTCCAATTTTCCACTTTTCTGTTCATACTTTCCAGTAGTCCACAATGTCAAATTGTCTGTGAGAAATAGAAAACCCATGATTATCTTGTAAAATAATACAGCACAGATCTAGTTTAAGAAGCCTTTCCTCATAGCTTGGAGTTTCCTGTCAGACCTTGTTCTCACCAGTATAGGTTGGTGGTAAGGTTTCTCCTGAGCTTTATTCTAGGCCATGACAAGACCTTTCACATACAGCAAAAGTGAACAATCAGCTAATACCACCCCACAGATCTCTCAACTTCTTAAAGGGGTATATCATCCTAAAAACCATTAGTTCCTTTAGGGCTTGTTATTTTACATAGTCCTCCCATTCAGGCAGTGGTCTCCATTTTAAAAGGCTTTAATAAGATGAGGAATATTCTAGGATTAATTTTTAGGCACTTCCACCTCCCATCCTCTGCTGGGGCAGAAAGGAGGGTGGCCTTACCTGTGATTGGTTGGTGGCCGCAGGGGACTCTGCCTTGCATCAGCACTGTCATTATTTCTTCACTGGCTACAGACTGAAGATTTGGCAACAATGCTGGTGGTTATATATAGAAGGAAACTAATTACTTCATTTCATTCTTTTGTTGGAACATTTTCCTACCCACTTGCAAATAATCTTCCCTTTCCTTTAACAGCTCTTCTCTGAAGAGACCAACAATAGCACATTCATCAGAAGCCAAGTTGGAGCCCAGGAAGAGACAACGGAAGCGGGGGCCCAGGGGCCCACATTAGAGGTCAGTGTCCACCAGCTCCTAAGTAATTGGCCTTACAGTGTCTCCAAAAGGAGTTCTTAGAAGAAACAGATGGAAACTTCTGCTGAATTCCTTATATGTTTGAAATAGGTAGGTAGATGACAGATAGATAGGTGATAGATGATGATAGATGATAGATAGACAGACAGACAGATAGGTGATTGTTTCACCCATAAAGGCTGTCATATTTGTATAACAATGGCTTCAATTCAGGGCTTTTAAGAGTCATTGTTAGCCATTCTTTTGGGGACTCTATGAGCAATCATTTTCTTGGTCTGAACAAAAAAAGACTCAGAAAACAAGGCTGCCTTTTTCAAATTTTGTTGTGAGGAAAAAAAAAAAAAAAAGACAGCACCTGAGCACCTTAGTCAGGGGCAACTTTGTGATGACATTGGAGACAGGGCGCTACGTGCATCTTATGAGCTGTAACATTTATAGCACTTTAATCAATTCTGGTTTCACAGAGAAATTAAGTCAATGAGGACAAATCATGGAAAGGGCAGTTTCTTTTTTTTTTTTTAAAGATTTTATTTATTTATTTGACAGAGAGAGAGATCACAAGTAGGCAGAGAGTCAGGCAGAGAGAGAGGGGGAAGCAGGCTCTCTGCTCAGCAGGGATGCTGAGGCAGATGCAGTGCTCGATCCCAGGACCCTGAGATCATGACCCAAGCTGAACGCAGCGGCTTAATCCACTAAGCCACCCAGGCGCCCCGGAAAGGGCAGTTTATAAACTAAAACACAGATACTTTTACATACCATCTGGCAACACTTGATAATACAAAAATGGGTGGAGACTTCAACAAAGGCCCTTCCATTCTGACAGAGATTCTGTGCTTATTGTTCTTTAACATTTCCAGTATCTATTTGGAAATTTAAGAGCAGAGCTACTATATATGACATCTAATCAGAGGAGTAAGTTGGGGTGAATAGGGCCAAATATGCAGAGAATTATTAAATGAAACCATTAAAACAGTGGTATATATGTATATAACTACATGAAAAAGCAGGTTATAGAATAGAATATATCACCCCACTTTTCCAAAAGAAATAAATGTAAATATACAGAAATGCAAACACGTGCCATCTGTCATTCTATATATCTACCTACCTATCTATGTAAATATCTAACTATTCAGGGAAATAATTAAAAGAATACACTCCACAATGTTGACTACAGTTATCTTCAGCTCATAAGTTATTTTGTTTTGTTTTGTTTTGTTTTTGGAGGGACTTGGCTTTTTCCTTCTTCTGATAAAAGTGTACTGACTTCACTCTGTGTGTGTGTGTGTGTGTGAGAGAGAGAGAGAGAGAGAGAAAGGGAGGGAGAGAGAGAGAGACATAGTTTTTTTTTTTAAGATTTTATTTATTTATTTGACAGGTAGATATCACAAGGAGGGAGAGAGGCAGGCAGAGGGAGAGAGAGGAGGAAGTAGGCTCCCTGCTGAGCAGAGAGCCCGATGTGGGGCTCGATCCCAGGACCCTGAGATCATGATCTGGGCCTAAGGCAGAGGCTCAATCCACTGAGCCACCCAGGCGCCCCTAAGACATAGTTAATTTTTAATAAGAAAAAAAATTAAAACCCTAAATAGTGGGTTAAGACTTAAACAATAACAACTAATAATCGTTATTTTAAAGATGACAAATATTTGTGAACTGGAAACCTGAAATAGTGTTTAAAACCATCGGGGCAGTTAAAAAGAAAGTCTTAAACAGGCTGCGGACAAAGTATTGTTCACTGTTTGATTTGGCCAGTTTTTCAGCTGCAATAACTATGACTTTACGACAACATTTTCACAAACCAGAAATAGATATTAAAATGAATCATCACTTTAGAAATGTCATTATAGAATAATCCCACCTCTGATATTGATCGTATTTAACAGTCCCATTCAGAAGAGTAATATTATAGTCCCTTTACTGTCAGTGATTTATTACTACAATGTTCAAAGAGTTACAGTGTATGAAGGAATTATGCAATTGGGACTCTACATTAGTTTTATTATGAAAATGAAGAAAAGGAAGCATGTTTAGATGTGGGTTCTATTCCCTGACTTTTCCCTTTGGAAGAATTACATTCTGTTAATTCTTGAGACAAGAGGCTGAGGCTAATATTTAGCAACATACATTAGACTATCTATCAGGCATTGTACTGGTACATTTAACATTTACACCAATTCTCTAAGGCATGTATTTGTCCTTAAGACACTGAGGCTCAGAGAAATTTTCTAATTTCTCTGTGGTCACATAGCTAGTAAGGTGGTGGTACCAGAATTCATATTCGAGTCTTTCTGACCCCAAAGACTTTGCTTGTTCCTGTTAGACCAGGGTGATAATGTTCCATGGTGGTGGATTGTATTATTTTTCAAAATTACTCAATCTCCCCTTTTCTATAAGATTACATATCCCGCCCCATTGCCTTTGGGCAAGGCTGTGTGACCTGCTTTGGTCACTGGCATGTGAACAGATGTGATGAACACTACATCCTTTAAGAGCCATCATGATATTTTGTCATTTTTTTCCCCTCCGACATGTGAATGTCCCAAATAGGGAAGCTCCTTCAATATGGGTCCCAGAGTGTTGAAATCATGTGGAGCAAAGCTGAGCAGAGTCTCAGGAGTTGCCAACACAAAGCTGCCAAAACGTGAACAAGCGCGCCTTCATTTTCTATTGCTACATTATAAACTAACACAAGCTTAGCAGCTTAAAACTACAAATTTACTTATCTCACAGTTTCTGTAGGTCAGATATATGGGCGTGACCCTATTGGACAATCAGCTCAGGGTCCCTCACTGGGCTGGTATCAGAGTGTGAGCTGCTGTTCTCATTTGGGATTTGGAGCACCCTTCTGAGCTCACTGGTCGTTGGCAGAATTTCTTTTCTTGGGGTTGTAGGACCCATTTTCTTGTTGGCTGTCAGCTACTGGTCACTCTCAGTTCTTAGTGGCTGTTCTTAGATATTTTCAGTGTGGCTCTTCCATATTCAAACCAGGGTTCACAGTGAATTTCCCTCCTGGCAAATCTCTGACAAGCAGCTGGAGATAACTGTCTGCTTTTAAAGGGCACATGTGATTGGGTTAGGTTCACGCAGATAATCTCCTTATCTTAAAGTCAACTGATTAATAAACTTAATTACATTTGCAAAATCCCTTTGCCACATAGCATAACATAATCATGTGAATAACACCAAGGTAACACCATCCAGGCCTTCTTAGAATTCTGCAGACTAGAAAGAGATAATTGTATTGTATTTTATTGTAAGCCATAGAGATTTGGGGAGATTGATTTTTTTTTTTTTTTTTTTTTTTCTGCAGCAAACTTACTAATGCAACTAGTTACCTGAACTTGCATGTCTGTGCATATAGAAAAGGGTAGAAATCATAAGGGGCAGGCAGGTGAACAAATTTTCACAAAATGAACACACTGGTACAACCAGCACCCAGATTAAACAAACAAACAAAAAAAAAGTAGACAAAAATCAGAAAATTATTAACAACACAGAAACCCCTTTCCAGTCATTTCCCATATCCTAAATAACCACTATCCTATCTTCTAACACCATAGGTTATTTCACCTGCTTTTGAAATCTTATGAATGGAATCTGGCTTCTTCTTAATGCTAGGTCTAGAAGTTTTATTCCTTATGTTGTTTGCAATTTTAGTTTCCTCCCTGTATAATATTCCATTACATAGATATTCCACAGTTTGTTTTTCTATCCTGCAGTTGTTGATAGACATTCGGTTAGTCTCCAGTTTTTAGCTATGACAAATAATGCTCCTCAAACTGTTTTTTACAAAGCTTCTATCCTTACCTCTCCATTTCTCTCTTTCTCCTTTCCTCCCTCTTTTCCTCCCACCCTTACTTCTCTCTCTATCAATCTCTCCTTCGGCGCCTTCATATTTTAGATACAAACTTCCCTCTCCCTCCAGTTCGGTTAATGTTAATTTTCAAAATTCATTTTTAAGAAACCCTCTCTGAAAGATAATTGGAAAACCACAATGAATGGATTTAGACCAAGTAAGTAAGGAGATAAAGGAGGGAGAAGAAAAAAAAAAAAAAGATATGATTTCCTACCCTGGGTTTATCTCAGGGCAGAAGTTGCTTAGGTGAGACCAAGATAATTTCAGCCATCACTCTGAGGAGAGCTATACAGTGTAGTAGTAAACAGCATAGGCCTGAGGCACCATTTAAAGATCTGAATCTGGTTCCTTTTTCTAGTTGGATAACTTGGCAATTCACTACTTCTCTGAGTTTCATTTCTGTCACCTGTCATGGGGACAATGAGACTTTTCCCTTGGGATGTTTCAGCTCTTTCCCATGCTTCTACCACTTATGCAAAGAACAAAAGCACATTTTGCCCCAGCCCCACTCTACCATCTGTTCCTTGTCCTTCTCTGCCCTGTTTTTGCCCCCCAGAAAACAGGCCTCTATTGACTGCATCCATCACCTGGCTCTGTTACTATTTTGCTTCCAACTGGGTTCAGCCAATGGGAGTCACTGGCAAGAGATTGGAAGGAAGGAAGAGAAAGAGGCTGGGTTATTGCCTTGCACACACACTGCTCCCTCCCTGCCTTACTGCTTTTCTACAGTAGCTGCTTTCCTCTCAACCACAGCTCTAGCTACCACCTGGCTCCAGTGATAACTCTGTCCTTCTTGCAGTTTAAGCCTGTAGCTGATCATGACTTCCCACTCAGTGATGCTCCACCAGCTTTGGTTTCTTAACCCAGTGCATGCTTCTGTGAATGGTTCCTTTACTATTTTCAGGCTTAAGTCCTTTAAGTGGATCAACCTTTCTTAAGCTGTCCCTGATAGTAGAGAAGGGAGCCCAGCCCACTCAGATTGTTGAACATATGGGAGAATAGGAAACAGTTATTAGAAGCTGGAGGTCAAAGAAAATAAGGAACTTAAAGAACTGGGAAGATGGGATAGAGCAATGAACTGTCATAGTGTCCCATGAGCCATTTCCATGGTCTCTGCTAAGTACTTTCCACATGTGGCATTTAAACTTCACAGCACCCCATGAGTTAATATGACAACTACCCAATTTTAGAGGTGAGGAAACTATGACTTAGGGTAGTTAAGTAATTTCTTTCTTGAGATCATTCTTTAGTAACTGGCAGAACTAAGATTTGAATCCAAGACTTTGGCCTCCCAAACCCATGCTCTTACTTACATAATTTCAAGACTTAGTAACATGGCATGGTTGGTTATCTTGAAGAGATATGGGATAGATGTGTTGGAGCTATTAAGAAAAGGCATCTGAGTGTTGATGAGTTCAGAATTAAAAGGTTGCAATGAAGGCAGTGGCATTTCTTCTCTGTGTTATGTCCTTCTTTCCGAGCTTTGGCAACTGACCCCAAAATAAATCCAACCTCTTTTGCTTGTCCTTTATGGTTCTCCACATTCATACAGCTTCTCCCATCCTGGAGTTATCTCTCACCAGTCACACACTCACCTTGCTCTAATCAAATGGACTATTCTTCATGGTTCTCTTCTTTCTTCATGAAGTTGCCTTCCCTCCTTTTTTCTCCTTTGAAATCCTCTTGAGTCTTTTTGGCCCACCTAAAAGCTACTTCCTCCAGACCAATTACATTATCACACCAACCACAAGTCACCACCTCTCCCTCTTCTGAACATTAGCAGCTTTGTTTATACTGCTTTCTCTGTACCTGTCATATGCTGCTTGGAATTTTAGCTGTATGTTTTAATCCCTTGTCTTTCCTAATTGACATTGAGAACTTAGAGGATGGGGAATGCTAAGATGAGTAAAACAGACCACCTACCCCTAAACAGATAAGAACACAAAGAACTCTAAATACTAGTGCCTTTGTATTTTGGCATTTTACTTTAGACAAATGGTAAGTGCTTGGGACATGTAACAGAGTGTATGTTCATATATAATTGAGGAGAGAGCTTCTTGGAAAAAATGACGTTTGGTATGTACCTGGAAGTCTGAGTGGGCTATCAAATGTCATAATTTGAGGAGGGCATTTTATGAAGAGGAAGCAGCATGAGATGGCTTTAAGAATATTGTTTCCATTGTGCACCCCAGTATCCATGATGATTAATGAAACTAATAATAGCAGCAATTATTTATCGAATGCTTGAGTTATCCCAGACATTTTGTTAAACACTGTTTATATGTTATCTCATTTAATTAAGACCTTCTCCATTTTATAGACAAGAAAACCAAGGCTTAAACAGATTTGTCCAAAGTGACCTAGTTAGTCAGTGGCAGAGCTGACTTCTAATGAGGAAATATGGGGCCACATCGCCTTTTTACTTACAACTTGACATAATGCATAATTCTTTATGCATTTACCATTAACATTCCAGAGAAAATTCAAAACCTTAAAGAGCCAGATGGAGCCAACATACTCCTCACATAATATTTATAAATTGATCAGTTTTAAGGAATCTAGTTATTTACAATGCATCTCTGAGAGCTCTTTTTAAAGATGGCATTTCAAAATAATATTCCATTTATCTTCTGTTGGGGTATTAAAATTGTGGCTCTTTAATCTGAGGTATAAAACAAATTCCAAGATCTCTTTGAGTGATGATACAGTTCTTCTCTTGAAATGTTTGCTAAAAATAAAATATTGTCCCATAGTAATTATGTTGGTCCCCATTCAAACTATTTAAATTCAAAACATTGAGTGAGTTAAAAAAAAATGGCCTCTGATATTTTTATCAGGATAAAAAATGTGACAATGCCTCTCAATCTACAATGAAATTAAATTCTGAGATATGAAACTGCCATGCATTATAACATATGGGTGAAATTTGCCCAAAACAATGAGCTTCCATTTTCCAGATGCTCAGATGCTCAAGTAATGACATAAACACTGTGTGGTTTCCTGGGTGCAAGTTATAGACTAGTACAGACTGAAAAGGAAATGTCAGTATATTTTTATTTTTTCTTAAATCATACAATGTTTTTTCCCTCAGTTGCTATAAAATGTTTCTGTGCCCTGTGAAGGAACAGTAATGAATTTTCATATTAACAAAATACGACTTGTGCATCAGGATATTGACAATTATGTGGCTTACATTCTTGACCTCCAGGATGAATTAAAAAGAAAGTCACCATATTACACTATGTTAGCATATGCCAAAGAGCATTGAGGTAAGGTCAGTTGGAGGACAGATTGCTAGCAAAGTCTTTCAAAAAGAGAGAGAGAGGGTCTTCCATGGGTAGTTATTTTCTACTGATAGGCAAAAGGATGGTGGGTATTTTTCAGTTACAGGATTACCCACTAGAGCACTCTTTCTCAGGCCTCTCAGGGAATGCCTTGTCTTGGTAGAGTTAAACAGCTCTGGAGAACTACAGGGAAATATTAGCTTTAGTAGAAACCCCAGTGTGCTAAAGATCTTGGAGGAAAAACAAAAATCACATCTGAAAGACATAAAGTTTGGAATTGTCTGGGCTTTGGCTCAATTCAGAACTAACAGTAGCCAGAAACAAAATGGCAATGGAAAATGAAGTCTTCGCAATTTTATCAAATTGCTTTTTATGCCTGCATCTACATATGGACTTTAGGCAATTAACAAACATTTTTCAAATTACATATTCTTGTAGAAGGCCAAACACATCTCCCAGAATGACCTCAATAGGTTACGGTTACACTTGACAGAAATTAGACCATAAAAGGGTAAAAGTTTGATTTGTTTCAACTACATTCATTCCATAGACAATACCCCTAACACCACAAACATCAGTAGCTTGGCAAATATCACATATCTCACTGAACAATACTCAGGGTGACCAAACATCCTGGTTTGTTTGGGACTGAGGAGATCCCCCAGGACCAGGGAATTTTAGTGCTACTGAAACCACTAACCTGGAGCAGTCCCAGGCAAAACTGGGTAGTAGGCTACCCTATAACAAGATCAAATGTTTCACTTTCTGTTTTATATGCTAAATTCATATGAAATTTGTGTTAAGAGAAAACAGCTCTTTTATTTTTAAGCCACAAACTTCTATTTGATTTTTTAAATTCAGATTTGTTGGAAAACTTAAAATTATTGTTTCTTTTAGAAATAAAATAATGCAATAAAGGGGCGCCTGGGTGCCTTAGTCAGTGAAATATCAGACCCATGATTTAGGCTCATGTCATGATCTCAGGTTTATGAGAACATGCCATGCATTGGGCTGCACACTGGGTATGGAGTCTGCTTGAGATTCTCTTCCTCTCCCTCTGCCTCTCCCTCCCCACTCCCTCTCTAAAAAAAAAAAAAAAAAAAGCAATAACATATTACCTTGTTCCATAAACAGAAGAAGTTTTTTCATAGAGCATAAGGAGTGATTTCATTACTTTAAAGGGTGTCAAATAAAAACAAAACAAATAAGCCAATAAAAAAAGCAATGACTCCTGAAAACTAATACTGTGAAGGATAAGCAATGGTTTGACAGAAGTGAGAGCTGGTACACTGATGATGCTAGTGGTGGTTCTGATTGGGGCTCTGACCTGGGATGTGCCAAGAAGGCTCAGAGAAGCTGTAAGGCAGCCCGGTATTTGGGGATATAGTATATATATATATATATATATATATATATATATATATATATGTATATTATGTATATATGTATATGTATACACACATGTGCACGCGTGCACACACACACACACACACACACACACACACTAGCTGCATATGTGGATCACTGAAAGGAAATGATGGGATGTGGTTGAAACTTTCTGTGCCATTTTCTTGTACTGGGACCTCCTTGACGGGAGGACAAGCTGCAGTTTAAGTGGGAAGAATAGGGAGATAAAACTCTAGAAATGTGCACAAAGACCTAAAGATCATCCACTTTTTGTACTTAAGAGCAGGGCAGCAGGCAAATTCTGTTTATTAGATTAGAAGTTCATAATAGCTGAGTGGTTTTTAAAATACATTTTAGAAGGAACATTGCAAATGTTTGTGATTCATTCTAATTTAAAATGTAAGGTGTCCTGGTTTCATTTCTTCCTTTCATATTGTGCTAACAGTACATAAGTGGAAAATGATAAACTTGTGTCAAATGAAATAAGCTGAATACAAAGCAAAATGGCAATTGTGGTTTTGGTTTTTTTAGAACATACTTTATATAAACCAAGAAAACAGAGGTAAATTAAATTTACAAGGTCTTATTAGTTTAAGTTATTTCCAAGTTGGAAAATAAATTTCTATTTTATTTTTTATTATTTTCCATTTCTCTAAAATAAATGTGTATTATTTTTAGGGTAGAAATAGTTATCAATAAACATTCTTTTTAAAGGAAACTAAAACACTGATTACTTTTATATCTATTTGAGAAATTAATAAATGAATAAGCATTTCTTGACTATTGGGTGCAAATAAAGAAAGTATGATCCACAGCCTCAAAAAATATAAAATATATCAGGAAAGACAGACCAGACCGGAAAAAAAGAAAACCGCAATAAACCACTGTCCAAACTAATCCAAAAGAAAAGAGAGAGGACCCAAATTAATAAAATTATGAACGAAAAGGGAGAGATCACAACTAACACAAATAAATAGAAACAATCATCAGAAATTATTATTATTTTTTAAATATTTTATTTATTTGACAGAGATCACAAGTAGGCAGAGAGGCAAGCACAGAGGCAGGCAGAGAGTGAGGGGGAGATGCAGGCCCCCTGCTGAGCAGAGAGCCCGATCCCAGGACCCTGAGATCATGACCTGAGCCGAAGGCAGAGGCTTAATCCACTGAGCCACCCAGGCGCCCCAATCATCAGAAATTATTATCAACAGTTATATGCCAATAAGTTAAGCAACCTAGACGAAATGGATCCATTCCTGGAAACCTATAAACTTCCAAAATGGAATCAGGAAGAAATTGACAACCTGAATAGACCAATATCTAGTAACGAGACTGAAGCAGTGATCAAAAATCTCCCAAAAAACAAGAGCCCAGGACCTGGCAGATTCCCTGGAGAATTCTACCAAACATTCAAAGAAGAAATAATATCTATTCTCCTGAATCTGTTTAAAAAAAAAGAAACAGAAGGAAAACTTTCAGACTATTTTTATGAAGCCAGCATTACCCTGATCCCCAAACCAGGCAAAGACCCCACCAAGAAGGAGAATTTCAGACCAGTATTCCTGATGAATATGGATGCCAAGATTCTCAACAAGAACCTAGCTAATAGGATCCAACAGTGCATTAGAAAGATTATCCACCATGACCAGGTGGGATTTATCCATGGGATGCAGGGTGGTTCAGCATTCACAAATCAATCAATGTGATAGAACAAATCAATAAGAGAAGAGAGAAGAACCACATGGTCCTCTCAATTGATGCAGAAAAATCATTTGACAACATGCAGCATCCGTTCCTGATTATAACACTTCAAAGTATAGGGATAGAGGGAACATTCCTCAACTTCATAAAATCTATCTATGAAAAACCCACAGAGAATATCATTCTCAATGGGGGAAAGCTGGCAGCCTTCCCTTTGAGATCAGGAACACAAGTATGTCCACTCTTGCCACTGTTGTTCAACATAGTACTAGAAGTGCTAGCAACAGCAATCAGACAACAAAAAGAAATAAAATGTATTCAAATTGGCAAAGAAGAAGTCAAACTCTCTCTCTTCACAGATCACATGATACTTTATATGGAAAACCCAAAAGACTTCACCCCCAAACTACTAGAACTCATACAGCAATTCAGTAATATGGCAGGATACAAAATCAATGTACCAAAATCAGTTGCTTTCTTATACACTAACTGAAAATACAGAAAGGGAAATAAAAGAATCGATTCCATTTACTGTAGCACCAAGAACCATAAGATACCTGGGAATAAACCTAACCAAAGAGAAAAGTATCTGTACTTGAGAAAATACAAAACACTCATGAAAGAAATTGAAGGAAACACAAAAAGGTGGAAAAGCATCCCATGCTCATGGATTGGAAGAGTAAACGTTGTTAAAATATCTATACAGCCTAGAGGAATCTATATTTTCATTGCCATCCCGATCAAAATTCCACCACCATTTTTCAAAAAGCTGGAACAAGCAACCCTAAAATTTGCGTGGAACCAGAAGAGACCCCAAATTGCTAAGGAAATATTGAAAAAGAAAAACAAAACTGGGGGCATCATGTTGCCTAATTTCAAGCTTTACTACTAAGCTGTGATCATCAAGACTGCATGATACTGGCAAAGAAACAGACACATAGACCAGTGGAACAGAGCAGAGAGCTCAGATATGGACCTGCAATTCTATGATCAACTAATAAAGCAGGAAAAAATATACAGTGGAAAAATGACAGTCTCTTCAATAAATGGTGCTGGGAAAATTGGACAACTGTGCATTGAAGAATGAAACTCGACCATTCTCTTACACCATACACAAAGATAAACTCAAAATGCATAAAAGACCTCAAAGTGGGGCAGGAATCCTTCAAAATCCTAGAGGAAAACATAGGCAGTAACCTCTTCAACATCAGTCATGGCAAAGTCTTTCAAGACATGTCTCCAAAGACAAAGGAAACAAAAGCGAAAATGAACTTTTGGGACTTCATCAAGATCAAAAGTTTCTGCACAGCAAAAGAAACAGTCAACAAAACAAAGAGGCAACCCACAGAATGGGAGAAGATATTTGCAAATGACACTACAGACAAAGGGCTGATATCTAAGATCTATAAAGAAGAACTCCTCAAACTCAACACACACAAAACAGATAATCACGTCAAAAAATGGGCAGAAGACATGAACAGAAAATTTTCTAAAGAAGACATACAAATGGCTAACAGACACATGAAAAAATATTCATCATTATTAGCTATCAGGGAGATTCAAATCAAAACCACATTGAGATACCACCTTACACCAGTTAGAATGGCCAAAATTATCAAGACAGTGAACAACGTGTGTTGGAGAGGATGTAGAGAAAGGAGAACCCTCTTAAACTGTTGGTGGGAATGCAATTTGGCGCAGCAAACTTTGGAAAACAGTGTGGAGATTCTTTAAGAAATTAAAAATAAGTCTACCCTATGACCCTGAAATTGCACTATTGGGTATTTACCCCCAAAGATCTAGGTGTAGTGAAAAGAAGGGCCATCTGTACCCCAATGTTTATAGCAGCAATGGCCACAGTCGCCAAACTGTGGGAAGAGCCAAGATGCCCTTCAACGGATGAATGGATAAAGAAGATATGGTCCATATATACAATGGAGTATTATGCCTCCACCAGAAAGGATGAATACCCAACTTTTGTATCAGCATGGACAGGATTGGAGGAGATTAAGCTGAGTGAAATAAATCAAGTAGAGAGAGTCAATTATCATATGGTTTCACTTACTTTTGGATCATAAGGAATAACACGGAGGACATTGGGAGAAGGAGAGGAGAAGTGAGTTGGGGGAAATCGGACGGGGAGACAAACCATGAGAGACTGAATTCTGAGGAAAAAGGGTTTTAGAAGTGAGGAGGGTGGGACTTGGGTGAGCCTGGTGGTGGGTACTAAGGAGGGCACATATTGCATGGAGCACTGGGTGTGGTGCATGAACAATGAACCTTGGAACACTGAAAAAAAATTACTTAAATTAAAAAGAAGAAAGTCATAATATTAGGTTGTGATATAAACTCCATTGTTATTCAAATTTATTCATTAAAACATTTATTAAATTTATTAAGTTCATTAAAACATAATGTTCTTTTTTGCTATATACTACTTACACATGTATTGAAAAAAAATCTTTGATTATTAGAATCTGCTTGCATTTTATTTTTTTTATTTTTTTTTTTTAAGATTTTATTTATTTATTTGACAGAGAGAGATCACAAGTAGACGGAGAGGCAGGCAGAGAGAGAGAGAGAGAGAGAGAGGGAAGCAGGCTCCCTGCTGAGCAGAGAGCCCGATGCGGCACTCGATCCCAGGACCCTGAGACCATGACCTGAGCCGAAGGCAGCGGCTTAACCCACTGAGCCACCCAGGCGCCCAAATCTGCTTGCATTTTAAAGTGCAAAATATATTCCAGAAAATGTCTCCTCCCCACTGAAGTTTTATGCATAGTGTCCCAAAACACCGTTTAATAATGGTGTTTATTAAATAATTAAATAATCCAATTTGCCCCAAACACTTATGAATGCTCACACCATCTTTAATCACTTCCATTCTTTCCATTTGTTACTCATCTCACTAATAGGCATCTGTGTTGAATCTCTCTTACGGAGTCAGTAGAAAACCAAGCCAAATGGAGAAAGAGAAAAGAACCACATCTGCAGAGCATCACAAATCATTTTTGGATTCTAATCGGATTTCTTTGATTACAATTCTCATCATTTGAGTCAGTCATTTTCATATTGGGCTGAGACGGATCACCATAATGTGATACTTTACTCATCTGTAAAATGGAAATAAAGTGGACCACTTCCCTTACAGGAACTATAGAATGAAGGTGATGCTATCTTCTTGCTAACAAGAAGTACCCTCTCTTAAACAAGTCTTGGTGGGAAAATCAGACATCAAGGAAAATATAATGATTGGCCACTAAGATTTTTAAGGATAAGACAGTCTCCTTTATTCTTTTATGCATGCAAATAAATACAAATATAAAAAACAAGAGACTGTTCCCTCAATAGATCAACTGAAAATGGTTTTTTGCCTTCCCTAAAAAAAATCAAGCTGATTATTGTTACTATGGCAACAGACTGTCAGCATAAAGACTAGAGTTTTTCTGGCCTGCTTGATTACTGAACACAAGGAAATAAAACACTTTATTTATTATTATTATTATTTTAAAATTAAAAAAACAATGTCTTATGTTTTTGTATGGTTGAGAAAAGAAATGTAGTAATAAGAACTACATTGCAAAAGGAAGTTCAGCAGGGGAACACTAAGAACATAAGCTAGGCCATGAGGCACAGAGTGTGCTATCTGTGACCTGCTAGTGGCTGGGGCGTGACTTGGTTGGCCTGACTGGATTCTGAGTCCCTTCACTTGGCCTTGTTGTCCTCACTCTGGGGGGAAACACTAGGTTGGTGATAATGTATGAATGAAAATTCATTCCCTCACCAATCAACCAACACTTACTGAATTCATGCTATATACCAGGTACTTTTCCAGCTCCTGATACAGGGTTTGAACAAATGGACAAAATTACTGCTATCGCAGACTCACGTTTTTCTGGAGGAGACAGGCCAAAACCAAATCAGTAAACCCACACATAGTGTCAGATAATGACAGCTGCCTTGAAAAAAATATAAAGCATATTAAGACAGTAATGGGAAAATTTTTGAAAGAAGAGGAAAATAACAAAAAATTAAAAGAAAATCCTAACATTTTAATGTGCCTGTAACTAGGCCTGACATACATAGATTGTATGTGAATATAGTACATCAGTCATACTTTTAAAAACAAAAATAGACTGAATAGTATCCTCTATTTGCCAAGTATTGGGATCATTGCTGGGAAAAGTGAGCAACAACTTAGTGCAACAGACTAAAATATCGCAAGCCCTTCACATGGCTAATGGAGGCCCCCAGTTTTTTAGAACTTCAATTTTTTCAGCATCTCTATAGAATAAATTTCCTAGTTTTCCAAATATGCTTAATTGTAAAACAAAACAAAAAAAAACAAAAAAACCATCTTCGGGATATTTTAATGTAGTTTCTTACAGAGAAAAAGAAAGCTTAAAAATTTTACTCTCTGGCTTGCAGTTTCACATAGGGAATTCTTTTATAGAATTTATGATTTGGGGAGGTAGTAATGGAAGAAAATATAAATAGGTTTGGAAAGAATTTGAACAGATTTGTGAATGGCAGAGCCATTCCTACCAACTAAGAAAAGCTTCAAGGTTTGGAATGTACATTCTGCTAAGGAGCCTACAAAATGAGGTCCAGCCATGGGATGATGAGAATCGGGAAAAGGCCCTACAGTTAGGAAAGACAACCAAGCCCTCTTTCCCTGCCGACTTGAGCTGGCAGTAAATGACTGAGCTCCTAGAACACTAGACCACCCAGGATGGCAATTCCTGTATTGTTATCAGATTGTATTTTTTCTTTATTGTCTCATAAAAAGCCTGGCACTGATCTGGCAACTTCACTGGACAACATGTAAGCATTATATTTTTATGTTGCCATAAAGCAACTGCAATGATTGTGGTAAATGCACTTATTGCTATTCTGATTGTCAGCATTTGGAATGGATTATAATTGAACCGTTTGCTTTCTTTGCCTGGGATGAAGATTATATTCTGCAAATGATTCTAAGGTGCTTCATAAATACTGTATGCACCAACATAGAAATGTGTGTTTCAGGGCGTCTGGGTGGCTCAGTTGGTTAAGCCTCTGACTGTTAGTCTCAGCTCAGGTCAGGATCTCAGGGTGGTGAGATCAAGCCCCACGTTGGGCTCCAAGCTCAGCAGGGAGTGGGTTTGGGATTCTCTCTCTCCCTTGCCCTCTGCCCCTCCTTCACTTGTGTGTGTGTGCACGTGCTTTTTCTCGCTCCTTCTCTCTCTCAAAAAAAATAAACAAATCTTTAAAAAAGGAAATATGTGTTTTTACAATAGTCAGGATTGAGTAAAACAGGGTGTTCACATAGAAGTCTTGGGAAATCTGACTTTTAGAACCTCACACAGTTACATTTCTGTTACAAACTGCTCTCTTCCTCCTCTAAAGATTTTGTGTGTACTTGTTTGGGGTTTGGGGGGAGGGGATGTTTTCCTTTAAATCCTTGTTAATCTTCAGACTACCAGGGTCATATCTTCACTCTTGGGTTAATCTTGCTCTCCCACATTGACTGAATTGGACCAGCTCCCTTGAGAACTCCATCAAGGTGAACAGTTGACAAAGAGAGACCGATAGCAGTTTTAATGAAACTTTAGCAAAAAGCTATTTATACATGAGCTTGTCGGGCTTGGGCCATGGGCTCAGCTCTCTCTTTTCCACTCTCAATCCTCCACATACTCCCATTAATACTCTCCACACTAGGGCATTTTTAGTCCTTTCCAATTCAGAGAATTGGCAAGGGGAGCCTCATTAGCACGAGTTCTGGGTGGTGAAACACTGTGTTTCAGCCCATTTCTTCTGGCGGCACGACCTGTACGAGGCAGGCAGCAGCGGTCCTTTGGAAGATCCTGTCAGTCAGTTCATTAGTGGCAGAGCTCATGTGTGCACACAGGATATTAGGATATGGTCCTCACTGAAGGGTGACTTCTATTCACATTTTAAATCCTGAAAAATTGAAGCCAAAATGTTAATAAGCTAAGAAGACTTCTAATTTTTTTCAGATTTGGACATTGATTTTATGAAATTGCAGAATTAGCACATTCTCCCTTCCCTTTTTACACTAATTAATTTATTTTGAAATGCACAGACTGTGAAGATTGTGCAAATCACACCATCTCAGTAATGTCCTGTGCTTGCTACAGGTTTACAGCATTGATCTGCCTCTTTCAACTTCTCTTTCTTTTCCTCAATTTTCAGCCAAGCCCGATATGGGCTCATTTGCCTTTCATATTTATTTGTTCATGTTCCACAACCCAGACCAAGTCTCAGCTATTTCTTTTAGTTGCCATTTAGTCCTTAGAAGAACAAGGTTCTACTTTCACTTTTGAAATACTTGTCTGCCTTCAATGCTTTATCAGTGTATATTATTTTGGTCAGGTCATCTTGACATCGTATGTCATTCCTGTGTTCTTACATCCTTGCCCTTGATTCTATTTGATTTGATGTAAGTGGCAGAGTCACTGTGGCCTTACATTTGAACCAAAAGATTGCTTTTGTTCACATGCATGTGTGTGTGTGTGTGTGTGTGTGTGTGTAAGTTTGTGGTGAAGGCTAGAGTGAAGAGGAGAGCAGTTAAGGTCATCTTGGGCCTGTGGTACCAGCAGCTTCTCTTAATCCAAGGAAGGATCTGAAATACACCATTAACACCTTTGCCCTTCCACCCTTGAAGGACTCTCAAATCAAATCCCCTAGAGATTTCCCAGAAAACAGATAAGTTCCCTAGAAATTGCTATACAGACCAGCTTGGATTTTCTCTCCAAATCCAGGGAGTCTCGGGGCTATGAGGCAAATAAAAGCAGAGATTTCTGAAAATAGGAATTCGCTTTGGTAAAGACCCCAAACTCACCAGACTAATGTATTTTTTCTTTTGATCAGGCTAGTAAAAATGGTTAAATTTTTAACTCTGGCCAGGAGCATGTTCCATGTGGGGAAGAGAAATATAATGAGCAAAGAGAGGAATTATATAGATGTTCACATGTTATTGACTGAAAAGGTATAGGGGTAAGCAGGTCAAGATCTCTCTTTTCATTGAGAACTGAGAGTAAATGATATGTACACGGTAGGCACTCAGAAAACATTTAATTAAATATTTATTGCTTATCAAAACTTTGGGTAGGAATTAAAAAATAAATAACCTAAAATATTTTGAAGTAGCTTCCAGAGCTCTATAAGCAACAATCAGGTAGAGAGACGGACTAACCAGCCAGTGCTTAGCAAGCTGCGAGAAAGAGCAGGACGAGGCACACGGGATGATCCTGCTTAGCGTACTCTTCCGGGGGCCTCTTCCTGGCCAGTGCACTGGCATCTCCACTGTTCCACCCTAACTTGGTTCTGTGACCCCAGGCTTTGAAGGGTCACCACAAAAGTGATCTCAGTCAGCCCCAGATGCCATGGTCACTGGTCTGGCACGAGCTCTCCCACATCTGTCCAGGCCCCTCAGCTAAGGAAACTCTCACACTCCCAGATCCCAGTAACTCTGTGGGTGTCCCAGTCCTGGTCAAGCTCTGCCTGCAGGCTGTTGTCCTTGCTGACTTATACCTAACAGGAAGCATGAAATTAGGCAGAAGCTATTTGCTTTCCATCTGCTGCACATTCCTCAGTCCCCCCTCCTTTGTACTCATGGAAGCATTTCCCCTTAAGGTTCACTCTGGCCTAGTACCAATGCCAGTCAAATCAGGACAGAGAGAAGCTGAGAAGTTTTTGCCCTCTCCTACTCCTCCCACCTCAACCTAAGCAGACAAGGCCTGGAATTAGTCTTATAGATATAGACAAGAGATTCAGAAGTCTGGGAATGATCCCTGTCCTACCTGTGCCATTCTGATCCCTTCTGTACCACTGTGTTTTACACTTGGAATTTTGTTGAACGTATCAGTGCCCTGAAGTCCTTCCTTGTACTTCAGCTCAGTTGGTTAGCTGGGCCTTGCCACCCTGCCTCACTTTGGCTCAGCCCTGTTGCATCACTTGGCCTCATAATGCTACTTTTCACCTGACTTTAAGGACCCCTACTTCCAGGAATCCAGATTCTCATTACTTTGGTGCTCCTTTGGGTTCCTGTCTAAGCTGAACTAGAACTTGATATGGCCACACTACTTTTGACAACGTATTTGAGCCTTTGGCTAGTTTCTGGGAAACCAGAGTCATAGCTGTGTCAGTTTTCACAGCCAAAGTACTCGTTTCCTCTTGTTGTAGACTGACATTTGCCACTGAGTTCCCAGTACTTGTTCATGTATCTGTGTGCCACATAGAAGCACACACCCTTCTTTTCTGCTTGTTAGTGCTGTTGCCCAACACACAGTCCAGACCTTATGCTGCCTCTAGCTGGCTGTAGTCCATGCCAGGCCTTGTGTGCTTGGCTGGGGCCCTGGTCCTGCGTCTCCTAGCTAACCGTCTCCAGTAGCTAGTTATGTCTTGCCAGGACAGAAGATCCTCTCAGGCCATTATTGTTCTGAGTGACTATTTCACTTACCAGTCAGCATCCTGGTATACTCCATCATATTCACATGATTGGATGACTCTGTCCAAGCTGCATCAAGAATATCAGTGCTTAATAAATATCTGTTGCCACTGACTTGATTCGATTTGCCCAATTGTAGGGTTCCTTATTGTAAGTTGCACACCCTCAGAGAAACTCAATGGAAATGAACTGAACTAAGGCAAACAAATTGGGTGAGAGTTGATGGCTTTAAGATGGAATTATTTATAAAAAATATCAACAAAGTGTTTGAAGGTTTCTGGTGCATCTCTTAAGGGCTGACAGAAGAGATGGAGGCAGAGAAAAACAGTGTCAAGCTGATTCCTAATTGAAAATTATGCAGACATAAAGATGAAGTATACTTAAATCAACAGGATTTGATATTTGAAGTTCCAATCAATCACAGCTAGTCAGTAAAAGCTAGATTAAGGAGAAGCTACATTAAAGACTAATCTGTGTATCACAGATGAAAGTTTCTATCTTCTTCTTTAACTTTCAGCTCCATATCCTCTCTTAATGTTGGGATAAAAGTAAGCCACTATCAATCCTATCCTCCATTTCTTTTTTCTACCCTCACAGTACATCTACATTAACTCCTCAGCCTTTTCCTTTGGAAGGCAGAACAGTGAGATGGGAAATGAACATGAGTTTGGGTCCTAAAAGACTATATTTGTAACTTATTAACAATGTGACATATAAAAAGATAAATTACCTGTGTAGGCATAAAATAAATAGATAAATTATGCAAAGGCATCTGTACAAAATGAGAATTACCATCTATCTCCAGGTGTGTGCAATGACCAAATGATAAAATTTCTGTAAAATACCTCACAGAGTATCCAGCTCAACACATAGCCATTTTGTATGCCTTCTTTCTCCCCTTTTCATATTTTTTTTCCAAGGAAGGGGAACGCATCTCCAAGGCTATCATGCCTCCTGTGCTGACCTATTGCCTCAGCTCTCCTACAACTGGTTTCCTCACACATCTGCCCATTTTTTTTTTAAAGATTTTATTTATTTATTTGAAAGAGATCACAAGTAGGCAGAGAGGGAGGCAGAGAGAGAGAGAGGAAAGCAGGGTCCCCGCTGAACAGAGAGCCCAATGTGGAGCTCAATCCCAGGACCCTGGGATCATGACCTGAGCTGAAGGCAGAGGCTTTACCCCACTGAGCCACCCAGGTGCCCCCATCTGCCCATTCTTTAGCATGCGAAGTATCTCCCCTTCCCCAGGTACCTTCTACTCAGCCTTTGATAGGCACATATACACCCTATTCTGGAGAATAATTTTTACCTATTGTTTTCTTAGTTTCTAATGATCTCCTTCTTTTCAAAGTCAATACTAAAATGATTGGTTTCACCATCAATTTTGTTACCACATGTCATATTAATTCTTTAATGCTTGCAGAGACTTTTAAGTCCATCTAGAAGGAAATTTCCAGCATCTGGAATGCTGTCCTTCTAGCCTGATGGGATTACTAGTAACTTTGAAGTATTGTCTATGCTTATCAGATGATTTTCTTCTCACATGTATGAAAAGTTTAGTATATTAGAACTAGTACATTGAAAAAGATGCCTTATAGAAAAAAGAAGACACTGAGAATACAGGTCACAGAATTTAAAAATTACATAAATTTGTATTTTCATCAACACTAAAAAACTGTATTTTTGGAGCAAGTTAGGATCTCTGAATTGTCCAGTATAACATCCTATAGGAAGGGAACTTTAGATACAAATGATACAAAGATAGATGGATAGATAGATAGATGATAGATAGATAGATAGATAGATAGATGATAGAGTATTGAATTGTGTTAGTGTCCCTTTACGAAAAATTTATTATTTTGATCTATTTTGCATAGACTCAAACCCTTCCAGATACATCATACATTACGCATTTAGTAAACTACAGCAGTTTTACCTAATTGCTCCTTTAGGGGCTAATGACCCCTTTTGCTGCTTTATTTAAAACACCTGATGCAATCAGCATGGAAAAAGGTGTTCTCAGTCTCATACACTGCCTTGTAAATTTACATTTAGTTCAAAATTGAATGCAATTTCAAGGTCTCTTAAAAAAAATTCTAACCAATCTAGTATACTGTAAGCATTGCTTTAAGTTATACATTTGCTGAAATTTGTGAAGGTGACTTTGGCAAATGGATTTTTGTCTTTAAATAGATTCAGTTTGCTGTATATGCAAAATGATTTGAACATAATCAACCATGGAAATTCACTGAATATGTCCTTTGCTCTCATAATATTGAAAATTACAGCATAACCTGAAGGACTTCATTTAGTTAAGAAATCAGTGTATAATTTATAAAGGTACCATGTAGAAAACTTATCAAGGGTCCATGCCCAGTATGCTTCTCTATTATAATTATTATTTGTACAGGTCGATTTGTGGATTGGATTTTATTTATTTTTGAATACATACTTAATTTCTTGGTCATTTAAAAATGTGTAAACTTCATATTGCTTTAAAAATAACTTTCTGTAGGAAGATGAATAATAGTTTAAAACTACTTCTCTGTTCATAGAATCTGAAACCATAGAGTTGGAAGGGACTAAAAAATAATATAGTCCAATGCCCTATTTAATAGACAAGCAAAGAGAGGCCCTGAAGAGATCAAGTGGCTTGCCAAAGTCCATTTCTGCCTGCAAATTGGTGACTAAACTAGAATAAGCACCTAGTTTATGAGAGATTTGATTCCATAGGAAAAAAGGGGGGCACATACACACTTATGAAAGGATTTTTTAAGAAGATTTATTTGTTTGTTTGAGAGAGAGAGAGAAAACAAGTGGGGGGGAGGGGCAAAAGGAGGGGAAGATAAAATCTTAAACTGACTCCCTGCTGAGCACAGGGCTTGATCCCAGGACCCTGAGATCATGACTGGAGCTGAAATCAAGAGTTGGGTGCTTACCCAACTGAGCCACGCACCCCACTTATGAAAGGATTTTTAAAGAATTAAAAATTTATTTCATCCAGTTCATGGCAATATAATACAGAAGAAACAGATTTAGCTTTGAAAATCATTACTTAGTTGCTTTTCTACATATATAGAGTATCATTTTGTATTTATTCACATTTATTTTAATGAAAATGAGTAATGCAACAATTCATTTGGAGTTTCACAAATTAAGGATTTCATTAATTCCACTGATAGAAAAGAGATTTCTTTTTTTTTTAAAGATTTTATTTATTTATTTGATAGAGAGAGAGAGATCACAAGTAGGCAGAGAGGCAGGCAGAGAGAGACAGGGAAGCAGGCTCCCCGCTGAGCAGAGAGCCCGATGCGGGGCCTTGATCCCAGGACCCTGAGATCATGACCTGAGCCGAAGGCAGAGGCTTTAACCCACTGAGCTACCCAGGCGCCCCAGAAAAGAGATTTCTTGGGCAAGTGTGTAGTGTGAAAATTATAACGGGAGGGGCTCCTGGGTGGCTCAGTTGGTTAAGCTTCTGACTGGATTTTGTCTCAGGTCTTGATCTCAGGGTTGTGAGATCAAGCCCTGAGTTAAGCAGGGAGTCTGCTTAAGACTCAAATAAATAAATAAATCTTTAAAAGAAAAAAGAAAATTATAATGGGAAAGTTTACCTACATGCTTTAATCATTTGCAAGTGTTGCCCATTTATATATATAAATGTAGCCATTGCTAAGGTGGGTTGTTAATTTCACAAATACACAACTCTTATCTATTCATTATGAGATTATCTTCTATACTGGTTTAACCTAAATTCGGTGATTGTTTATAACTGAAAATATGAAAGTGGTAGGATTGAATATAGAGTATGTTTAGATTCTAACGTTCCACTCACATTGGTCTGTACTATAGGATACAGTGTCTGTAGTATATAAACTCTGAAGATTTGCTTTGGGTGTTATTTCTCTGAAAATTGATAGGCTACATATTTACAGTCTACTTTTTCTTCCTATAATAATCAAAGAAATATGAAAAAAAAAAACAGGGACTTTGGGTTAACATATACTGGTGGCAAACACCACTATTCTCAACCCAGCCACCCCTTCAAAGGGTTTTGAAAAAATCACAAGTAAAAACAGATCCAGGGGCCAGTCCATCAATAGGAAAGCGGAACTATCCAAAAGGGAGATTAGATGCTACACACCAAAATGAGTCTAAGACAGAATAATCAAACAACAGATTAGGGGCAGGGGAGAGGCCAGAGCAACTCGGGAGGGCCATGAGAGATAAGAAGTAACAGAGGGAGGTAGAAACTAGGATGGCTTCATAACCCATTTAGAAACATGACACTCTGTCACATAATGTCTACTAAAAGCACCTGGCTTGCTCTGGCAGAGCTAGGGACACTATCGTGCCCACCACCATGTCTCCTAGATTTTGGTTTGCCATTTATTAAAATTGTTAATGAACATCTACAATGTGTGCAAGGTATCGAGACCACATGAGGAATAAGATGAAGTCATTGCACTTAAAAAGTTCAATCTAGTGGAGTGCAGAGGAAACTTATATATATATTGAAGACCCACCGTGCGCTGGACATGGCAGAAGGTATTTTATATACGCTGTCTGCTATGGGTTGAATTGTGATGTCCAAAAAGATATATTGAAGTTCTAACCCCCAATACCTCAGAATGTGATCTTACTTGGGAAAAGGGTTGTTGCAGATATAATTAGTTAAGATGAGTTCATGTTGGAAGACAATGAATGGGCCCTAATCCAATGTCACTGGTGTCCTATTAAGAAGAGAAGAGACCCATGAAGAATATAATGTGAAGACAGAAACAGAGATCCGAAGGGATGTATCTATAAGCTAAAAGCACCAGGGATTGCTGGTTGTCACCAGAACCTAAAAGACACATGGAACAGATTCTCCTTAGTATCCTCAGAAGGAATCAGCCTTGTTGATACCTTAATTTGGGACTTCTAGCCCTCAGACTGTACTGTGAACTATTGTTTGGAGTCACCCAGTTTGTAGTGCTTCATTACAGCAGCCCTCAAAAACTAATAAACTATCTAATTTAGTCCTTATAAGAATTTAAATGGTAAGTAGTATTAGCCCTACTTAAAATGGGGCTAAGATGTATTTACAACTTGCCTTATTCCAAAAGATACAACTGTGGGATTAGATAGAACTGAATTCACATTTTTGTATGCCAACAACTAACTAGAAAAACTTGGGAAAACTATTTAAACTTTCTTAAGCTTACATTTGCTCTAGTGTAAAATGGAGGTCATCCTATTGGGGTGCATACTCCCTGATTTACAGTAGCTGCTAGGACTCTAATAACCAAATTTGTAGCCCAAGTATACAAGATCCCAGGCATACATCTTGTGTTTAAAAATCTTTTGGTATCGTATAAACTTTTGTTAAGGTGCTATAAATTTAGGGCATTGTAAATTAAATTAAACCTAAATATAATTTTAGATAAGGCTAATGCCAGTAAAATACCATCCATAAATTATATGATGGGATTAAAAACATTCCACCAAAGTCCAAATGAGTGGCCTCCAAAGCAAGGTTTTACACTCCATGAGATGACATGATCTATTGGGATGAAGGAAGAAAATGTTAGTTTGTATTTAATTTTTATCACAAAAAATAAATAAATAAAATAAATAAGCTTTCCTAATATTTACTAACTGTTGACAGTCATACCCTCACTTGATCCATATGAGGGCAGCCAAGAGTGAGACAGCCAGAGGAAAAGTGGGAGTTCATGGTTGACTACAGTGCAGTGGTTCTTCAGTGAAGCCCTGTTGTAAACTGTTGCACCTGGTGTGTGCCCACTTAACTGAAATTAAAAATCACCTTAGTGGGGCACCTGGGTGGCTCAGTGGGTTAAAGCCTCCGCCTTCGGCTCAGGTCATGATCCTAGGGTCCTGGGATCGAGCCCCACATCGGGCTCTGTGCTCAGCGGGGAGCCTGCTTCCTCCTCTCTCTCTCTGCCTGCTTGTGATCTCTGTCTGTCAAATAAATAAATAAAATCTTAAAAAAAAAAATCACCTTAGCATTAAATAAGCTTACCCTCAACAAAATGGACACTTGGCTTGAAAAGAGGCCTGCAAACAAATAGTGGATAGAAGGTAATATGCAAACACAGGTGAAGAGGAAAATCGCAGAATGGACACTTCTACTCCTAGAAAAAAGCTCTTTTTCACCTACATTGTTAAACTACAACAATTATGATTTAATTGGATATGACAAGAAGTTAGCCCCTAAAATTCAAAATCATTAACAAGATTATTTGAAATGTGAATTTATACCAATTATCATTAATGAACTCTAAATATATATTGTGCTTTGAAATATTAGCTGAAAGTAAGACATATTAATTATTTTGTAAATACAAATGCTCACATTGGTATTTTTGCTCAAAAATGTTTACTATAGTAACATATGTTTATAAAAGGTTTGAAGATAAATTGCCTAAACAATGAATGTATGCTAATCATTACCCTCTTCCTAAATCTCTCTTTAAGCTTCCTTACAGAGTTATTTCTGTAATTACTAAACCACCACAGGGAGAGTCATCAAAGTGTTTTAAAGGATGGATCTAATATGACAGGTACAGAAACATAATTTATTAGCAGCCTTGATAATTCTCTCAGTGTCGCCACTGGCATTGTCCAATAGAACTTCATACAGTGACAGAAATGTCTCTCTCTGTGCTGTCCAATATGGTAGCTCCTAGCTACATGTAGCTATCCAGCACTTGAAATGTGGTTGATATGACTAAGAAATTAAAGTTTTCATTTTTAAAATTTTAATTATTTAATCATTTTTAAAATTTTAATTATTTTTAAAATTTTAATTATTTAAAAATTTTAATTATTTAAAAAAATTTTAAAATAAAATTTTAATTATTTTAATTATAATTAGTTAATTTAAATAGCCACACTTGAATAATGCCTATAGTATTGAAAAGCGCAGCTCTAGAATATGAGGTCTGTGAGAGAGGTTGCTGAGTTCCTTCTAAGAGTCCCTGGTTCTTAGCACAGTGCCTGGTACACATTTATCAAGTGAAATAGGGAGTCAGTAAGTGCAGCATGTACTACAGGAAGATAAAGAATAAGCCCCAGGGCGCGCGCACACACATCATTATAATGACAACTGTACTCATTAACCTAGTATGGGGTGTGGAAACAATTTACTTAGGAAAATAACAATCAAAGGTCCTTTGCTTGCAGACTAATTCACAGAAGGTAGAATTCTAAAAAACAAAACAAAACAAAACAAAAACCAAATTTTCTGTATGATTAAACTGATGTACTAAGCAAATAAGATCCCATGAAACCCATAAAGCTCGTTAGAGCTCTGCCAGGGTATGAAATCACTAATTTCCTGGGCTGACTTTTAAGTTGACTGCCCCTCAGGCTAGGTAGGAGCACATTCCCCTGTCATGCTTGTGTTCCTGGTTCCCCCACTAGGTCAGTAGCAGGAACGTCAGGCCAGCCATCCTGTCCTTTCACTAATGTGTAGCTAAGGAAACCTGGCTGCCTCCAGCTGTAACTATGACTTCGTGTGCCAGATTTCCAGGTCTGAGTATAACGGGCTAAAAACTGTGGGAAACTACATTCAACAGACAACAAGAGCAGGCAGTGTTGGCATTTCCAAAGTCCAGACCATTATTGTAAATGGGGAATCAATTCTGGATTTTTCCCATAGGGTAATTAACTAGCTTATCTCTTTTCCTTGCTACTATAAACACCTGACACTTTGGAAAGTGGTTATATTTGTCATCACCACTGATAAGAAAGAAGACTATTTTTTACAAATATGGAGATGACACTTCTAAGATAATAAAAATTACATGAATTGAAATGTTATTTTTAAGCAAAACATAATACAGTCTATGATGAAGTGAAAAATAATGTTGAAGAGGTATACATAGTATGATCCAAGGATTGTAGAAATAAACATGCATGTGTAAAGACAGAAAAGACATTAAGGTGTTAACAGATATCTCAAAGAAGGGGATTTCTATTTCTGGTGATTTCTAATGTTTCTTTTGCTTTGCCCATGTTTTCTAAATTTCTCAAATATATATGCATTACTTTTATTATGAAAATTACTCTTTGGTTTTTGTAAAACTACATTCTCTGTTTTGAATAACCAAATAATCCTATGGCAATAATGATAGTAATGTAATAACACAGTGGGCCAAAAGGGGGGGAAAAAAAGACATAAAAGATAAAAAAATCCTCAAATTTATCCTAAAGACTACTTTTACTGATTTTCAAAATTACTTTACAGTTGCTATGAAATTCCATTTTTACCAGACTCTAAGAATCAATAGAGAGAATTAATAGAAAGTCAACTGGAGAGTGTACCAATTTCAAGACTTTAAATGAAATAAATTTATATAAAATAATAATAAGTTCTTTCTTGATATGTAATAGTGGAAATTCAGGAGATGATAAAATTAATTAATTGATTTATTCATTCACTCATCTGGTGAATGTGAAGAACTATGAAATGTGTGGGGGATAAAAGAGTGAATGAGATAGACCCAGCCCCTCTGTCATAGATTTAACTACACATATTCTTTTGTATTTGTAGCTACTTCCAAAATAGTTTGTGTAGAACTGTAGAAATTCTATAAGAAAAATATTTATTATTTTTATGGAAGGCCAAATAATCTGTTATGTATAAAGTCATCAAAACCCTGTTCCACTATCTTAAAAAAGCTCACTGTAAAGATTTAAGAAGTTACCAGAAGAAAATCCAAATTGGTCTTGTTCCAGAATACTAACAAAGCCATTTTAAGAGTATGCCCTCTTTTTCCTGTTTCTTCTTAGTTGATGGGGTTTAGATAAGATATATCAACCACCTCTCCTATGTAAAAGATATCATGCTATGGGAAAATTTTCTTATTATTTCAGTTATAAAGTTTAAAACACAGATACTTAATCTGAAAGCAAAATTTCTATGGAAAAGTGGATTTGCACTTAAACTTTCTGAGCCCCAGTAGATCCTCACCTACTTTATAGGGATTTTCTAAGGCCACCAGGACACTGTGTTTGAAATTATTTGCAACTTCCTATTATTAGAATTTTGTTTTGGGCCACATGTTCAATTAGTGGTGATTTCTCTCTGAAATATGGTTGATACTTCTTTGCTGCATATTTTCAGTCTACTTTTTCCTCCTTTAATAATCAAAGCCAGGCAGTATTGAAAAAACAGGGACTTTGGGTTAACACACATGGTTGGCAGACTTCACCAGTCCCAACCCAGCTGTGCTCTAAAGGCTTTGAAGAAAATCACAAGTTTAAAAAGAGGATTGAGGAGCTGAGTTGGGTACTGGCAATCCATCAACAACAGGAAAGGGGAAGGCCATTTGAAAGGGAGATTAGAATGGAGCGTGGGTGGCTCAATTGGTTAAGCATCTGCCTTCGGTTCAGATCAGGAGACCAGGGTCCTGGGATTGAGCCCTGCATCAGGCTCCCTGCCCAGCGCAGAGTCTGCTTCTCCCTCTGCCTCTCCCCCACCCCTGCTCATACTCACTCCCTCTCTCTCTTTCTTTCCCTCAAATAAATAAATAAAATCTCCCCCCCCCAAAAAAACAAAACAAAACAAAAAACAGGGGAGATTAGATGCTGTAACCTAAGATAAATCTGGGAAGATAGAATAATCAAATGACAAAGGAGGGGCAGATAAGATCACAGAGCAGCTGGAGAGGGCTGTGGGAGATGAGAGTGAGCTGTAAGGGATGGTTTCAGAGCCCGTGTGGGAACATGGCAGTACAATTGCCACATAATGTCTACAAATATCTGGCCTACTCTTGCTGTCACTCCACACTATCAAGCACACTACTATGTCTCCTAGTTTAATGTTCTTCATTTATTCAAAGCTGTTAATCTAGGTATTGTGATCTGATTTCTGACCTCTAAAATGTCAGTAGTCGAAATTAGACCTTCATTTCTATCATCAAAATTATTAAATATAATGCAATAATCAACCCAGGTTTCACCCTCACCCACAATGGCCCTATACAGAGAATTCCTTCTTTGCCCTTCTGATTGACACATGCCTTCCACACCTATACCCAGAGCATAGGCTTCCAAAATAGATCCACAGCTGCCGTGCAGCAGTAGGAACATGGCTTCTTAATTTCACAGTAGTTAATATTTAGTAAGAACCCATTATTTCCAGGCATTTTATATATTATTATCCTTCTTAATGTGTATAACAACCTCTGTGAAGGAGGTAGTCATATCCCGGCTCAAAAGGATAAACCAGGGTTCCGAGTGGCTAAGAAATACGCCCCAAGATATAGAGCCCCTACATGTCACAGTGAGAGGGCTTCAATCAGGGCGCTCAAGCCCAAGATCTTTTTGCTTGTGCGGTGATGTCACCCTATTCAAATCGGATGTTAGGTGGGGATTTTTACCATGTCATTGCTAAAGTAGCACATTACCAACTCCCTAATCACCTGGCAGCACCATAACCACACATAATTGTACTCTTTATTAGCAAGCTGGGCTCAGCAGGTACTTTGATCTCTTTGAAAAGGCTGTAGTAAAATGCAAAGTCGTAATGTATGAGCAGTCTAACTCTTAAAAGTGGGAACTTGGTCTGATGGCTGCTACTGCCTATCCCTTCAGCTTTCTTAACTCTAGAACTTCCATTGTGATTTTATTTAAACCTCCATTGATACTGCTACTTTTTCACAATCTTCATTACACTCCAAACTTGCTTCTCTTTTACCAAGCTTACAATTCACGACACATTATTAAGTTAATAAACTTGAAAACACATTGAATTCTCTGACCCCATTTTTTCTTGTACTTGCCTGGCTAGACCCCAACCCTTCATAAGCCTACTAGCCATCTTCTCTATGCCTGTACCCACTGGAGATTTTATCACAATTGTTTGCTGGTTGCTCTTTAAATTTGTGATCTCAAGCCTCAAATATACCCTCAGTAGTGCCAAAGGGCTTTACTACCCTTCCTTAATAAGGCTTCCTTTGTAGTCTTTGAAATAATTATTTCATATTTCCACTCCCTCCAGACCTCCTGTACTCTCTACCTCCCCATTCTTAGCTAATGACTTGAGCTCATACCTTGAAAAAAATCTAACGCATTATACAGGAAGCCTTGCATTTTATTAAGTCTGTTCATTTCTCAATCTCTGTGCCCCTATTCTCTCTGCCTTCCCTCTTTTTGAAATAGAATAAATGTATCTGCTCCTCTCAGAAGTCAGTTCTTCCACTCATATTCAGATCTCACTCACTCTTACCTTTCCAAGAATTTTGTTCTCATAGTTAACCCTCACCTCTGTTCTATACCACCAGTGTCTTTCTCTGCATTGGATCATTCCAGGCAACATGCAAACAAGTTCTATAATCTCCCAAATTATAATAACTAAAACCTGCCCTTGACTCTCATGATTTCCTGTGCTGTATTTCTCTGATTTCCCACAGCAACTTCCTCAAAATACTTCCTTAGCTTTCATTCACTCTGGTTACTCTAATCTTTGCTTAACTATCCACTGAGTCTGCTCTTGTCAGGGCCGTCAGGGATCTCATTATCACTAGCTCCCCTGCATACTCCTTCTGTTTTCATTTTACTCCCAACAACATCTGACCCAGTTGTCCAATCCCTTCCTATTCTCCTTTGGCTTTTAAAACAAACACTCTCCTGCAACTAACTATGGTCAATTCATTAGTTGCTTCTCCATCTTTATTTGATCTCTAAATATTGGGATGTACCAGAGCGTAATACTGGCCTGTCTTCTAAATCTATATATATTCTTTCCAGGTGATCTCATCCAGTCCATGATCTTAAATACCAATCATATACAGAAGAATTCACCTGTCATCTGACACCCTTCCCTGAGTTTCAGACTTGTATAATCAACTGATTCCCTGTCACCTATACTTGGGTAACAAACAGATTTTTCTGTGGCGCTTCCCATCAGAAGCCTATCCAACAGCCATTCCTCCCTTTGATCTTGCTAAGAGAAACCTTAATTTTGTGTAGTTAACAGAGGTGATTGGACACCAGCTGACATTTAATTAGTCATGGCCTAACCATGGTATTGCAATTCCTATTGTTAGTGATTAGTTTAAAAATAAAAATGTACATGTGACACAATTTTGGCTAATGATTTGAAAGAAAAATCTGCTGCAGAGCCTCCAGGGACATTTTCCTTGTTATTGAAAAAGACCATGTAAATTGGATACTGTGCCTTTCCTCTTTATCCCATGTCTGTCCCTGTTGTCTGTAAGGCCCTCTACAATCAGGATATTGCTTATGTTTTTCACTTCATAGCATTCTTTCCTTTGCTTACTCACCATGTTGACCTCCTCTTTATTTTTCCTTTTTATTTTTACATCAAGGTTTCAGGTTCCTTTGCCTTCTCTCTTCCCTCTGCCTGAAATGCTTTTCTTCCAGTTCTCTGCATGGCTTGTTCCTTCTTGTCATTCAGGACTCAATTCAAATGTGATCTGTTTTAGAAAGTCTTCCCTTGCTCATTCCATTTTGACTTACTTGCAGTTTAACTTCTATCACAATATAAAATTGCCATTTTATGTGTTTATTTTCTTGTTTGTTTATCTTCTGTCTTGTTCACTATAAGACCCTTGAAAAGCTTATTCTTGAGGGAATATTAACTTCTTTCAAGACTATGATGTTGTATGGTGTTTCCAATGCCTAGAACATGCTTGACACTTGTATTTGCTGAGTCATTGATACACAACATTCTAATTGGCTATAATTAAGCTCATATTGGTGATGTGGCCTCAGAATGAAACTAATCCACTAAGCATCAGCTAGGGTAGCTCTGACTCAAAACCTCATAAGAAAGTTTCTTAATGCTTTTATAAAATGAGGAGGGGAAAGGAGATCAAAAGATATTTTTGTTGTTTATATAGTTTTTGAAAGGAGAAGAAAGTTGTATTTGAAAAATAGAGCTGATGTGTATTCTCTGGTGCCTCTACTACTGGAGGAGATGGCCAAAGAGAAATGAGATGTTTTAGTCCATTCAGGTTGTGATAACAGAATGTCACAGACCAGGAAGGCTCAAACAATGAACATCTGTTTCTCAGTTCTGGAGGTCAGGAAGTCCAAGATCAGGGTGCCAGCATGATCCAGTTCTTGGTGAGGACTGACTTCTAACTGTATCCTCACATGATGGAGAAAGAGAGCCTGGTTTCTTCATCCTCTTCTGAGGACACCAACTTCATCATGGAAGCACCAACTCCATGACCTAAGCTAATTATAATAACCTCCCAAAGGCCTCACCTCCAGATACTATCAGAGTGGGGATGGGAGCTTCAGTATAAGAATTTGGAGAGGATACAAACATTCAGGTATAAAATGGGGGTATTGAGAATAACAATCCTCCTTATCTCAAGATCTCAAATGAAACAAACCTTACCCTAGATTCTTTAACAATTATTTTTTTTAATGGCATCTAAATCATAAAATTAAATTATGGAAATAGTTTTAAAAGTTTTGGATGAGGGGGCGCCTGGGTGGCTCAGTGCATTAAGCATCTGCCTTCAGCTCAGGTCATGATCCCAGGGTCCTGGAATCAAGCCCCACATTGGGTTTCCTGCATTGGACTCCCTGCTAGCTTTCTTCTCCCTCTCCCTTTGCCCTTTCCCCATCTCTCTCCACCCCACTCATGCTTGCTCTCTCTCTGTCTCTCTCAAATAAATAAATAAAACCTTTAAAAAATTGTTTTAAAAAGATTTTAGATGAACCATGGTAGTTGGATTAATGAGGCTGTGCAGTGAGTAAAAGCTCTTGGGTTGCAGAGTTAAGTTTTAGAGTTTCTGATTGCAAATTCACAATTCTTTTAGTATAGATAAGTCTGAGCTACTTTTTAAAAAATTAAAAGTCCTACTATAGTTTATATATAATAGTACAAATAATAATGGTAAATTATTTAAGGAAAAGATTAGAATGGGAAAACAAAGAAATCTCAGTGGGCCAAGTTTTCAGTTACTAGTTTAATTTTTAAATTACATGTCTCTTTAATTATTTTCTGTGCAGCTCTAGAGTTCTATAAAGTTTCTTTTGTCATTTATCACAAAGTCTAATGTGACATAGCAAATACACATTTTAATTTTTTTTTATTACTTTAGAGAGAGAGCACAAGCATAGGCAGGGGGAGGGGCAGAGGTAGAAGGAAAGAATCTTCAGCAAGCTCCACGCTCAGCATGGAACCCGATGCAGGGCTCAATCTCATGACCCTGAGATCATGACCTGAGCAGAAATCAAGAGTTGAATGCTTAACCAACTGAGCCACCCAGGTGTCCTGCAAATACACATTTTAAATGTTGACCATTGTAGACAAATAACAGTATGAAGAGTTATTATATTACTTGCTGAATGAAGGTAAATTAAAACAAACTTAATAAAGGTAATTGCCATTTATTAAACCTTATGTTGCTTTCTGAATACACATTATTAATAATCTTCCCAAGTAGGGAAGGTATTACTGTTATTCCCCATTAACTGATGAGGGAACTAAGACTTATATAATTCATCTCAGGTTTACATTGGTAGTAAGTTCCAGAGACAATATTTGAACCTATGTTTTTCTGATAACAGTTCCTTTCCATTGCACCTAGCTTACTATGTCAGCCAACAATTTTGTTTTTGCAGTTTGGTTTTGCAGCCAAATTATTAGTTTATAATAACCAACTTGTAAGGAAAGGATATTGGAACATAAATGTTACCTAGTCTTGGTAAAATTCAAATTTTGAGACCTTAATATACTTTTATAAAAATAATTATATACAATCTCAACATAATAGAGACCATATATGAAAAACTCACAGCTAACATCATACTCAATGGGGAAAAACTGAGAGCTTTTCCCCTATGAGCAGGAACAAGACAAGGATGTCCACACTCACCACATTTATTCAACATAGTACTGGAAGTCCTAGCCACGACAATCAGACAACAAAAAGAAATAAAAGGCATCTAAATTGGTAAGGAAGTAGTAAAACTTTCACTATTGTAGGTGACATGATACTACATATTGAAAATATTAAAGACTCCACCAAAAACTACTAGAACTGATAAATGAATTCAGTAAAGTTGCAGGATACAAAACTGATATACAGAAATCTATTGCATTTTTAATGTGCTAATTAAGTAGCAGAAAGAAAAATTAAGAAAACACTCTTATTTACATATACAAAAAGAATAAAATAACAGAATAAATTTAACCAAGGTGGTGAAAGACCTCTATTCTGAAAACTATAAAACACTGATAAAAGAAAATGAAAATAACACAAAGAAATGGAAAGACATTTCATGTTCATGGATTGGAAGAACAAATATTATTAAAATGTCTATACTACCCAAAGCAATCTATAATTTTAGTGTAATTGCTATCAAAATACAAACAACAACAGCATTTTTCAGCAAAACCAGAACAAAAATTCTAAAATTTCTACAGAACTACAAAAGACCCCAAATAGCCAAAGCAATCTTGAAAAAGAAAAACAAAACTGAATTTATCATAATACCAGATTTCAGGTTATATTACAAAGCTATAGCAATCAAAACAGTATAGTACTGGCACAAAGATAGACACATACATCAATGGAACAGAATAAGAAACCCATGAATAAACGCACAATGATATGGCCAATTAATCTTTAACAAAGGAGGCAAGAATATACAATGGGAAAAAATAGAGTGTCTTCAACAAATGGTGTTGGGAAAACTGGACAGCAAAATGCAAAAGAGTGAAACTGGACCATTTTCTTACACTAAACACAAACAAAATAAATTCAAAATGGTATGAGGAGGGGTGCCTGGGTGGCTCAGTGGGTTAAGCCTCTGCCTTCGGCTCGGGTCATGATCCCCAGGGTCCTAGGATCCAGCCCCACATCGGGCTCTCTGCTCAGCAGGGAGTCTGCTTCTCTTCCTCTCTCTCTGCTTGCTGCTCTGCCTACTTGTGATCTCTATCAAATAAATAAATAAAATCTTTAAAAATGGTATAAGGACTTAAATGAGAGAGCTGAAACCATAAAAATTCTAGAAGGAAGCACAGGCAGTAATTTCTCTGACAACGACTGTAGCAACATCCTTCTAGATATGTCTCATGAGGCAAGTGAAACAAAAGCAAAAATAAACTGTTGGAACTACATCAGGTAAAAAGCTTCTACACAGTGAAGAAAACAATCAACAAAAGTAAAGACAAACTTTTGTTGTCATTTACAGAGATGTAAATGACATCTCTGAAAAAGAATTAGTGTCCAAAATATATAAAGAACTTACACAACTCAACACCAAAAATCAAATAATCAATTAAAAAATGGGCTGAAGACGTGAACAGACATTTCTTCAAAGAAGACATACAGCTGGCCAGCAGACACATGAAAAGATGCTCAACATCACTCATCATCAGGGAAATGTAAATCAAAACCACAATTAGATATCACCTCACACCTAAAATTAAAAACATCAAAAACAACAGGTGTTGATGTGGTTGTGGAGAAAAAGAACCCTCATGCACTATTGGTGGGAATTCAAACTGGTGCTGTGACTATGGAAGACACTTTGGAGGTTCCTCAAAAGTTAAAAATAGAGCTACCCTACAATCTAACAATTGCACTACTGGGTATTTAACCCAAAAATTAAAAAAAAAACAAAACACTAATTCAAAGGGATACATGAACCCTTATGTTTACTGCAGCATTATTTACAATAGCCAAATTATGAAAGCAACACAAACATCCTATCAACATATCAGTAGATAAAGAAGAAAAGAAGAGGTGGTATATCTATAATAGAATAGAATATTATTTAGCCACAAAAAAGCATGCAATCTTGGCCAGTTGCAACAACATGGATGGAATAAAGAATGTGATGCTAAGCAAAATAAGTCAGTCAGAGAAAGACAAAGACCAGGATTTCACTCATGTGGAATTTCAGAAACAAACAAACAAAAAAAAAAATGAACAGATAGAGAGAGGGAGAAACCAAGAAATAAGACCCTTAACTATAGAGGAAAAACTGAAAAACTCACCAGAGTGGAGTTGAGTGAAAAACTGGGTAAATAAATAAATAAAAGCAGAACACTTTTACCTTTCCAACTTTACCAGACCTATTCTATGATCATCCACCCATCCACTCAAAATGTATTTGTTGAGCACAGACTATATGCCAAGAATAGTAGTAAATGCAGAAATTAATCTTTTTTTGAAACTAAATTTTATCTAAGCATTGCTAATACTAGGCACTTCCTGGAATCCCTTAAATGTTTTCAGTATGAGTAAATGAACAAAAAACTAAAGTAAACTTCAAAGTAAAGATGCCCTCCTTCAATGAGCTGATATTTTGTTACTATTGTGATATCTTGGATAACAAAATTTTGGTTTTAGGTTCTGGGAATTAGGATAAAGACATCTTTGGGGCCATTATTCAGCTTACTATAGATACCTTTTATAGATACCTTGTTGAGTTGCAAGGGTTGTTTATATATTTCAGACAAGTTCTTTATCAGATTTGCATATATTTTCTTTCATTCATTCGGTTGTTTTTCACTCTTTTTTTTTTTTTTTTTTTTTTTTTTTTGAGAGAGAGAGAGAGAAACAGACAGAATATGTGATGGGGGCTTAGGGGAGAGGCAAAAGGAGAGGGAGAGAGAGAATCTTAAGCAGGCCCCATGCCCAGTACAGAGCCCGATTTTTGTGTGTGGTGTGAAGAAGGGTCCAGCTTCATTTTTTCCCCTATGGGAATATCTAGTTCCCAAGGATAATTTGTTGAAAACAAAATTCTTTCCCCCTTTCAATTGCCTTGACATCCTTGTGAAAATCAATTGACCATATACGTAAGGAATTACTTTTGGACTCTCAGATGTGTTCTCTTTATTTGTATGTCCATCCTGTTGCCACAATACCAACACTATCTTTATTAATCTAACTTTGTAGTAAATCCAGAATCATGAGCTTTCCAACTTTGTTCTTTTTCAAGATTGTTTTGGCTACTTTGGATTTCTTACATTTCCATGTAAATTTTAGGATCACTTTCTCAATTTCTGACAGGCAGCTTGAATTTTCATAATATTTCATTGAATCTGTAGATCAATTTGGGGAATACTGCCATCTTAACAATATTAAGTCTTCCAATCCATGAACATAGGATGTCTTCCATAGATCTTTAATTTCATTCAATAATGTTAATTTCATTCAATAATTTTTTTATAGTTTTCAAATATAAGTTTTGCATTTCTTAAATTTATTCTTAAATATTTTATTATGTCATTATAAATGGAATTATTTTCTTAATTTTGATTTTGGGTTGTTCATTACTAATAAAACCACAATTATTAATTACTAATGGATAGAAATACATGTATACATATATCAGTCTTGTACTCTGACACTTTCCTGAACTAATTTATTAGTTCTCATAGGTTTTTAGTGAATTCCTTAATATTTTCTATAAACAGGCTCATTTCATCTACAAATAGAAATAGTTTCACTTCTTCCTTTCTAATCTGAATGACTTCTATTTTATTTTCCTGCCTAATTTCTCTGACTATGGTAGTCTAAAGGAAGAAAGAACTCATCTTTTTGACCACACCCGTTTGGAGTAGAACTTCCATTACATTGACCTAGAGGATGGGGAGCAAGTTGTGGCTCAAATGCCAGAGATTCACTGTTCTTAATGAGAATTAGCAGATTTTCTTAAATAAATATTTCTTCATTTTCTGTATGTCCTTAGGAAAATTAGCAGAGGCTCTAAATGGTAATTGCTTGTATAATTTTCACTAGGCCTGGTTTCACAGGGAAGAGGGTCCACAGAGCTACTCATGCCACCACTGAGAAGTGCTTCTCCCTAAAGTGGTGGGTTGTTTTTGTTTTAAAGATTTTATTTATTTATTTGACAGAAAGAGAGATCATAAGTAGGCAGAGCAGCAGGCAGGGGCGGGGTGGGGGGGGGAAGCAGGCTCCCTACTGAGCAGGAAGCCCAATGCAGGGCTCAATCCCAGGACCCTGAAATCATGACTTGAGCTGAAGGCAGGGGCTTAACCCATTGAGCCACCCAGACGCCTCTAAAATGGTGTTTTTATTTCCTATAGCTGGTGTGGCTAATTATTGCAAACATAGTGGCTTAAAACAATGCAAATTTATTTTCCTGCAGTTCTGGAGAGCAGATGTGTGTAATCAGTTTCACTGGGCTAAAGTCAAGGTGTTGGCAGGACTAGTTCTTTCTGGATGCTCAAGGGGAAAATCCATTTCTTGCCTCTCCCAGATTCTAAAGGCTGCAGACATTCCTCAGTTTGGGACCCTATAACTCAAATCTTTGCTGCCATTGTCACAGACCCTGCTTTCTGACACTGACTTTTCCTGTGTTGCTTTTATCAGAACCTTGGTGATTACATCAGGTTCACCTGGATAATGTCCCTATTTCAAGATTTTTGACTTGATCACATCTGCAGTTTGTGTCTGGCCATGTAAGGTGATATTCCCAGGTTCCCAGGGATTAGTATGTAAGCATGTGGGGGGGGTGGTGAATTGTGCAATTTTAGGGTTTGGGAGGAACTGTAGACTTTGTAGATGAAGAAACTGTAGTTTGGATTAGTTACAATCACTGAAGGTCATATAGCTAGTGCGTCACCGAGCTGGAACCAGGTCTCCAAACTCCTTTTTCAGGACATTAAGTTTGAATGATTAAGCACAAATAGAATCCATATTATTTGTGGAGTCTAATCCATAGATATACAATTTAAAATGGTGAATTGTGAAAGCATAAAATTGGCTTTTTTCAAAACTAGCGATCTGAATTCGATTTAAAAGTAATATATGCAATTCAATCTTTGTATTCAAATTTCACCTTTTATAACGTTCTTTGCCTTTCAAAGAACAGGATTGGCTGCAAGCAAGATGTTTTCCCCAAGTTAATTTAATTCATGTTCATGAATATATGCAGTAAAATGTAGTTATTACCATATGCACTATGGGATAGACATAGGCACATTTAGATAAGTTATGACAGAAATCATCCACAATTTCAGAAGGAATCTGGAAAATTTAATTGAATTAGCTGTGTGTGATGTGGGAGGGTCTCTTTCCAAAAAGCATTTTCACTAATTTAAGTTTATAAACTGTGATTGTCTTCAGTCTTCTCTCTGGGGTTGTTTTTATCCCCAGGTCCTGAAGGACATTCAGGGCATGTTAACATTTCTCTTGTGACATAAAATGACCCATGGAAAGAACTGATTAATGATTGCACAGTACTCTGGAGGAAAAAGTCATCATGAGTGTTGAAACTGTTCCTTTTAACAACAATGTCTGTACTTAGGTTGTACAAAGCCATTTCACAAAAAGAGACAAAGCAAGAAAAAAGGCTAGAAGGAAAGCAAGAAAGAAAGAAAGAGAGAGAGAAAGAAAAAGAAAGGAAAGAACAAGCCTCTCTCTCTGCATGGATGCCTTTCATAGGCACATCATCACCACTCAATGAGAAGTGCAACAATTAACTATTGTCAGTTATAAGCCGTAGTTACAGGGAAAGAATCTGGACCTTGAAAGGGATAGATTACACTGCCAAATAGATTTGATCTGACCCTCTTATTAGCATCTAAAATTCCCTTTGTAGGGGCACCTGGGTGGCTCAGTGGGTTAAAGCCTCTGCCTTCGGCTCAGGTCATGATCCCAGGGTGCTGGGATGGAGCCCCACATCAGGCTCTTTGCTCCACGGGGAGCCTGCTTCCTCCTCTCTCTCTCTCTCTCTCTGTCTGCCTCTCCACCTACTTGTGATCTCTGTCAAATAAATAAATAAAATCTTTAAAAAAAAATAAAAAATAAAATAAAATTCCCTTTGTAGTATAAGCCCAGGGAAAGGAAAAAAGGTAGCATGAGGATGTTTTCCGGGCATGGAATTGGGTTCTGTGGAATAGATACCTTTTTACTGTAGAATATTCTTTACTAGACTTACTGATTTACTGCTATTCTATAAATGCAATGCAAGAGTACATCAAACATTTTCTCAAATGACTGAATTTAAGCCTGTTTTAAAAGAATCATAAAACAAATCTCTTTAATCAAGAAAAGCCATTGTCTGCTTGTATTCTGAAGAGATGTTCAAGCTCTCTGAGAATGTTTTTGAGATTTCAGGTTGGGTGGGAGCAACTTTTTATGATTATTCTGTTGAAAATTCTATCAGCTGCCTGAAACTCTCCAGCGTGTAAATAAACATGGAGAAATAGTGGCATAGAACACAACACATGCTAAAAAATTATAGAAAAAGTTTTCCAATCTCCACTGTACTTTAACCTTTAAATAATACATACATTTCTTCTCAGTGGGAAAGGACAAAACTCTTCTGTTTCAGTTAGTTCTCTTAGAAAATTCAGCCTGGAGAATCACTAGGTATATTAATCAAATTGTACTTCTCTTCACAAAACATGAATTTCATAGCAATCCTACTTTTATGGAAATTGTTATACTTGCCATTTACATAAGGGAAGAAATATCATTGATTTGGCAGCATTTTAAAATAATGGCATATTTACTTAATAGAAAAAATCTTTGTTGAAGTATAAAATAGACACAAAAATATAAATATTATGAATGTTAACAAACTTAACACACCTGTGTAGCCAGCCCCCAAAACCGAGACAGCATCCTCCAAATCCCCTTTATTTAATCGTTTAAAAAAGGATTTGATATTGCTTGTTTAGAAGTTTGAAAAGGTAGCTGACCAGCCATTTTTCTGGCACACTTTTTTCTTAGGCAATTTAGGAAGGGACCCAAGAGTATTTGTCATCACTTTCAGACAGATGAAAAAGTACACTAAAAGAGGGGCGCCTGGGTGGCTCAGTGTGTTAAAGCCTCTGCCTTCGGCTCGGGTCATGGTCCCGGGGTCCTGGGATCAAGCCCCACGTCGGGCTCTCTGCTCAGCAGGGAGCCTGCTTCCTCCTCTCTCTCTCTGCCTGCCTCTCTGCCTACTTGTGATCTCTGTCTGTCAAATAAATAAATAAAATCTTAAAAAAAAAATACACTAAAAGGGAAGAAGAGATGAGTATAACTCTACATTCTTTTCCATTCAGTGAAGGAGGGTCATTTATATAAAACCACAAGGAAAATAAGCAGTTCGTGAAGAGAACTGAATTATTAGTTTTAAATTCACAGACTCGAAGATGATGATTTTATAGGCAACAGGTTTTGTTCACAGTCCAGGCTGCTGGAGGCCACCACTAGAGGGAGGCAGAGGCTCCACCCCAGGCTGTCTCTGGGGGTGGGCGCTGGGCCTGCCTTGGTGGTGGTGAGGCCAAGGCCCAGGCAGGGCTCTCGCAACTACCACCGCGAAAAAGACTTTCTGAACAAAGAAAGTCCACTTCCTAAATGAAGACAGGAAGGTAAGGAGTAAGTACAGGGGTCTGAAAAGAGCAGGCTTAAGAAATTAAGCAAGCCTTGAATGAACCTGTGCTGGGGAGTCCACCTGGAGGAGGCAGAGAAGGTTCGAGTATCCCCTCAGAGCAGACCACACTATGGAGGAATAGGGTCCATTCGCAGGAATTGTTCAGTGAGTTCCCTGACATTATAGATACAGAAACAGAGCCCAAGGGGTGCTCCTGTTGCAGGGATATAAATGGTGATGCTTGGACCAGAGTAGCCATCTCCCTGAGCTCATTTTATTCTTTGTTATTACTCAGGTCAGATCATTTTACTACTTGTATTACTGAGTTGTATTGGAAAGATGATATGGTTCAGAAGCCTGAAAACTTAGGGCTAAGCCATCGGTTAAGGAATTTTTGTGGGGGTACTGTGAAATCGGTCATGTTATTCCTCAAGCGGAGCCCATCATGCTAACTTTCCACCCAGCTGGCTAGGAAAAAATGAGGAGTAAGTGCAAATGGAAAGGACCTAGCCACAGCAGCAAGCCGATTAACACTCTGCTCTGGTGTATTTGTGTGTGTGTATATATATGTGTGCCCAACATTCTTGGATCTGTTGCAGCTATTATAATGCTATTATGCACTTTTTTAGTCTACAGAACTCAGTTTTTTACACATAGCAGCTAAAAATAATAGAAAGTTTCAATTGGAAGGGCACTGTGTGGACACTGGGATGCTTGTCATTTTATTTGCCTTTAGACAGAGGATACAGGAACTTGTTTTATAGCAGCATTTGTGATCTCTATGTGTTTTGAAACCCAGATCAAATGGTTAAATGTGATCAGCTCTAAGCTAAAGACCTAAATAATGCAAATAATGGTGGCTCAATCCTCCTTTACCTTGGACAACAGTTAACATTATTTAAACTTGTAAAACTTAGTGGATGGGGTTGGGCCTCTCAGTTAGCGCCACAGTATCAGGCTCTCTAGCTATGGCCAGCTAGCTCTTTTTTTCTACTTTCAACAAGTCACAGTCATTGTTTTAATCCTTTTATTAACTCTTTGGCTTTGGTTTATGCCACAGGTATGGGCTGAGTATCTCTTTTGTTTTCAAATGACTGCTTCTGAAAATAAGGGAAGCTAATGATAACTGCCAGAGTTTGGTAACTTTGTGGATATTACTCAGTTTAAGACTGATGGCAAACTTCCAGGGTACTTTTAGCCTAAGTGGTATGATTCTGTCAGTTTACCACTTCTGAAGAGAAAGATCACTAACTCAGGAACAACTCACTGTGCATCCTTAATCACGATGTGATGGCTGTGTCCTTTTCATATGTAAAAAGTATTTTCAGTGCATATTGAATATAAGAGCAGCCCCCGTGAGTTCTAGTGGATCCAATGCTGGTACAAATCAAGTCGGGGCTGAAGCTAGGTTAGGCTCTGAGGTACACAATTCCAGTGAAGACAGGTACATACCTGAGGTGCACTGACACAGCCACACTGAAGGTCAGATGCAGGGAAGCTGAATTCTGTCATCAGGTGCAAGTCTGCAAAGGGCCAGGGGCAGCCGGTAGAGCAGACCCTGGCAGCACCCTGGAATGGAAACAGGAAGGAGAAAGGAGGCGTGTGATGTGAGAGATTTGAGGCACTTGCTGTAAACAGAAAGTGTTACCTGCAGGTGTGTTGTTTGTATCTGTTAAGCATGCCTACGGCCGTGGATGAGGCAAACAGGCCAGAGCGCGGGATCAGAGCTGATACCCAGTATTATAGCAGAATGAGATATTTCACTTTAATGGACTTTCCAAATACCTGAAACAACTCTTTCTAAAATGCCATAATTCATACATTCATAATCGCCAGGGAAACCTTTTCAATGGATTATAGATTCCTTGAATAGGAAGTAATCAGAGAAGGGAGACAAATCACGAGAGACTCTTTTTAACTTTAGGAAACAAACTGAGGGCTGCTGGAGGGGAGGGGGGTGATTGGGTTGGGGTAACTGGGTAATGGGCATTAAGGAGGGCATGTTATGTAATGAGCCCTGGGTCTTATATGCAACTGATGAATTATTGATCTCTACATGTGAAACTAATGATCTACTAAATGTTAGCTAATTGAATTTTAATTTTTAAATTCTTAAATAAACAACAACAGAAAAAGGATTATATATTCCTTCAGCTTCTGAATCAGAATTTATAAGTTCAGTGTAAGCCTTACTACATGACTATCCCTGACTGTGCTTTAAAATAGTGAAGACTTCAGGTTTATTAAGCTCAGACAGACTTCTTGTCCATTCAGGAAATATAAAGTCTCTCCAGAGTAACACATTTTTTAAAAGTTGTGCTTATTTATTTATTTTTTGTATTTTTTTTTTCCTCTGGCCATGTGATGGTGTTTCTTATTACATCTAACCCTTCCTAGTGTGTCTACCTTTATTAGACCTTCCCTTTTCCTCTACTGCCAACTTCTTTCTGATTTATCTGTTTGGGGCTATAAAAACAGATGTTCAGGTTTGTTAAAATTATGTGTAAAACAAGATGGTTCTGAGAAAATGCTATGAATTAAGCATACGAGATTTAATACCAGAATGTCCAGCTTTAGACAGCTACTTAAACTACTCAAGATCCTTTTTGTGGCTTTATATTTTGTTTTACTTTGTTTGTTTTTGTAGTTGAGACTGTCAGGGGTCATCTCTGACTATGTGAGGTATTCACATAATCTGAAATATTATCTGTCACCATACATTTGCTGTTATGTCTTTCCTAGAACTGTGACTGGCACAGAGTAAGGGCTTAACACACATTTATTGTAGGAATAATATATTGATGCGTGAAGGCAGGACATAGAGTTTCTGTCCTGAAAAATTCAGCTACCTGCCCACTTGACCAGAAGGCACATGTAAGTATTAATTTAGAATGATGTGAGTAAAAGCCAGTTATGCTGGTATCCTTTTGCAGGGGTCACAAACTCAAGGTCAAGGGCAGCAGTGGCCAGCACAACTGTTTGTTTTATATCAGTGCCTGTGGCTCATGCATGAACTCCCTAGTTCACTGGCCTCATCACTGCTTTGTTGTTTCACACTTGGCTAAGTAACACAGTTAGGCTACCTGTTTTGTATACCCTGAGGGTGTTTGGATTTTCAGGTCCCTGAGTTGCTGTTTTATTTAATCCTTATTGAATATTCTCACCATACAAGGCAGTACTAGATGATGAGAAACATGTTCAAAACTCGAACTCTTGATTCCCCTCCAGTCCCAAGCCTCCCTTCCCACAACCTTCCCCAACTCAGTAAATGTGCCCCTTCAAATGCTGAAAACCATAGGGCTGTTCCTCTTTTTTTTCATATCCCTCATTCTCTCTGTCAGCAAGTGATGCTACCTTTGGAAGACATTTAGAATTTAAGTATTTCTCATTACTCTTATTGCTACTACTTTGGTCCAAGCTATGATCACTTCTAGTCCAGATTATTGGAATAGCCCCTGACTGGTCTATCTGCTTCCACACATGTGTTCTTACAGTTCTCCCCACAGGGAGATCCCTTTACTTTGGATGTAAATCACAGTGGTTCTCTGTTCAAAACCCCCTATTAGTTTTCTGTCTCAGTCAGTGTAAAAGCTGAGATTCCTCTCCATGGCCTGTGGGCCCAATGGCTCCCCTTCCCCTACTTCTCCAACAATCTGTCTTACTGCCTTCCTCTTTGTTCACTATGGACCATACACACTGGCCTCCTATTGTGCTTGGAACATCCCCAGTGCTCCTATCTCATGGCCTTTGCACCTTCTTTTCCTTCTATTTGGACCATCTCTCATTCGATAAACAAATGATTCATTTCCTTTTCTCCTTTGGGTGGGTGCCCAAATGTCCCCATTTTGAACAAGCCTTCTACAACTACCCTAGCTAAAATAGCATCCCCACATCATCTTCTAGCCCCTTTACCCTGATTTATTTTCTTCACAACTCCTTACCTGATATTAAATATTTATTAGTTTGCCTCCTCCCTCAAGAATGCAATCTCTTCTTGAGGGGAGGGACTTTATTCATTATTGTATTCCAAATATGTAGAAAAGGCCAGTTTTATTGGCCCAATCAACATTTCCTTAATGAACAAATACATGAATAAGTGAAAACAAAAAGTAGCAAAGAGATTTATTTATGCAAGAAATCTTTACTATGTGTTAACATGCCACACACTGCCCTGGGCCCTTGGAATGCTTCAGTGAACAAACCAGAAGACAGGTGCTCTCGTGGAGTCAGTCACTAGCAATGAACAGAGATGAAGAGAGCAGACAAGGAGGCAGCCCAGGACAGGGGTTCACAGCCCAGACTCTGATGTCAACTCACCTGGGTTTGAGTCTCCTCCTTACCTGGCTCTCTTGAGCAAGCCACTTAAGCCTTTGATGCTTCAGTCTCTCTCCATCTATAAAGTTGGGGTGAACTAACTATTGCTTAGTGTTGGTAAGAATTACGAGACACAGTGCACATAAAACATGTGACATGTGGCAAGAGTTCAATAAATATTGACCTTCGTTAGAGCAAATGAAGATATGGAAGCCAAACAGTAATGGCTTTGAGATGAATACAATCCACAGAAGGTTTTATGAGAGGACCAAGGTGAGCTGGTGCTTGAAGCTGCAGCACTGTGTTTAGTACCTTTATGTTCAACACAAGGAAAACAAGCCAGTTCAAAGAAAAGGTGCATAGAAGCAAGTCAAACTGAATGACTCTCTCTGTGTGAATCTGCTTTGTACCTGGAACACAGACAAATGGAAGAGTCATGTGACAGAAGCAGCAGCTTTTGTGTTGCTGTGGCAGAAAAGCCAGGAAATTTACTCCTATCTTATTGAAGGAAAGGAACATTTGTATTGAAAGGGTCTATTTGACTGCTTTTCCTTTCCTTCAGAGAAACAACCAAGAAGAAGAGAGATGCATAAAATTTATTTTACTAACTGTAAAAATTAGATATGAGAGCATAGAATTAAATGGAATTGTGCTAAGAGGATGTTGAAGTTCCTGATAATGTAACAAAAGTCCAATTTGGGTTTTTTGTTTGCTTGTTTGCTTTGTTTTTGTCTTGCAGGAAAGTCCTTTAAAAGCACTGTATGGAAAATCACCATAGGTGTTTCTTGTTCCTCTAAAATATAATCATGTATGGGAGCATAGAGTTTCCTCTAGGAGAGCAGCTCTGTCATAACTGGAAGTGAATTATGGCAATAGCTAAGCTTTTTTCCTTTCTCTCAGCATAGTACACCTGAATTTCAAGCAGAACTAAAGGAGAATCTCAATCATAAAATACACATGGTCATCTATGTGTATATTTCACATCACTTGAGTATTTATAAAGCTGAAGTTTTTGGAGATACAGAGTTCAAAGGATTCCCTGAGTGGGGTCAGACACTCCTACTCTAATGAGTTCTTTGATTATAGCCAGAATTTACATGTAAGACAAAAATCTTAGATGTTTCAAAAAAGAAAGAAAGAAAGAAAGAAAGAAAGAAAGAAAGAAAGAATTATTAGTAAATCTATCTATTGTCAACCTTGGTGAGAATTCTCTTGCATTAGTTATGCCCAGGATACCTTGATCATCTGTTTAGCCAAAAGTGTGGAGCATGACCACAGAGGGAAAAGGCAGATGTGCCAGGGAGGGGCTCCAGGTGGCCGTGTGTTGCTTTACCCGCTAAAGGCTGGGAACTCACTTTGGAAAAATGGCAGAATAAGCACCTGCAGTCTTAGATCATTCTTTCCTGGGTCTCAGCCTGACTACCACCAGCCAAACTGCTCTGAAGAACCATCGGGGGATGTGAATATTCTTCTAAACAACTTTGTAAGGCAAAGACGGACCCAAAGGGTGCTGGAGGGCAGGTGATGGTGGCTGATCTCTACTAAGCATTTTATGAACTGATTACAAAAGGCCAAGTTCAAACTTTCAGTTTGTTTATTATATATTTTACTTACACTGAAAGAAGTGAAAAGGGGAGGGACACCTGGGTGGTTCAGTTGCTTAAGCCGCTGCCTTTGGCTCAGGTTATGATCCTAGGGTCCTGGGATTGAGTCTCCTTGCTCAGCGGGGAGCCTGCTTCTCTCTCTGCCTCTGCCTGCTTGTGTGCTCTCTCTCTCTGACAAATAAATAAATGAAATCTTTTTTAAAAAAAGTGAAAAGGGTTGCAATGTGTTTTAGCTTGTTCATTATATATTTTGTCATTTAGAATTTTTATATTTTAAGTCAAATTTATAATCCTTTTTATATTTTTCATTTTGGTTTTATTTGGAGCATAAAGTTGAAAAACTTGTTAACAATATATAAAAGATTGACAAGTAGGTACCACCAACCCAGCATTTCTACTTCTGTGGCTATATTCTAGAGAAACTGATGTGTAAGTGCACAGGCAAACACACACAAAGGTGTTTTTTGCAGTATTATTTTTAATAGCAAAAATTTGTGAATAATCCAAATTTCACTGAATAGGGAAATGGATAAATAAATTGAAGCAAGGTATAAAATGTTCTTACAATGGTATCAATCAAACCTGTTTCCCCTTCTGGGGCAAGTCATTTCACACTAATGAAGATGGGTGATGAATTTCACTCATTATTTAATGAATGGCTTTTAAGGGTTAAGTACTATGCTAAGTGCTATGGGTATAGTAGGATAAACACCCGCCTTCATGAAGATGATAGCCTTGCCATTTTTGTAACTTAGTAACCAAAGTATGATCTTGAAACTAATTTGGGGTTATCGTTTGATTATTTTAGCAGGTGGTTTGGTCTCAGAGTCCATTATTAAATTACACTGATATTACAAAATATTCAAATTGATGTCAAATGATTTTACTAAGAAAAGAGCAAATCCTTGATTTTTGATTCAACCCTGGCTTCTCTGATTTCTAATGCCTCCCTCCCTTCTAGGCCTAGGTGCTATCTGGCCAGCCCTCCTGAAATTCTCACCATAAGGAGAAAGGAAAATTGATTTAAAAAAAAAAAATCATTCCCACTACGATCTTTCTAAGGACTTATTAACGTATTGCTCCAACCCCAACAGTGTTTCCATGTTAAGGGAGAAAAGTCTTGAACCCAAAGCAGTGGTACTGCAAGTATCCCATGGTATTGCAAGTATCAGATTCTTACATCTCCCCCTCAGAACTCTTCTCTTTCATTTTTGCCTCCGACTTTCAGCTCTAGCTGCACCTTAGAATCACTGGGAGAATTAGTCTAAAATGATGTCTGAGCCCCAGTCAAGACCAATTAAGTCAGAATCCTCAAGGGTAGAGCCTGGAACTAAGAATTTTCTGAAAGCTCCCCATGCAAGCTTAATTGGGAGCCTTGGTTGAGATTAATCAACGTATCCATCTCAAGTAAAATCCTATAGTCATCTGACACATAAACACCACAGAGGGACAAATACAAAGTTGTGAAGGCAGTTTTAAAATCATGATGGTGGGGTAGCTGGGTGGCTCAGTCAGTTGGGTGTCTGCCTTCAGCTCAGGTCATGATCCCTGGGTCCTGGGCTGTGTCCCGGTCTGGAGCCCCATGTTGGGCTCCCTGCTCGGCCGGGAGTCGACTTCTTCCTCTTCCTCTGCCCCTTCCCCTGCTTATGCTCTCTCTCTCTCAAGTTAATTAATTAATTAATTAATAACATCATGATGGTATTCATCTGAAAAAGTTGGGGAAATTATTGAGAGATAGAGCAGGCTCTGGAGACTAGATAAGCTTGTGTCATTGCTGTACACACTAGCTGTGTGAGTGTGGATTTCAATCCCTGGGCAGGAATAATACCTACTTCTTGTAAAACCATTATAAGTATTAAATACTTAGAAAAGTGTCTCCCCATTACTATTATATCCTTCCAAAGTTGCTTCAAATTTTGTTTGCTCTCTAAAATTTTCCTTGAATCCCTGAGGAAGAGTAAATTGCTCTGTTCTCTGGTCCCACACACCTTCCAATGAGACTAGTATTATTCACCTATTTATCACTTGGCACTGCAATTGATGTAATTTGTTTGTCTGTCTCCCCTTATGACAGTTTTCTATTAAGATGATGAGGCATTTCACACTAAGGAAGATTATTTTATCAGTAAGGAAATAAACGTCAATCCTTATTTTACTGAATTTTTATCACCCTCCCCTATTTTAACTCTCTGAGAAAGTAGAAGCCCCCAAAAGGGAACTCCTAAAAGCACCCACTACCAAGTCTACCCACCACCTTCATCAGTGCCAATATACCCTGCCTTCCCCATCACCATGGGTGAATGATCCACTCGCCTATTAAAGGCCACCCCTTCCACCAGTCCTTGAGATCTCATCCATTCTTGTCCACTGAGACACCTGTCTTCTGAACTTGACCAACATCAATAGAGTGTCTGGTGTTGGTGATGCCTCTGGACTGGACGGGGACACTGAAGTTCTATAAAATTCACCTATTACCCAGATTCTACTCACTAAAAATAGAGAAAAAACCCTATACCAAACAGGGGTTCAACTTCAATATTAACATTAACGTTAATATTAATTTGGGATCATTATTCAGCCATTAACATTAATGTTAATATTAATAGCAGCTAAGAGAAAGCAAGACTTAGCCAGAGTTTGTGAGTCTTATAGCTGTGCAAATTTCTAGTCAAGTTAAATTTCCCTGAGCTTCAATTTCTCTTTTGTAAAATACATTATTGTAAGAATTAAATGATAGTTTAGACAATTCTGACACATAGTAAGTACTCAGTAAATATCGGCTATTATTATTGATTCATCTGTTTTTCCTTAAGTATTTCTTCCTTAGAGAGCCCTTCCCTAACCATATTGTCTGAAATAGTATCAGTCATATCAATCTCTGTTCTCTTATCCTGAGGTCTTTATTTTCTTCATAGACCTTATCACTAATGTGTGTGTGTGTGTGTGTGTGAGAGAGAGAGAGAGAGAGAGGGAGAGGGAGAGGGAGAGGGAGAGAGAGATCTGTCTTCCCTATTGTAAGTAAACATAAAGACAGGGACTTTGTTCGTTCACTGTTAGGTCAGGAATAAGTGTCTGGCACATGATAGGTATTTAATAAATATTTTTTGAATAAGAAAATGAATGATTATATTCCATATGCTCATAATTTAGGCAGAAACATGCTAAAATCACCTGAAATAAAAGACAACTTATTTTTCAAGTTAGTAAACCATTCCAGTTTTTACCACCTCACACTGGTGAGAAATACTTTCTTATGGCAACTAAATTACTAACATTGAGAAATAATTTATGGCAAATTTTTTTTTTTTAATTTATGGCAAATCTTAATTTCTTTCCTCTCACTCTCTAGTTTATGGATTGGAGAACTACTGATCACTATTTTCCCAGTGACCATTTTTGAGTTAATGAGCATTAATAAATCCCTCCTCAGCCTCCTCATTCCTGGCCTGAGAAATTTCAGTCTTTACTTTCTAATAATTAAAATACATCGTTCTATGTGGTTCTCATCTGAATCGCATCCAAAATCTTCACATCCCTCTTTGGTTTGGAGTTCAAAATTGGAAAAGGCATTTTATTACTGACCACTATAAAGTATAATTGCTGAATTACCTCACAAGTTCTGCTAGGGTTCTCCTATCTAACTATCCAGGAATCATGATTTTGTGTTTTACTGAGTTACATCACTGACTCATGGTCAACATGTTATTCACAATGACCACTCTTTCTGCCCAATTCAATAACTATGTACAAGGTGTAGGTACCAGGCAATGTTCAAAGCACTGAAATACAAAATTAATGACCAAATGACACTCATTTACATTTTACCAGAAGCCTTCAGTTTCTAAGTCCAAAGAGTAAGTAAGGATAATAATATTTCTGTTATAGTTTACATAATGCACATGAATAGATAGATGATAGATATATATAGATGATAGATGATAGATAAAATACCTTGAGATGTTCATAGCAATTGCATGAAATAGATTGGGAAGATACCACTTTAACCTCAGGAAAGTCAAGTTATTGATTCTGACAAAATTATCTTTTTTTAAATAAAATGTGTTTCTATTCTAATAATAAAAAGTAAAAATAATAAATATATCCAGAAAACATACTGCATTTCAGTTCTATTAATTGGTGTAAGAAAAAATTGCAAAAAAAAAAACCTGGGGCTAAACTTTATCTCTTAGCTTTTGGAGTATTCACTGAAATATGTGATTAGCACAGAGATGGCTTGTAGCAAATGCTAAGTGAAAAAGGCTAGAATTATAAATATAACCATTTATTTTTTCTTTTTTAAAAAGATTTTATGTATTTATTTGAGGCAGAGAGAAAATGAGAAAAAGAGAGCATGAGTGGGGGAGGACAGAGGGAGAAAGAGAGGCAGGCTCCCTGCTAGCAAGGAGCACAATGTGGGACTTGATCCCAGGACCCCAGGATCATGACCTTAGCCGAAGACAGAAGTTTAACTGACTGAGTCACCCAGGCACCCCTAAATAAAATCTTTTAAAAAATTTATTCCTCATCTCATAAAAAATGGTAAAGTCCCTCTTCTCAAGGTATTAATTTTCTGTTGTTGCTATAACAAAATACCATAAGCTTAGTGGCTTAAAACAACACAAATTTAGTATCTTTCAAAAATAGATCTTGGAAGACCTAAAATCAATGTACTGGTTATATTGTATGGCTATATTGTAGAAGCCTAGGGGGAGAGGTTTTTTCTTGCCTGTTCCACACTTTAGAGGCCACCAGCCTCCTTGAGTCATAGACCCATTTCTCTATTTTCAAGGACAGCAGAGCAGCATCTTCAATCTCTCATCTCTGCTTCCACCATCACATCCCTTCCTCAATTCTGACTCTTCTATCAGACATCTCCTCCCTCTTATCAGGGCCCTTTGATGAGGATAACCTAACAACCTATTGAATTTCTTTTTTTTTTTTTTTAAAGATTTTATTTATTTATTTGACAGAGAGAGATCACAAGCAGGCAGAGAGGCAGACAGAGAGAGAGGAGGAAGCAGACTCCCAGCTGAGCAGAAGCCAGATGCGGGGCTCGATCCCAGGACCCTGAGATCATGACCTGAGCCGAAGGCAGCGGCTTAACCCACTGAGCCACCCAGGCGCCCCCCTATTGAATTTCTTTATGCTAGTTTTGTTTTGAATTTTCAAAAAAGATTAGAAATTATTCATAATTAAAATAGTTTTTCTCCAATTATTTAAAAATTACTAGAATTTCATTTATGAAGTGATCAAATTTACCAATAATAACATTTCATTATAAGTTTTACAGAAGGATTTAGATGTACCAGAGTACATCTACTAGACAAAGTTGATGGATAGCAATTGAATCTTGTATTTTCTTCCAATGAACTTTTTAGTATTATTTAAAAAAACATTTTGAGTATAGTTAACACACAATGTAACATCAGTTTCAGGTGTACAGCCTGTGATTTGACAAGTCTATCATTATGCTCTGTGCTCATCACATGTGTAGCTTCCATCTGTCACTATACAATGTTATTACAGTGCCATTGACTATATTCCCTATGCTGTACCTTTCATCCCCATGACTTACTCATTCCATAACTGGAAGCCTGTATCTCCCACTTCTCTTCATCCATTTTGCCCATCCCTCCACTCTCTCCCCTCTTGGAACCATTTGTTTGTTTTCTAAATTTATAAGTCTGACTCTGCTTTTTGTTTGTTTATTCATTTGTTTTCTTAGATTCCACATGTGAGTGAAATCATCTGGTATTTGTCCTTCTCAGTCAGATTTATTTCACTTAACGTAATACCCTATAGGTCCGTTTATGTCTGACAAAAATGTCCTGCTAAAAATCAGTAGATCAAGACTTGAGCCTAGGCCTTTTGGCTCCTAAACTCATACTGATTCCTTTCCACTCCAGACACTATGCCAGAACTAGGTGTAAGGAAGTCTAGAGGGAGAATGGAGCTTCCATGGTGTATTGGTTTCCTATTGCTGCTGCAACAAATTACCATAAACTTCGTGGCTTAAAATAATGTACATTTATTCTCTTACAGTCCTGGGGGTCAGAAGTCCAAAATGAATCTCAATGGACTAATCTCAAGGTGCCTTCAGGACTGTGTTCTTCCACAGGCTGCAGGGGGATAATATGTTCCCTTCCTTATCCCAGCTTCTGGAGGCTTTCCTCATTGTTAGGTTCATAGCCCCTCTTCTCATCACCATTTCTACCACTGCTTCTGTCATTACATTGCCATCTCCCTCTAGCTCCTTTTAAAGAGCTTGTGATTATATCATTAGGCCCACCTAAATAATCTAGAATAATCACCCCATCTTAAGATCCTTAACTGAATCACCTCTCCCAAGCCTCTGTTCTCACATAAATCAAACTGACAGGTTTATCCCTCACAGGGATGAAGAACTGGATATCTTTGGGAGCCATTATTTGGCCTACCATGCATGATATCTCTTAAGTTATACATTTAGGTAACTACATCTTTTATTTTTTTTACATTTTTAATTAATTATTTTTATTAACATATAATGTATTATTTGCCCTAGGGGTACAGGTCTGTGAATCGTCAGGCATACACACTTCACAGCACTCACCATAGCACATACCCTCCCCAATGTCCATAACCAAACCACCCTCTCCATAGCCCCTCCCCCCAGCAACTCAGTTTGTTTTGTGAAATTAAGAGTCTGTTATGGTTTGTCTCCCTCCCCAATCCCATCTTGTTTCATTCTTTCCTCCCCTACCCAGCAAACCCCCACTCTGCCTCTCAAATTCCTTGTATCAGGGAAATCATATGATAATTGTCTTTCTCTGATTGACTTATTTCAGCATAATACCCTCTAGTTCTATCCACGTCATTGCAAATGGCAAGATTTCATTTCTTTTGATGGCTGCATAGTATTCCATTGTATATATATACCACCTCTTCTTTATCCATTCATCTGTTGATGGACATCTAGGTTCTTTCCATAGTTTGGCTATTGTGGACATTGCTGCTATAAATATTTGGGTGCATGTGCCCCTTCGGATCACTACATTGGTATCTTTAGGGTAAATACTCAGTAGTGCGATTGCTGGGTCGTAGGGTAGCTCTATTTTCAACTTTTGAGGAAACTCCATGCTGTTTTCCAGAGTGGCTGCACCAGGGTAGAGTAGCTCTATTATCAACTTTGAGGAACCTCCATGCTGTTTTCTAGACTGGCTGCACCAGCTTGCATTCTGCATCCTCGTCAACATCTGTCGTTTCCTGGCTGGTTAATTTTAGCCATTCTGACTGGAATGAGGTGGTATCTCACTGTAGTTTTGATTTGTATTTCCCTGATGCTGAGCGATGTTAAGCATTTTTTCATGTGTCTGTTGGCCATCTGGATGTCTTCTTTGCAGTAATGTCTGTTCATGTCCTCTGCCCATTTCTTGATTGGATTCTTTGTTCTTTGGGTGTTGAGTTTGATAAGTTCTTTTTAGATTTTGGATACTGGCCCTTTATTGGATATGTCGTTTGCAAATATCTTCTCTCATTCTGTCAGCTGTCTTTTGGTTTTATTGATTGTTTCCTTTGCTGTGCAAAAGCTTTTGATCTTAATGAAGTCCCAGTAGTTCATTTTTGCCCTTGCTTCGCTTGCCTTTGGCGATGTTTCTAGGAAGAAGTTGCTGCAGCTGAGGTCGAAGAAGTTGCTGCCTGTGTTCTCCTCAAGGATTTTGATGGATTCCTGTATCACAGTGAGGTCTTTCATGCATTTGGAGTCTATTTTTGTGTATGGTGTAAGGAAATGTTCTAGTTTCATTCTTCTGCATGTGGCTGTCCAATTTTCCCAATACCATTTGTTAAAGAGACTGTCGGTTTTCCATTGGACTTTCTTTCCTGCTTTGTTGAAGACTACTTGACCATAGAGTTGAGGGTCTATTTCCGGCTCTCTATTTTGTTCCATTGATCTATGTGTCTGTTTTTGTGCCAGTACCATACTGTCCTGGTGATTACAGCTTTGTAATAGAACTTGAAGTCTGGAATTGTGATGCCACCAACTTTGGCTTTCTTTTTCAACATTCCTCTGGCTATTCAGGTCTTTTCTGGTTCCATATAAATTTTAGGATTATTTATTCCATTTCTTTGAATAAAGTTGATGGTATTTTGATAGGGATTGCATTAAATGTGTAGATTGCTTTAGGTAGCATTAGACATTTTCACAATATTTGTTCTTCCAATCCATGAGTATGGAATGTTTTTCCATTTCTTTGTGTCTTCCTCAATTTCTTCCGTGAGTACATTACAGTTTTCTGAGTACAGATTCTTTGCCTCTTTAGTTAGGTTTATTCCTAGGTGTCTTATGGTTTTGGGTACAATTCTAAGGGATCAACACCTTAATTTCTCTCTCTTCTGTCTTGTTGTTGGTGTATAGAAATGCAACTGATTTCTGTGCATTGGTTTTATATCCTGGCCATTTATTGAATTCCTGTACAAGTTCTAGCAGTTTTGGAGTGGAGTCTTTTGGGTTTTCTTTCTTTTTCTTTTTTTTTAAATATTTTATTTATTTATTTGACAGACAGAGATCATAATTAGGCAGAGAGGCAGGCAGAGACAGAGAGAGAGAGGAGGAAGCAGGCTTCTCGCTGAGCAGAGAGCCCAATGCGGGGCTCGATCCCAGGACCCTGGGATCATGACCTGAGCCGAAGGCAGAGGCTTAACCCACTGAGCCACCCAGGCGCCCCTCTTTTGGGTTTTCTACATAAAGTATCATATCATCTGCAAAGAGTGAGAGTTTGACTTCTTTGCTGATTCTGGTACCTTTTATTCCTTTTTGTTGTCTGATTGCTGAGGCTAGGACTTCTAGTATTATGTTGAATAACAGTGGTGATAGTGGACATCCCTGCTGTGTTCCTGATCTTAGTATAAAAGTTCTCAGTTTTTCCCCATTGAGAATGACATTTGCTGTGGGTTTTTCATAGATGGCTTTGATAACAATGAGGAATGTACCCTCTACCCCTATGCTTTGAAGAGTTTTGATCAAGAAAGGATGCTGTACTTTGCCAAATGCTTTTTTGGCATCTATTGAGAATATAATATGATTCTTGTTCTTTCTTTTATCAATGTATTGTATCACATTGATTGATTTGCAGATGTTGAACCAACCTTGCAGCCCAGGAATAATAAATCCCACTTGGTGATGGTGAATAATCCTTGTAATGTACTGTTGGATCCTATTGGCTAGTATTTTGGTGAGAATTTTTGCATCTGTGTTCATCAAGGATATTGGTCTATAATTCTCTTTTTAGATGGGGTTTTTGTCTGGTTTTGGGATCAAGGTAATGCTGGCCTCCTAAAATGAGTTTGGCAGTTTTCCTTCCATTTCTATTTTTTAGAACAGTTTTTTCAAGAGAATAGGTATTAATTTTTCTTTAAATATTTGGAAGAATTCTGCTGGGAAGCTGTCTGGGCCTGGGCTCTTTTTTGTTGGGAGATATTTGATGAGTGCTTCAATCTCCTTACTGGTTATGGGTCTCTTCAGGTTTTCTATTTCATCCTTGTTCAGTTGTGCTAGTTTATATGTCTCTAGGAATGCATCCATTTCTTCCAGATTGTCAACTTTGCATATAGTTGCTCATAATGTGTTCTTATAATTGTTTGTATTTCTTTGGTGTTGGTTGTGAGCTCTCTTCTATCATTCATGAGTTTATTTATTTGGGTCCTTTCTCTCTCTTTCTCTCTTTCTCTTTTTTTTTTTTTTGGTAAGTCTGGTCAGGGGTTTATCAATCTTATTAATTCTTTCAAAGAATTAATAAGTTCTGTTGACTTGTTCTACTGTTCTTTTGGTTTTTGTTTCATTGATTTCTGCTCTGATCTTTATGATTTCACTTCTTCTGCTGGGTTTAGGCTTTCTTTGCTGTTCTTTCTCCAGCTCCTTTACGTGTAGGGTTACCTTGCGTACTTGAAACCTTTCCTGTTTCTTGAGAAAGGCTGGTATCACTATATACTTTCCTCCCAGGACCACCTTTGCTGTGTCCCACAGATTTTGAACAGTCGTGTTTTCATTATCATGTGTTTCCATGATTTTTTTCAATTCTTCTTTAATTTCCTGGTTGACCCATTCATTCTTTAGTAGGATGCTCT
>NW_019154156.1:3074133-3156053 GCF_002288905.1 Enhydra lutris kenyoni | reverse complement strand
CAAGAAGATCTAACAATTTTAAATATCTATGCCCCTAACATGGGGCATAGATATTTAAAATTGTTAGATCTTCTTGTTGGACAGACCCTTTGAGTATGATATAGTGTCCTTCCTCATTTCTTATTATAGTCCTAGGCTTAAAATCTAATTTGTCTGATATAAGGATTGCTACCCCAGCTTTCTTTTGATGTCCATTAGCATGATAAATTGTTTTCCACCCCCTCACTTTAAATCTGGAGGTGTCTTTGGGTCTAAAATGCATTTCTTGTAGACAGCATATTGATGGTTTTCTTTTGTTTTGTTTTTTGTTTTTTGTTTTTTGTTTTTTTTATCTATTCTGATACCCTGTGTCTTTTGATTGGGGCATTTAACCCATTTACATTCAGGATAACGATTGAGAGATATGAATTTAGTGCCATTGTATTGCCTGTAAGGTGACTGTTACTGTATATTGTCTCTGTTCCTTTCTGGTCTACTACTTTTAGGCTCTCTCTTTGCTTAGAGGACCCCTTTCAATATTTCCTATATGGCTGGTTTGGTGTTTGCAAATTCTTTTAATTTCTGTTTGTCCTGGAAGCTTTTTATTTCTCCTATTTTCAATGACAGCCTAGCTGGATATAGTATTCTTGGCTGCATGTTTTTCTCATTTAGTGCTCTGAATATATCATGCCAGTCCTTTCTGGCCTGCCAGGTCTCTGTAGATAAGTCTGCTGCCAATCTAATATTTTTACCATTGTATGTTACAGACTTCTTGTCCAGAGATGCTTTCAGGATTTTCTCTTTGTCACTAAGACTAGTAAGTTTTACTATTAGATGAAGGGGTGTGGACCTATTTTTATTGATTTTGAGGGGGTTTCCCTGTGCCTCCTGGATTTTGATGCTTGTTCCCTTTGTCATATTAGGGAAATTCTCTAATATAATTTGCTCTAATAGACCTTTTGTCCCTCTCTCTCTTTCTTCTTCTTCTGGGATCCCAATTATTCTAATATTGTTTCATCTTATGATATCACTTATCTCTTGAATTCTCCCCTCATGGTCCAGTAGTTATTTGTCTCTCTCCCATCCAAGTACTAACCAGGCCTGACCGTGCTTAGCTTCCGAGATCAGACGAGATCGGGCGCGTTCAGTATTTGTCTCTCTCTTACTCAGCATCTTTATTTCCCATCATTTGGTCTTCTATATCACTAATTCTGTCTTCTGCCTCATTTATCCTAGCAGTAAGAGGCTCAGTTCTTGATTGTACTTCATTAATACCTTTTGATTTCAGCTTGGTTAGATTTTAGTTCTTTTAGTTCTCCAGAAAGGGATTTTATTTCTCTGGACAGATTTTCTCTAATATCCTCCATACCTTTTTTGAGCCCAGCTAGCACCTTGAGAATTGTCATTCTAAACTCTAGATCCAATGTATCACCAATGTCTGTATTAAATCCCTAGCCATTAATACTGCCTCTCGTTCTTTTTTTTTTCTTTTTGTGGTGAGTTTTTCTGCCTTGTCATTATATCCAGATAAGAATATATGAATGAGAGAATAAAATACTAAAAATATGGCAAAGACCCCAGATAAATCTATGCTAACCAAATCAGAAGAGACCCCAAAGTGGAGGGAGAAGAAGGGGAGATAATAGAAACCAGATATATATATATATAATATATATATATATATATATATATATATATATATATATATATACATATATAATATATAATATATATGTATATATTAGACTGGTGAATAGAACAGAGCCACCCACTTGATTTTGGGTATATTTTGGGCTCTTAGAAGAAACTACCTCCCAAAATTTTAAAGAAAGAAATATATATATATATATATATATATACATACATACAAAAATAAGGGTAAACATGATGAAGGGATGGAACATGACCATAAAGATGAAATTTTTTAAAAATTCTAAAAAAGGAATCAATAAGATAAGTTGGTTGGAAAAAGAAAGAAGAAAAAATAAAGGAGAGGGAGAGAATGTACTCAGGCTGGACACTAGAACAAAGCCCTGTGCTAGATTTAGGGTATATTTTGATCTATTAGAAGAAATTGTATCCCAAAACTTTTTAGAAAAAAAAACCTAAATGTATACAAAAAATAAGGTTAAATACAACAAAGGATAAAATATGACTATAATAATGAAGGTCCAAAAAGTGCTTTTTTAAAAAATAGAGGTATTGTTAAGATAAACCTGTTAAAAAATGTTAAGAGAGAGAAGAGGAAAAGTTAAGAAAAATTAGAATAAGAAAAAAATAAAATAAAATAATTTAATTCACTTTGCAAGATTAAAGAATCATGGAGAGAAAGCCATGAATTCCATGCTTTGCTTTCCCCTCCTCTGGAATTCCGCTGTTCTTGATCAGTGAGCTTGGTCTTGGCTGGATGTTCCTGATCTTCTGGGGGAGGGGCCTGCTGTAGTGATTCTCAAATGTCTTTGCCTGAAGTAGAATTGCACTGCCCTTGCCAGGGGCCAGGCTAAGAAATCTGCTCAAGTTCACTCTTGAGAGTTTTTGTTCCCTGAACACTGTCTATAGAGCTCTTGAGGATGGGAATGAAAATGGTGGCCTCCCATCTCTAGCCCGGAGGAGCCGAGAGCTCAGGACTCCAATCCTCAGTGTGCCCTCAGAGAAAAGCAGTCAATCACTCCCATCTCTCTGGTCTTGGGCTGCACTCCCAGCTCACCCCGCCTGTGACCAAGCGTTTCTGTCTCTGGCACATGGCCCCATTTGGAGTCTCTAAACCCCACAGATTCCTGCCTCCAGAGGAGGAAGATGAGTCTCCCTGAATCTGCCACTTGTGGCGTCTGAGTGTGCCACAGATCACAGTTTAAGGTAATCCCGAGCTGAGAGCTCACTCCTTCTCTGTCTCTGTAGTTGGCTTCCCCACTCTGATATCTGGGAGTTCTGCCACACTCAGACATCCCCGATCTTTCAGTGACCCCATGGGTCCTGAGACCACACTGTCCCTGCGAGGGCTACACCCCTGCTTGGCCTCTGGAACGATATCCCTCAGTGGAGCAGACTTCTGAAAGTTCTGATTTTGTGCTCCACTGCTCTGCCGCTAGCCAGGAGCCGGCCCCTCCCCCCATGGTCTATCTTCACATTGCTTCACATTCACCTCGCACATCTTACCTTTCAGAAGGTGGCCAATTTTCTGTTCCTAGAATTGCTGCTCTTCTTCGCTTTGATCTCCTGTTGAGTTCGTAGGTGTTGGAATGGTTTGATAACTATATAGCTAAATTCCTGCAACCTGATGTCACTTCAGTCCACTACTCCTCTGCCATCTTCAGGAGTTACATCTTTTTAATAAAAACTTACTCCAGGCTCAGTCTCCCTTTTCCACTTCCCTACATCCAGATAGGTTAATCAGTGCTTCATTCACTCAGCCAACAAATGTGGAACTCCTATATGTGTTAGGCACCATGCGATTTACTAGTCATATAATAAGCAGATGATGATAGTGGAGGAATGTATAAGATATGATTAGAGCTTATTTTGCTGGAGTGACTCAGCAAAAGTTTTCCCAGACATGGAATTACTTGAACTAAGTGTTAAATGGCAGTAGGAGTTTACCAGGCAACTTGAAAGAGTTACAGGCAAAGGGACAGAAACTTCCCAAGGCCCAGAAGTGTGAAACCCACAGTGTATTCCAAGAACTACAAGTAGTTGTTCAGTACTGTTGACAAAGTGTGTGTGTGTGTGTTAGGGATCCCGGATATCTCACATGGAGATGGTTAAATATAGGGAATGACATTCTTTTTTTCAAGCAGTTTATTCATTTATTTTAATAAGAAGCATTTTAATTTCTCTGAAAAATTCTAATTTTGCTATGTCTCTATCAGATGCCACAGTATTTTTCTTATTTCAGTCATTAGGAATAGAAAGAAAAGCTCTATCTCATTGAATACACACAAAAACATTTGAGTAGTTGTGTTAAAGGCTAACATGGTAAAACAAGCTTAACAAGCATTCTCTATCTCTGAACTGAGATTTTGCTGTTTCAAGGGAAAATATCTTTGACTGATAGACATTTACTCTTTAATTTTACCACACATAATAAAGTGAAAAAGGCCAAAATGGTAAGCAAAGGAAATCCAAATTTATAAAGACAATTTAAATAAGATATTTGTTTGGCATAAAATGCCACATATATGCCATAAAATGTCCTATTCTAATTTTTTAATGCAAAGCTTTTGCTCTTTCAGGATCTAGGATCAGGCTTCAACACTGAAAATATTTGCATTTTACTTAATTTACTTGAGTGTGTAAAATAATTTTATGGTCAATATGTAGTTGACTGGGCTCATCAAACCACATGCCTAGAAAAATAGTCAAGGAAGTATTTTGAAATTCTCATGGCTCTGTGTGTGTGAGAGAGAGAGAGTAGGGAGAGAGAGAAACAGAGAGATGAAAGGAAAGGCAGTCTTTATTTCTCAATAATATTTGGGGATTTTTTTCATTAAATTTTTGTCCTTTGAGGTAATATACTATAATGTGTTTTTAAACAGAATAGTTGAATGCCAAAGCTAAACCATTATTTTTGAGTAAAATTAATGGATTTTACTTAACTATCTTAACTCATCTACATAGATAGTCAAGGATTCCAAAATGCAGTTATTTCCTTCCTCTCAACCCCTCCCTTATCACTACAACTTTTCACTGCCTTTTCTCAGTTCTCCCCATCCTAAACAAAACACTTCCTACCACCATCAAAACAATCAAATAGCTTCTTTCTTTCTTTTTTTTTTTTTAATATTTTATTTATTTATTTGACAGAGAGAGATCACAAGTAGACAGAGAGGCAAGCAGAGAGAGGGAGGGAAGCAGGCTCCCTGCCAAGCAGAGAGCCCGATGCGGGACTCGATCCCAGGACCCTGAGATCATGACCTGAGCCAAAGGCAGCGGCTTAACCCACTGAGCCACCCAGGTGCCCCAAATAGCTTCTTTCAATTGTGTTAATCTTCTCTTTGACTTGATTCACAGTTTTTTTTAACTCGTTTGTCATTGTGGTCTCCCCTTCCTCACCACCTACTCCTATCTGAACATCTTGTGTAATCTGTCCCTGATATAGCACTAAAATTGCCCTTTAATAATTTGTCTTCTTAAAAAAATAATAAATAATAATTTGTATTCTTAATCACCATATGTGATAGTCTTGCCTAAGTTTTTGTTCTTCTGAACTTCCCTGGCATCATTTGATGATAAAATTTTATCCTGCACTTGACATCCTTACCCTGCATTATATTGGTTCTTTTCACTCTTCTTTGCTCCTTTTTCTGACTCTTGCAAGCTTCTAAAAGTGTTTCTCAAGGTTCTCTCTCTCTTTAAAACATTTTGAGGACCTCATGCACTCACACTGTTTCAAATGTTAAAGGAAGATGGGTTCCAAATTTTCCTTCCATCTTAGCCTCTGCTTCAGTCTCAAACTTCTTATGTCCAAAACCAAACACATCTTCTACCGAAGCCAGTTGTACCTCGAGACTTCCTCTGACTAATGAGACCACCATTTTCCCAGGACGAATTAAAAGACTCAAAAATTTCTGTCTTCTCCCATTCCCCTAAATAATGAGCTACCAAGCCCCTTGGGGTCTACTTCCCTATACCCCATTCACTATCTCATTTTCACTATCACCTCTTTAATTCAGCCTCACACTGCCTTTTCCCTGCATCATTGTCCTGGTTTCCTAATAATCTCCCCCCTTTATTCTCTTCTTTCTTTAATCAAAACTTAGCCACGGCCAGCTGTGTCTGTGTGCAAAAGCCCTCAATGGCCTTGCATTGCCTACTAAACTAAATCTGAACGAAGTGATCTTAAACTGCATCAGTGGCACTATGGTGTATAAAATAAGAATAAAAGGGGTAATAGACTGCTCTACTGCACATTAATGTGATTAGAATTTTGTCCTGTGGAGGTATTTCACCTAAAGGGAGATAAAAGAAACAATTCAATCAGAGTACAGTGACCAGGATGGGGAAAGATCTATGATAATGTCATATAACAACTGGTTAAAGAAGTGAAGATATTTTGGCCATAAAAATCACAATTCTATTTATTTATTTATTCATTCATTCATTTGTTCATTTTTTTTAAAAGATTTTATCTATTTGAGAGAGAGAGTAAGCAAGAGAGATAAAGCACAAGTGGGGGGAGGGACAGAGGGAGAAGCAGACTCTTCACTGAGCAGGGAGCCCAACTCAGGGCTCTATCCCGGACCCCACGATCACTATCTGAGCTGAAGGCAGATGCTTAACCAAGTGGGCCACCCAAGTGTCCCAAGAATCACAATTTTTTAAAAAAAAAGAGGTGACCTCAATATTTTAATAACTGCCATTTGGAAAAGGATTTCTTTTATTCCATGTAGCCATAAAGGGTAGAATTTGAACAATTAAGTGGAAGCTATAAGAAAAATGATTTAGCTTGATATAAAGCAAAAATAGAACTAAACAAAATTGGGATAGGAACTCTCAAGAGGTAGAAGAGTCTCTGTAACAGAGGTTGTTACTTAAATTGGATGCATTTTTGACAATGTTATAGCACTGATTCCACAATATAATTCTTCCAGTCATATAGTTGTTTGTGCAGCTCTTTCTTAGCCTGGAATTTAAGACCAACCCACTTTTCCAAGTTTTCCTCTTAATTTTTATACATGTCCATGCCATTCCCAATTCCCATTGACTTAGAGTTCTGTTCAAAATTTTATCCATCTTTCAATGGCTAAATCATATGTTGCCTTTTCTAGGAAAATCTCTCTCTTCCCATCTTACTTGGATACATGAGTTGTTCTTCTTTTCCAAACTTCAGTACTTCATTTATCCATTTAAGGCACTTAATCATCATACTCCTGTTATTTGTGTATATTTCTCCTTTTACCTAAAAGGATATCAACTTCATGAGGCAGAAATTACCTTTATATTGATGTATTCTCTCTATAGGACCTAATATAATAGAATTCCTTTCTTTATTCAGCCAATGTATATTTCTTTTACTTTAGAATTAAAAGACTAGATTAAATCATTTCTAAGGAGACTTTTAACCAAAAAAAAAAAATTATGAATCAGGTTCTAGAACTTATTTAATAAAGTACGAAAGCCTCCTTTTCCCCTCATACTGTGAGTACAAAGAGTCAGATATACTGCTATCAAACTGGTTTTGTTAAGAAAGTTTTTGAAATCTGACTTTGAAATGTGGGTAATTATTTTTTGAGAACTTTTGCAACATGCTTATTGAAAGTGGCAACACATGCTTCTGATGGAATTTTGAACATTAAAAGAATTGTCCATCTGGTTTTATTTTTATGAAATTAGGTGACACTAAATCAGAGCTCCACAAAGTTAAAAGCTGTATAATGAAGAACATCAGAAAATTAAACAGTTTAAAGGCTTATGAAAGAAAGGGAACATCTCGTTATATACCAGAAGTTTTTACCACTCATTTATCTCTACCTTTTCTTCCTGCTCTTTATGGCAGTACAGAACATTTCCAGTGGTGCTGATTTCTGTTTGGGAAATTGCTGCCAAGAGTCCAGATGTTTTTCAGTGTGACTTCACGGAAACTTGTGTTATTCAAATTTCAGAAGTGCTGTTAGACGAGGTTAGAAAAATTAAGAGAAAAAGAAAACAACAATTTATATTGAAAACTAAGCCTAAATTCTTTATTTGTTTCAACTGCTTTTGTTTCTCTTTCCCATCTGTGTTCAGTTCTCAAATGATTTAAATTAAGGGACTAAAAGCCAAATTATGAGGTGAAAGCATGACTTTCGCCTCTAGGAAAATACAAATATATAAGAATCTAGTAAGACAGTTTCACTAGTCAGAGTATCTTTTACTTGTAGTAAAGGACACTTCTTGGGAAACATCTTCTGAATCTTTTAACTCTCAGGCAGTAAAAGCCCCTTAGAATAAACCTGAGAGAAAGCTCTTCCATGTGGGTCTGAGGCAAATGTGACACTACCAAGAACAGAAAGACCTGTGACTCCCTGACCACTTCAGCCCCTCAGAAATTAACAAAACTCAGTGATTTCCCTCTAAGCATCTTATGCTTTCTGCTACATTGCCCTTCTATCCTCTGACTTCCTCTTCCCTCTCACCCTAACAGGAGGAAGTTAGAATGAAGTGGTCTAAGAACAGTCAACAAGGTGGTTGTAGGTATTTTCTTTTTCAGTTGGATGCATGCCCTAAAAAAGAAAAATCTAGGATTAACAAGTTGCACACAAGTAATGTTGTCCATTTACAAGTCTGATTTCATCCTATTCTGATAGATTTATGAAGAGGCTAAAAGATTTTAAAATTTAATTTAGCTAATCTCCCAGTTTCTGGTATTATTAAATAATTAGAATAAATTTCTAGATGTAAAAGGAGCATGATTAGAAACAATCAAACTTATTGACATTATCACCTGAAACATGCTTTATAACATTCTAGTATAGGCATTAAGATGTTGACCAACCATTCAGAAAAGAATTAACTTGGTTTTCAGCAAAAGTGGAGCACGAAAACTGATGATTAAGTATTGATTTTCTTTTCTTATAAACTTGTATCTTGTGTTCCAAAGACATTAGCTTTGTTTTGCAGGAGAATTGAATCTTCTCTGGGGTTTTAATCCCTACAAATGTACCAGCTCTTTAGAAACATGGGTAGGATAAGTTGTGGCTGCTTTAGGCTGAGCCTTGGTGTATGATACTCCTGCCACTGCAGGGACTCACAGAATAAGCCGATGTGGGGTATTGCACAGTGAATAATTACTTTATCCCACCTATGGTCCCTTCAGTCTAATTTGTGGGCTAGAAACATTTTTATGATTATTCCACGTGGAATATTTCTGCTATAAAATTTTAAACCTCATAATCTCTTCTCGCAAACATGGTAGGTACCTGAAATATCAAAACAATAATCAGATCCTTTATTTTTAATGTAAAAATCTATAAAATGAAATATGTAACATATTAAAAACTATATATAGGAATATGTAATTTTAAAAATATGTAAAATGGACAAAATTATATCTGCCAACCAGGTAGAGAGAGAGAACAAGCAGAACATTAACAATGCTTTGAAGTCCCCTATGTATCCATTTCCAGTGCCAGACCCTAATAGGAACCTTCAACCATTATTCCAAGTTTTGTGTGGAAGGAACTGCTGATGTTCCTTACTTGACTTTGTAATTTTACCACTTATTTATGCATCTCTAACAAGTATGTCTATATGTGTACTATCTAACTTTGTAAGTTTTCAGTTTTATATAAAAGATATCATACTTTTTTCCTCGTAACTTGTTTTTCTTGCTATGTTTTTGAGAGTCATTCATGTAGATGTGTGTAGCTCTAATCTATTTTTCACTGTTTTCAGATGGTTTAAATGGTTATAGTATATGTGGAAATGTTATTGTTTCTCCTAATGATCAACATTTGTGTTTTTTCCAAAATTTTGCTGTTGTAACTGGTGTTCTGTGATTATCCTTATACATGTATCTTGAGCAGTTATTGCTGGGTTGTAGGGTAAAAATGTGTTAGCTCCACAAAATAATGTCCCAGTTGTTTTTTAATTTGGGTTCCAGCAGCATAGAGGAGTTTCTGTTCTTCCATAGCTTCACCAAGATACTGTCATACTTTTCAAGCACATTTGATGGGTCTTAAATGGAATCTCATTGTATTTTTAATTTTTATTGCCCTAATTACTAGTGTTGAGCATATTTTTTATGCTTAATGACCACTCAGTTCTGATTTTTTGCACATTTTCCTATTGGAATGTTTCACTTTTACCTATTGATATACCCGCTTTCCTCCCATTTTAATTCTGAAATATAATAGTGTACAAACAAAGCTACATGAAACATCTATGTACAATTTAATAAGTAATTTCAAGGTACAACTTCATAGATAATTTCAAGAAAATATTCATGTAAGTTCAACCTACATTAAGAAATAAACTTTTCCAGGACCCCAGAAGCTCCACCTGTCCTTCTCTAATTCAATGACATCTTTGCTCCAAAGGAAACCATCATCTTGATTTTTCTGGCAATCATTTCCTTGCTTCTCTTGATAGTTTTATCATCTAGGTATCTATTCATAAACAATATAGTTTAATATGGTCTTTTTTTGAATTTTGAACTTTATACTATTACATATTCTTTTAGGTTTTGCTTCTTTCTTTATTTTTTGTGGGGAGGTTACTTCTTTTTTTTTTTAAGATTTTATTTACTTATTTGACAGAGAAAGAAAGAGATCACAAGTAGGTAGAGGGGCAGGCAGAGAGAGAGGGGGAAGCAGGCTCCCTGCTGAGCAGAGAGCCCAATGTGGGGCTCGTTCCCAGGACCCTTAGATCATGACCTGAGTCAAAGGCAGAGGCTTAGCCCACTGAGCCACCTAGGCGCCCCGGGAGGTTGCTTCTTTAGATCAACATTGTTTGTGAGACTTAGCCTGATCTCATATCCTATCTTGAAGGGTACAGTAGTTAATCTTACTGTAGTCCTATAGCTTTGTCTATAACTCAAATTAACAATGGATTATCAGTTGAAATTTCAATAAAACTAAAAAAATAACATTCATCTAAATCCATTTATGTCTTCTATTTTACCTCATTTTACAAATCTCTCTACGTTAATTCCAAGTGAGTCAGGAGATTTCATTAAATTGTTAATTAGTTGCTATGGTAGCAGATTTATTTTCATTTTTTTTTTGCTACCTTATCCTTGAATGTTTTATGTTTTATGATTATGTTATAATCATGAGTTAACTTTAATATACCCACACTTTACATCTACGGCCTCAAAGGCAGTATTTTTTTCTCTTTAGTAGCCTAAATATATACCTTAGAAGAATTTCTGGTCTTCTGGCTTCATGGAAATATAATATTAAATAATGAGATAAATTATAAATATTCAAATTTTCTGCCAAAGCCATGGTGCCTAGTAAATATTAATTATTAGGATCCAAGCACATTCATGTGCTAATTACAAAAAAAAAAAACTTTACTACTTTTTACCTACTTTTCTGTTCTCTCATTCTCTTTCCTAAACACCTTAGAGTTCAACTGAAATTAGTTCAGTTCAACACTTATTGAGGGCCTGGCAATATCCCCTCTTCTAATCATAAAAAAAGGAAGAAAGAAAGGAAGAAAAAGTACTGATTTCTTCTTCAATGCATTTATAGCCCAGGTGAGAAAATATACATATAGAAAAATAATTACCATGTAGTATAAAAGCACTAATAGAAGCAAGAACAAGGTGAAAGTCACGTAGAGGAGAGAATGATTAACTCTCTTAGAGTTCAGTGGGTTGGGCAAAGACATCACAGAATAAGAAAGCATCAAAACTGGTTTTTAAAGGATGAACAGAACATTTCCAGCCAGGGGAAACAGGATGGGCAAAAGCCTGGAGGTTAGAATGAATTCAGTGAACTGCAAATGATTCAGTATTGCTGGAGTTTAAAGCACAAAGGGGAAGCATGAAGAGAGATGAGGCTCCAGAGAAAGTCCATGTCTTATCAAGGTTTGTAATGGAGTTTGAACTTTATTCTATAAACAATAGGAAGACATTTAAGTTTGGGGACATGATCAAATCTGTTTCAGAAATATTACCTTCAAGATGTGGTGAAATTTAAGTGCCCAGCTGTATACTATTAGGATTGGCTTGATTGACAGTAATACAAAATAACACCGTTTAAAAAAAGCTAGTCCAGAGATCCAGTTCAGGGCTGATATGACATCAGAAGGCCCATGGTGTCAAAAGCTCAGTCCCTTCCTATGTTATTTCTCTCACCTGTAGCTGTCATATATGCCTCTAATTATGTCTAAGATGACAATATCCACATTCCAGGCAACGAAGTTGAGTAGGGACACGGTAAAAGAGGGCAAAGTATGCCCACAGACTGCCTTTTAAAGAAGATCTCAGGAAGTAACATATGACTTTTCTACCTACTTTCCATTTGCCACCTCCTAGTCACATGGTAATGCCCAGCTTCAAAGTAAGCAGGAAATGTAGCAGAAAAAAAAATGGAAATGGAGGACAAATAACAGTTTTTCCCACTGAAAAATGACACTGAAAACAAGGGAAACCAATAAAAGTATTGAGAAATAATAGGTACTGCATTAAGGCATCATTCATGAGCATAGAAAGTGGGCAAGATCTAAGAGCTGTTTGAGAAGCCAACTGGTTTAACAGTTGGTGATCTAGTGGTTAGGGTGATAACTCTTGGTTTCTGGCTTGAATGGCTGAGTAGATAGAGGTATTGCTATGGGAATTTTCACCATCATAAAAAAGGTGGAAGGAAAAAAATGAAAGCAAAACAAGAAAAAAATCAAAGTAGTATTCTTGCCTTTGATAATACACTTTCCCCAGAGATTCTCTCATATGTTTGGATTTTACTTAAAAGCAGAAGGGGAGATACAAGTATCCAAATAACATAGGATGCTGGGTCTTTTTCTTCTATTCAAGACAGTGAGATAGAAAAACTTCCAGACCTGACTGTTACCAGCTAAATAAGTGACAGATGGCAAGTGAGTTTATCCTCTGGACTCTAGTTACCTCATAGGTAGAATTGGAAAGTTGCAGTAGATAAGGTGAAGGTATCATCAGCTCTAGAATTACTTGATTCGCTAATCACACCAATCCCCCATACAAATCAACAGCACAATATGAACAGTCTTGCATCACTCCCAGCTATGCATTCCTTGCCAATGGAAAAAAGTTAGTGAAGCAATATCTTAAAGTTCAAGTAAACACAATTTCCTGTCTAATTACTTCACATCTCTTCTCACTTGGCACTTAGAAACCCAGTTTAATGTGGTCTGGTGGTATTAAACTTTGGCAAATTTACAATCTCTTATTAAAGTGGAGGGGATTTTGCCAAATGCATTTCAAGATTACTTAAAAAGTTGTACTCAGGGGGAAAAGGATTGCCTTTCCTATTATGTACGTAAGTCTACATGTGACAGCTGAAAATATCTCCCTTGAGTTAAGTATTTTTCCTTTTGGTTGGGTGAGTACACATTGTTCCACCTACTACAAAGAATTAAAATGACCTGTTTCATCACAGAGCAAAGTAATGGTGGCAGCATGTGATTTTTGGCAGAAAGAACACTTTGTAATTGCTAATTTCCTATACCCAAATTCAACTTAAGATTGCAGCCTGAGTCCATAGTACTTTGCAAGACTTAACAAGCAGGACCCAAGTACACTGCCAGGTTTTGTAAAATGCCAATGAATCTAAACTAGCAGGGAGTTTGCTGAGGATGAGTCTTTTGAAAGGAATCTTCAAATCCAAGACCCCAAATGCCTTATGGAGACATGAAAGTATCCATGGGACACAATTGGTAGACTCAGGTGTTTGCTTTGGCTCACATCTCTCATCTCCATTGCGTTCTGTGCCAACTAGCAGCTGTCCTCAAGGTCACTCTTCTTAAAAAATCAGCAACTTATGAGAACCAATAATGCTTTCAGCAGGTATAATCCATTTTACTTGGAAAGTGTTTCAACTAGTGTTTCTTTTGATACAAAAGAGTTTAGAAATCTGATATAAATGTAACACTTTAGAATTCATATCTGGCACCAAATTTGCATTGCTCACCCTAAGAAAAATATTCCTTACTGAGTAAGTATTAGATCCCAGTCTATTATGAAAATCTACATTTTCTAGGTGGCCCAAAGAAAACAAATGCAAATAAGACTGTGCTGATATAATCAACTTTGAAGCCACAGTTTGAAGTTCCTCAAGTTCCCAAATAATTTCCAACCTTGTCAGTCATATTTTTAATTAATCATTCTTTGCATTTGACAAACAGACCTTAAAATGCAAAGTTCATTGCCTTCATCAAGGCATTACATTTTGGCACATTTGTAGGATGTGGGACCTGGAGTTCTGGATTACAGCTAACACCACCAGAACACTGCAAACCTGATTAGGTCTATAAATTATCTTTGATTGTGTAAAATCTGCAAATTCCCCAAATCCCAAACACCATACAGGACTTTTGTTGACAAAATATTTGAGATGTGTGCAGGAGCCGCTGTGCTGTAAGGCAAAGAGAATAGGCTCAGTGGTTACACTGAGCAATGCTCAAGGCCAAGCTTGTCCCTTCTTAGCAAGGTAAACTAGTTAGCTATCTCTCACAATTTCTGATTATTTCAGTCTCACTTTAAGTGAGGAAAATCATGACTATGTTTCATAGATAGATAGATAATTTGTCCATCACTGTTTTGATGAATGGGTAGATAGACAATTATTTTCTATTATAATTATCATCCATCCATCCATCCATCCATCCATCCATCCATCCATCCATCTATCCATCCATATGCCAGCAGTTTAAATACTGTAGTTGCTCAGGCCTAAATCCCTGAGACCATCTTATCTCTTCTTTCACACTCAACTTCTAACCTACCAGCAATTTCTGCCAGTATTTCTTCTGGAATATATCCAGAGTCTGACTGTATCTCATCACCTCTACTGCTACCCATGGTTGTGTCCAGCACCATCAACTCTCCCTTGATGATGGCAACAGTCTTCTCCTCTCCAGTATCTCTGATTCTTGCTCTCCTCCAGGTTATTTTCAATACAGAAGCCAAAGTGGCCTTCTTAAAACAGAAGTCAGATCCTGTCACTCCTCAGTTCAAGGCCCTTGGATGACTTTCCTTCTCTCTCTCTCTCTCTCTCTCTCTCTCTGTCCTTCCCATGATGATAAGACCCTGAGTATTTGGCCTTTCCACCAGCTCTCATTCATCTCCTATCACACTGTAACCCTTCCCATGTCTTTGCTTCCTCTGCCCCAGCCTCACCAGCCTCTTGCCAGACATACCTTGCCTCCAGTCTCTACATTATTGCCCCATATCTCAGCAAAGGCTGGTATACCAACCCAGGTTTGAATTAAGAAGGACAAAATATTAGAGTTCAGTCACTGGGAATCAAAAAGAAATAGTAAATCCAAAGCATGTTTAAGAATGAGATATTATAGGGGCACCTGGGTGGCTCAGTAGGTTAAGCATCCCACTCTTGATTTTGGCTCAGGTCATGATCTCAGGATCATGAATGCATGATCCACAGTGGCTGCACCAATTTGCATTCCCACCAAGAGTGCACAAGTGTTCCTTTTCTTTACATCCTTGCCAAAATCTTGCCCATTTTTTTATTGGATTGTTTGGGGTTTTTGCTGTTGAATTGTATACATTCTTTATATACTTTATCAGATATATCATTTCCAAACACTTCTCCATTCAGTAGATTATCTTTTGGTTTTGTTGATTATTTTCTATATTTTGTATCATGTCATTTAAAATTATAACAGTTTTACTTCTTCCTTACAATTTGGATACTTTTTATTTCTTTTTATTGTCTGATTGCTGTGACTAGGACTTAACAGTACCATGTTGAATTAAGGTGGTGAGACTGGACATCCTTGTCTTGTTCTTGCTCTTGAGAGAAAAATTATCAGATTTTCAGCATTGAGTATGACCTTAGCTATGGGTTTTTCTTATGTGGCCTTTATTATGTTGAGGTATGTTCCCTCTAAACCTACTTCATTGAGGGTTTGTATCATGAATGGATGTTGTAGTTTGTCAAATGCTTTTTCTGCATCTATTGAAATGATCATATGGTTTTTATCCTTTCCCTTGTTGATATGATGTATTACGTTGTTTTATTTGTGACTATTGAACATGTGCATCGCAGGAATAAATCTCACTTGATTGTGGTGAATGATTTTTTTCTTATATTGCTGGATTCAGTTTGCTATTTTTGAGGATCTTTGCATCTGTGTTCTTCAGAGATATTTGCTTGTGATTCTGTCTCTCTCTCTCTCTCTCTCTCTCTCTGTAATGTTTTTATCTGGTTTTGGAATCAGGGTAATTGGTCATGAATGAATTTGGAAGCTTTCTTTCCTCTTCTATTTTTTGGAATACTTTGAGAATAGGTATTAACTTTCTTTAAATGTCTGATAGAATATGCCTGTGAAGCTATCTAGTCCTAGATTTTTGTTGGGAGTTTTTTGATTACTGATTCAATTGCATTGGTGATCAGTCTGCATACTAGTTTGTTCAAATTTTCTATTTCTTCCTGATTCACTTTTGGGAGGCTATATGTTTTTAAATATTTATCCATTTCTTCTAGGTTGTCCAATTTGTTAACATATACTTAATTTTTCATAATCTCTTATAAACCTTTGTATTTCTGTAGTGTCCATTAGTATTTCCCCTCTTCCATTTCTCATTTTGTTATTTGAGTTACTTGCTTGCTTGCTTTTTTTTTTTTTTTTTTTTTTTTTTTTTTTTTTTTGATGAGGCTGGCCAAAAGTTCATAAATTTTGTTCATCTTTTCAAAGAACCAGCTCCTGGTTTTATTGATCTGTTCTTTTGTTTTTTTGTTTTTTTGTTTTTTTTACTCTCTATTTCATTTATTTCTACTCTTATCTTTATTATTTCTTTCCTTCTACTGGCTTTGGCCTTTATTTATTCTTCTTTTTCTAGCTCCTTTAGGAGTAAGATTAGGTTGTTTATTTGAGATTTTTCTTTGTTCCTGAGGTAGGCCTGAGTTGGTATAAACTTCCCTCTTAGAACAGCTTTTACTGCATCCCAAAGATTTTGAAACACTGTGTTTTCATTTTCATTTTTGTTCATGTACTTTTTGATTTCCTCTTTGATTTCTCATTCCTTAGTAGCATGTTAATTAACTTCATATGTTGGTGTCTTTCCAAATTTTTTCTTGTGATTATTAATTTCATTACCTTATGGCTGGAAAAGATGCATGGTATGACTTCAATCTTTTTCAATTTATTTAGACATTTTTGTGACCTAATATGGGATCTAATCTAAAAAAATGTGCATGTGAACTTGGAAAGAATGTATATTTGCTGCTTTAGGATGGAATGTTCTGAATATATCAGTTAAATCCATCTGGTCCAATGTGTCATTCAAAGCCACTGTTTCCTTGCTGATTTTCTGTTTGGATGATCTAAGCATTGTTATCAGTAGGATATTAAAGTCCCCTATTATTGTATTACTATCTATTTCTTCCTTTATGCTTTGTATTAGCTGCTTTATGTATTTGGGTGCTCCCATGTTGGGTGCATAAGTATTTACAATTGTTATATCTTCTTGTTGAATTGTTCCATTTATGATTATATATGGTGTCCTTCTCTGTCTTTTGTTATAATCTTTGTTTTAAAGTCTATTTTGTCCAATATAAGTGTTGCCACCCCAGCTTTCTTTTCACTTCCATATGCATGGTAAATACTTCTCCATCCCTTCACTTTTGATCTGCATGTGCCTTCAGATCTGAAATGAGTCTCTTGTAGACAGCATGTACATGGGTCTTGCCTTTTTATCCATTCTATCACCCTATGTCTTTTGATTGGAGGCTTTAATCCATTTAAATTCAACGTAACTATTGGTAGGTATGTGTACTTATTGCCATTTTGTTACTTGTCCTATGGGTGTTTCTGTGGTTCTTTTTTGTTTCTTCTCTTGCTCTCTTCTCTGACAGTTTGCTGGCTTTCTTTAGTGGTATACTTGGATCCCTTTTTCATTATTTTTGCATATCTATTACTGCCTTTTGATTTGTAGTTACCATTAGGTTTTTATATAATATCTTATGCATATAGCTGTCCATAGTAAGGTAATTGTCACTTAAGTTTCAATGCAATCTTTACTCCTCTCCTGCCTCCACTCCCACCACATTTTAAGCATATGATGTCATACTTTACATCCTTTGCATACTTTACAACCTACATCCAGTCAGGATCTCATGATTGATTTTTAAGATAGACTTAATTTGACTGCTTTTGTGCTTCCTAGTTTTCTTACTCCTACTTATTGGATTTCCTTTCTACTGAGTCCCCTCTAACATTTCTTGTCAGGCTGGTTTAGTGGTCATGAATTCCTTTAACTTTCATTGGTCAGGGAAGCTGCTTATCTCTCTTTCCATTCTGAATGATGGCCTTGCTGGATAGGGTATTTTTGGCTGAAGGTTTTTTTCCTTTCAGCACTTTGAATATGCCATGCCTCTCCCTCTGGCCTGCTAAGTTTCTGCTGAAAAATCTGCTGATAGACTGATGAGATTTCCTTTATATGTACCTGCTCTCTCTCTCTCTCTCTCTCTCTCTCTCTCTTTCTCTCTTCACCATCACTTTTTGCCATTTAATTACTATGACTATTCATGTAGACCTGCTTGGTTGATTTTGGGGGGGCTTTCTGCCACCTGGATGTGGATTTCTGCTTTCTTCCTCAGATTTGGGAACTTTTCAGTTATTATTTCTTCAGATAATTTTTCTGCTCCCTTTTATCTCTCCTCTCATTCTGACACTGCAAGGCTTGGTGTGGATGGGCTCTGGCCAAGGGCATATTAGAGAGGGCAGGTCTGCTGATGAACACAGGGTCAGAGTGCACAAGGTTAGCAAGGTCTGAGCTGGTCCACTTTGGGATGGGAGCTGCAGTCACAGAGGATTGAGGCAGGCCAGGTTGAAGGGAGGGTTGGGGGAGTATTCACAGAAGCATTAGGGGCAGGATGCCTGTTAGTAAGGTTGGCATGGGTCTGCTGTGGGAGAAGACCTGGAACCAAGGCCTGGCTATAGGACATATGTCCACAGGAGAATGTGAAGACAGGGCAAGCTGTTAATAAGATAGTTAGTGAGCACTGGCATCCTGCTGGCTCCCACAGATGTCCATGTGTCTAAACCTGCAGTTGGAGAAGGGAAATAATGCCAGCCAGCTCCTTTGTCCCTGGAGAAGTCTCCTAAAGATCTCTGTTCCTCAAGCACATGATCTGAGATTAGTAAACAAATATCCCTGTATCTACCCCAGGTGTTTTTCAAACTGAAAAGCTGAAACACTTCTAACTTCTCAATAGCTTATCCAGAGAACAGGGCTTCTAACTTTGAAACATGATGCAAGTTATTTAAATTAGTATTTCCACAATGCTTTTGAAGAGGGCTTGTTTAAAATTAAGATACCTAAGTCTCATCCTAGACTTTCTGAAATAGAGCTGTAGTTCTGGGACCCAGAACTCTGCACTTGAACACACTCTCCTAGTTGACTTACATATGTTAAAATTTGAAAATTACTGCAAAGAAACTATACTCCACAGTATGAAAATGAGCACCTAATGAGAGAGAGAGAGCATAAGAGAAGAGCGAGGGGCAGAGAGAGAAGCAGATGACTTACTGCGTGGGGAGCCCTATGTGGGGCTCTATCCCAGGACTCTTGGACCATGATCTGAGCTGCAGGCAGATGCTTAACTAACTGAGCCACCCAGGCACCCCTATGTTTAACTTTCTGAGCAACTGCCAGACTGTTTACCAAAGTGCCTGCCCCATTTTACATTACCCCCACAATGTTTGAAGATTCTAATTTCTCCTCATTCTCACCAACACTTGTTACCATGTCTTTTTTATAATAGCCATTCTATTGTGTATGAAGTGGTATTGATTTGCATTTCCCTAATGACCAGCAAAGACATGTGCTTATTGGCCACCTGTATATATTCTTGGGAGAAATGCCTATTCATATCATTTGCCCATTTTTAAATTGAGTTATTTATCCTTCTTATTATTGAGTTGTAAGAGTTTTTCAATATATTCTGTGTAGTCTTTTATCAGATATATGCTATGCAAATATTAGCTACCATTCTGTGGATTGACTTTTCATTTTCTTTTTTTTTTTTTAAGAATTTACTTATTTATTCAACAGAGAGAGATCACAAGTAGGCAGAGAGGCAGGCAGAGAGAGAGAGAGAGTAGAGGAAGCAGGCTCCCTGCCAAGCAGAGAGCCCGATGTGGGACTCGATCCCAGGACCCTGAGATCATGACCTGAGCCAAAGGCAGTGGCTTAACCCACTGAGCCACCCAGGCACCCTGTCTTTTCATTTTCTTGACAATGTCCTTTAATGCACAAAAGTTTTTAAATTTGGTAAATTTCAATTTGTCTATTTTTTCTCTGTTGCTCATGCTTTTTAGTGTTATATAATCTGTTTCCAAATCCAAGGCCATGTAGGTTTACTACTATATTTTCTTCTAAGAGTGTTACATTTTAGTTCTGAAATATAGATTTTTTATCCAATTTGAGCTAATTTCTGTGTATGGAATGAGGGAGGGAGTCCAACTTCGTACCACTGCATATGAATGTCCAGTTGTCTCAGCGCCATATACTGAAAAGATTATCCTTTCTCCATTGAATGGTTTTAGAACCCTGTTCTGTAGAACCAAAAATCAATTGACTATAGATGTGAGAGTATATTTTAGAATTCTTAGTTCTAGTCCATTTATTTATATGCACATCCCTATGCCAGTACCATAGTGCCTTTACTGCTGTTCCTTTATAGTTAAGTTTTAAAAATCAGGAAGTGTGAGTCCTCCAGCTTTCTTCACATTTTTAAAGATGATTTTAGCTATTCTGAGCCCCTTGAGCTCCAATATGAATTTTAGGATCAGCTTAAAATTTCTACAAAGAAGCCGCATGAGATTCTAGTAGTATTGCACTGAATTTATAAATCAGTTAGGGGAGTATGGCCATCTTACCAATGTTAAGTCTTCTAATCTATAAACATAAGATGTCTTTCCATTTATTAAGATCTTTAAATTTTAACAATGTTTTGTAGTTTTCAAAGTGTGTTTTGCAGTGTTACATGTATTCCTAAGCATTTTGCTGTCCAATGTAAATGGAATTTTTTAATTATATTTTTGGCCTGCTCATACAAGTGTATAGAAAGACAATTGATTTTTGCATATTGGCCTTATATCCTGCAATCTTGCTGAACTTGTTTTTTCTTAGAGCTTTTTAGTGGATTTACCAGTTTGGTGTCCAACAATTTAACTCAATATTGATACCACCTACCCGAGATAGCATCAGTTCTTACCAGTTTAAGAGCTCAGTTCAACAAGACTGCCCACCTCTTCCAAATACCAATCCAATAGCCTGTGTTTCTGACCAATAGGCTATAGATTGGAGGTCCTAACATTTTCCTCCTTGGGTAATTAATGTGCTAGAACAGCTCATATAACTCAGAGCAACATTTTACTTACAAGATTACTAGTTTATTATAAAAAGACATAATTCAGTAATAGCCGGATGGAAGAGATGCATAGAACAAGGTGTGTGTGGGGGAAGGGCACAGACCTTCTGCGCTTTCTTTCTCTGTGTACTCCACTCTCCCCAAATTGCTACATGTTCACTAACCTGGGAGCTCTCTGAACCCTGTCCTTCAGGTTTTTATGGAGGCTTCATTACATAGGCATAACTGATTAAATCGCTGGGCAATGGTGATTGAACTCAATATTCTCCCCTCCCTTGAGGTCTGGTAGGGGGGACTGCAAATTCTAACCTGCTAATCACATTGTTGGCTACCATGACAATCAGCCCCCATCCTTAGGTTACCTAAGGGAATTCTAAATGTCACTTCATTAATTTCTTGATCTCTCTCATCACTTAAGAAATTCAAAGTTGTTTTTTTTTTAAGATTTTATTTGTTTGACAGAGAGAGATCACAAGTAGGCAGAGAGGCAAGCAGAAAGAGAGAGAGAGAGAGAGAGAGAGAGGAGGAAGCAGGCTCCCTGCCCAGCAGAGAGCCCGATGCGGGACTTGATCCCAGGACCCTGAGATCATGACCTGAGCTGAAGGCAGAGGCTTAACCCGCTGAGCCACCCAGGCAGCCCAGAAATTCAAAGGTTTTTAAGACCTGTGTGCCAAAACCAGGGACAAAGACCAAGTATACATTTCTGATTATAAATCACAATATCATAGCTCTCTGATCTCTGGGACTCCATTTCTTCATCTGTAAATTGGAGAAATCATAATTCATACATCATGTGATTATTGTGAAGATCAAATAAATTAATACATGGAAAGTTCCCCCAAACGGTGCCTGGCAGAGGAACAAATTCTAGCAAGCTAACACAAGAAGTCATCTTGGGGAACATATATTAAAAAGAAGGCTATTGCTTCTTCTATTCCCAGTTAGAGAAACTCAGGAGTATTTCTCAAAGCATTTTCTTGCACTCTCTGCATCAGAATCAGTAGGATTCTTGGTTTAAAAAAACAGATTCCTGAGACCTATCTTAGACTTCCTGAATAAGAATCCCAGGAAAGCCTGATTTTTAACAGATGCCTAGGTAATTCTTTGGTACTTTAAGGTTTGACAACCACACTGAGAGAGTGCATCTCCATTGCTTAAATTATCCCAGGTAACTCCAAAATGCCTTTGTTTTCCATCCTTTCCCTGTAATACCACAGGGACAATTCAAGAATAACCAAACTTAACCAGAGTGTCTTATAAAGTCATTTGTTAACTTGTTCAACATCCTAAGTACTCCCATCAATCTATCCTACCTAGTTGGAACTCATTTATAATTGGATCATTTAAAGAATAATTACCAGAGAATCTCAGAAACCTTTTAACTTCTATAAGGATGTAATTAATGGAATTCTCTGGACATGTAGCAAATTTTAGCCTTTTAAAATCATAATAGAAAGGCTCTCCTGTTGGACTACTTTGATTGGTCTATCTCTTGAAGGAGCATCCTGTCTATAACTTAATCATGATTCAGGATCCTTCCATAGTTTCTAAGACTTATTTTTAAGTCTCCAAATAGTGCTACATTTATATACAGAATCTATTTCAGCTCTGAATTTGGAGAAACTCCAAAGTCTATATGTATCTGTAGATTCCTAAGAGGTAAATCAAAGAAGCTTAGTTCAAAGGACACAGAAGGCATAACCTGAGACCTCTGTAGTAACAATATCCACTACTTTGGCCAAAACTTAAAATTTATAGAATCCAGGTTGGGACAGGGAGCACGTGCAAGAACTGTTTCAGAATTACACAGTTTTGTTGTTCTTGTTATTCATACTTATTTCCTTCTGAAGCTGACAGTGAGATTATTCTTTTTTTAAAAAAGATTTTATTTATTTATTTGACACAGAGAGAGAGAAACAGAATACAAGCAGAGGGAGTGGAAGAGGGAGTAGCAGGCTTCCCACTGAGCAGGGAGCCCAAATGCGGGGCTCCATCCCAGGATCCTGGGATCATGACCTAAGCTGAAGTCAGGCACTTAACGACTGAGCCTGCCAGGTGCCCCAGTGAGATTATTCTTAAAGCATCTTCTAAGCAAGTGTTTCATGTGATTCTTTATAGGTTTCTGATCAAAATTTTCATTTGGGAAGAGATTTCTAAAAGATGAGCTATGTCTTTGTATGCAATTTACTGATGAACAAGTGTGAAAATTACAGCTGATCTAATTTGTTAAATTATAGAATAAGCTTAGAAGTAAAGTTTGCACATCAACTTAACCATCCCTGGTGACACCAGTATATAAACAGAATTATTTGGATCTGCAAAAAATGTGAAGCAGACAGTACTTGAAAGTAAAGGGAGGAAATCACACTGAGCTCCTCCCTGAATTCTTCTTTTGGCCACTCTAGGATCCTTATTAGATTCTAAAAGTACACATGAAGTTACCATACAATCCTCTTGTTCCTCAGTAAGAAAACATTTCATACTTGTTCGGTAGGGGCTATGACACCAGGTTTTTATTCCCTTGTTTGAAAGAGGTGGAATAGAAGTAGAATAGGGAAAGAAGTCAGGGAAATAAAAGTATATACATTTTCTAGCCTAGATTTAATCTGTTGTAATATCGATTATTTATTTCTATCTGACAGTTTTCCATGTTAGAGTTATATGCCTAGGACAATAGAATTTCATCAAGAGTAATATATTTGAAACAATTTTTTGTTTTCTTGGCTTTATTACTGTGACTTAGAGATATTCAACTTTTTTTGTCTCAGAATTACCTTTTTAAACCTAATAGATTCAGAGGATTACCAGTCTTGACAGTTGACTTACCAACTATATACCTTGTTGCTCCTCGTATTTCATCAGCAAAAGTGGCTCCATTGAAAATGGATTCAAATATTTTAAAACAAGATGCTTTAGGGATAAAATACCAGAAGTTCCTATTTTGACAAATGAAGAGCTGTCTTGGGCCTTTAATTTATCCCTTGTACATAACACTGGCCGTATGATCATTTCTCAGCAGTCACAGTCAGAACTGGCTTATAGTAACAGGCATGTTGTCCATGTGATGGACTATATACAGCCTCTATGGGATGCTGCCAGGGAATATGCACCTCATATGTCTTTTCTTACTCTCTTTCTGACTGGAGAGGTTACCATTCAAAATGAAAAGTTTATTTAGTTAATGTAAATTAGTTCCAAGTACATCAAAGCTTACTGTCCGTATAATCATATGCCATATACTTAAATATATGATCTCTCTTAGTTCTTATAACAATTCTATAAAGGAGGTCTCTATTTTCTGTTTTTGAAGAAGAAACAGATCTCAGATAGCTTACCAAAATCACATAGTTTTTATGAGATTTCTCTCAATTCAGTTTGAGGTTTGTCTGATTCCAAAGTCCAGGCTTTTCCAGCCCAGTTTCAAGAAGGAAAAGTCATAAGATTACCCAAACCACCTGTTATATCTGGCTCCTGAACTCATCAAATCCAGAGTGTAACTTTGCATCAAAGAGATTCATGATCATTTTGGTATAAATCAGGGAAACTTCATCATTATTAAGATAAAAGTAATTATTCAGATAAAAGCAATGCTGTTTTTCAAAGAATTACCATAAAGACTAATCGTCTCATTTTGGTTATTTCACCGGACTTACAAGGCAAACCTATATCCAGGCATTACATCAGTCCCTGGAGATATGAGGATCATAAAATACACAGTCGCTACCTTCATTTCACATCATCATGATAGAGATAGATATAAAATAAGACCTGTAATCTGGAGTGCCTTTCAAAATGTTTAATACCATACTGAACAGGCATCAACCAATCAGAACATGACTGGCTTCATATAGCTGGTGTGGCTGACGTGCATTGCTTGTTGCCTATCACCTTTGCATTTAATAATGTAATTAATACTCAAATAGAGATAGGTGGGAATACAGATGGAGAGGGGTAGAAGGAAGAGATGAAGATGATTGTGAACAGCCTGAAAACAGAGCTGACATATGATTTGAACCTTGAAGGAGAAGTGGGAGTTTTCCACTAGACAAAATAGAACTGGGTATTTTAAAGGAAACAATTATATTAAACAAAGGCTATATCTAATATGGTCACATTTATAGAATCAGAGTGGAATAATGTTTTTTAGGAGTTAGGAATGGGGAGTTACTAATCAACAAACATAAAGTTTCAGTTAAGCAAGATGAATAAGTTCTAGAGATCTGCTGTACATCATTGTCCATGCAGTTAAAAATAGATTCCATGTTAAGTGTTCCTACAGCAATAAAATTAAATTAAAATAACTAAATAAGTAAGCAAAAAACCTAAGGCTGGACAGCATTGAGAAATGTCTAGCAGTTGTGGTTAGATTATAGGGTTCATGCAGAGTAATAGCTAGAGATAATGGTAGATAGTCATTTTGGGCCAGATCATGAAGGTAAGCTAAGAAGTTTTTACTCTTCTTACTTTCTTACCTGGGCATCAGATGACATAAAGAATTCCATCATTGCTTGAGATAATTTTGGTTGTATTGTAGAGAATATACTAGTGGAGGAAGACCATTTAGAGACCATTTCAATAATTGAGAAGAAAGGGGAGCCTGGGTAGCTCAGTGGGTTAGGCCTCTGCCTTTGACTCGGGTCATGATCCCAGGGTCCTAGGATCGAACCCCAAATCAGGCTCTCTGCTCAATGGGGAGCCTGCTTTCCCCCCCAACCCTGCCTCCCTCTCAGCCTACTTGTGATCTCTGTCTGTCAAATAAATAAATAAAATCTTTAAAATTTTTTAAAAAAATAATTGAGAAGAGATATGATGTGAGTCTATATGGGTACTGTTGTAAAGAGAAGGAGATTGATGTAAGAGACATTTTGACTATATATAAAATGGTTGGTTGAATGTATTGAGGTGGGAAAGAAAAAATCAAGAATGAGTCCAAAGCATTTGGTTTGAACAACTTCATTCGTTTTACCTGAGATAGTACAGGCAGATGGAGATAACATCTTCAGTATGTTTGGAAGTGAACAATGATCTTGGTTTCATACAAAATACGTCATGTAGAACACCCAGATGGAGAAGTCAAACAGACAATTGGAAATGTAGATGACTGACAGTACTTATCCTAGCCTACACACACACACACACACACACGCACGCGCGCGCGCGCGCACTTGACAGCTCACAGCCTAAAGTGAAAATAGTTTGAAACTAAAATGTGTAACTCCTCCTCCTTTAGGGGAAAAATTTGTTTTTAGTTATATGGTTTGAGCCAGTTTGTAGATTACATATCATAATTTATAAATATCAAAATGTATTCTAAAACTAAGTTTGGCTTATTTTTATATTTTACTGTGCTGCTAAGTCTAAGGTTAGATCTTGATTGTCTTGTAGGTAAGTTTGATTTGCAAATATTCCTGAGACATTTCTTTTATTATTTTGTTGTAGTGACTTCCAAGATTGCATGCTGTTGCAGTTTATGTGCACAAGTTGCACATAAAACTCCAGCACTGACTTGGCAAATGGCAACTGGGGGAATTGCTCAGTATTGGTACATAGTCTGAATGGGCTCTAGTCTACAATAATGGTAAGAAATCTTCATATCAGTGAGCAATATGGTATTAAACAGCTCCCTCACTTACATAGTTTTGCATTAAACCAATTCGCATATGCATGTAGTATATTGTGTAATTAGTATCTCAAGTCAGACTGGAAGAAACATTCTATTTCTACTATTTACCTGCCCTTACCAGGTTCCGCGGGGCGGGGGGGGGGACTGCGAAGATGGTTAGTTTGTTTTTGGCACATTCTCACCCACTGGTGTCATTGCTTTATAAACCTCCAGGCATCTAAATCTTCAAACTAACTCTGCTTGCCCAATGGCTACCACAGTAATTCTTCACTCAAACCTGCCCTCTACATGTGCCTAGACCACCTTACTTCCTCCTCCTGTCTGGGTTCATTTAACTCCCATTTAAGCAACACCACATTCTAGGGATTTAGCTTTGTTCACAGTAGTATTGAGAATGGTCAGCCAATATTCCCAAGATGTGTCCAAGGGGTGTGGCTGTGCATGTGTGTGTGTGTGTGTGTGTGTGCGCGAGCGCGCACACGCGCGTGTGTGCGCATCACATGCCCTGTAATGTACAATGTCAGCTTCCATGAATGACATGCTTCTTATTATGCTCTGTGAAACTGAGCATGTGGACAAGTAGGCAGGTGAACAAAGCAAGAAGTCTCTCCTCAGTGTGAAGTTGAGACACTGGCAGACTGAAGGAGTGAGAACATTAAAGCTAGAGAAAACAGTTCTCACCATCTCCTCCTTAACCTCAGCTTTCTCGAGAGACAGGTTCATGAAACCAGCACAGACCCTGAAATGTCCTACACTCCCAGAATCTCTTTTCTGAATGCAGAGGTTACTTCTTAACTGGTCTCTGGAAGAGAGGCAATTGGCCTTGGTCAAAATGTCAAAGAAAGAGGGGTTTGTTTTTACTTTCTATTTCCTTCATTGAGTTATTTTCAAACATTCTCCACACTTAATGGAAAAAACATATTGCATTAATTCTAAAATGATGATTTTTCACAATTTAACACCTCTGAAACTGGGGCACATTGTGTATGATCAATGACATCTTATGGCATTGGTGTTGCCTGGATTGGGTTTCTTATAATAGCATTTATTTCCAATAGTTACCTAGGACAGTTATTAATATGGCATGACTTTAAATTAAACTTTATACCTCAGATTCTTACATCATACTAGTGGTGTGAATTCCGATCTCATATTTATGTACTGGCTGTGATACAGAATCTCAGAGGAGATTTTTCTTTTCTTTCTCCTTCCAGTACTAAGGTTAAGAATGGCAAGTTGTGTCTTAGGAATCCCAACGATCCCAGCTTTATGCCAGAGTATCTTATTAGATTCCCTATCTTGGACTGTTTTTCTTGGTAGTTGATAAAATAATGGTGTATCTTATAGCCAAAAGAATGCAAGAAATTTGGTACTAGAATTGAAAAGATTCACCAGGGAAAAAAATTCTTCCCAGTTTATTACTTCTGAACAGCAGCACTGCCTTCTTCAGGTCTTTGCTTGTCTTTGAGAGCCTGCCAACACCTCTCAACAAGACCCAGGTAATCACCCTCCAGATGAATGATTCACTATGTAATTTGTAGGTATAATGGGATTTGTTAATTTGTAATTTCATCAAGATGTAATTTGTGAGTAAAGATTGTGATAAAGCTGTAATTACCACTGTGGTGATTTTGTTCATTGGTTTTGCAAATACTTATTAAGATATCTATTTTGTGCCTTGGGGAAGGAACAAATATTCCGAAGAAGTTGTCCCTGACCTCAGGGATCTTAGAATCTCTTATGATTGGATAAGGCATGTGCAAAATAACTGTAATGTATATGGAAAGTAATGATGCTGGGGGAAAGAATGAAAAATATGCCCCATGGATATCATTTCTACTTTGAGAAGAATACAAAAAGTACTTTACAGAAGATATGGGTAATGATATTAACAGTATAAATAAAAATTACCATTTAAAATCATTTACTCATGTTATTTTATTTAATCCTTTATGAAATAGGTATTAATTCCATTTTATAACTGAGACAACTAGTTTTGAAGAATGAATCAATTTTTAGAGGCAGAAGGAGTGTTGGGAAGGGTATTAATGGGAACAGTCAGAACAAAGGCGTGAATGTGAGAAAGCAAGGGACACATATAAAAATACTACATTGCTTGATTTAGTTGGGGCATTGGACAGGTAAATGAAAATAATAAAAGAAATAGAATATTTTGTTTTAGTTACATAATGGAGGAATTGATGGGAACTGTCATGGAGATAGAATAAAATAACCTGGCAGATAGTTAAGGAGAAAGATCTGTCAAAGATGAAGTGATTTGCGGGTTGAATGTCTGGGAGAAAGATACTAGGAGAAGAAACAGAAAACACAAGAGAATATGGTACATTGAGGTTCTGGTTTAACAAGCTTAGTTATAAATGTCCTAACACTGTCTATGCAAGTAGAGGAAAGTCTTGGGGGAGGGACTAAGCAAAGTATGATACATAATCAATGATAGTAAGGTTTATGAAGTTCTGAACATCAAGGATATTCTCCCTGGATGGATAATTTTAGATCAGGATGCATCAAACTCAAATCCAATTCAGGGAGGTACCATGTTCTACCAAAGGTGATCCTCATAGCATGGACCATAGTGACCCATGAAGTAAGTGAAGGCTGTCATCAGGGACAACCTTTCAAGGCCAAACCTTCCAATTTCAAGAGAGAAACTGACAGCAAAATTGAGCCACAAGGAAAAGGATTTATTCAGACCAAAAGAGTTTATTTAAACCAGTTCCATCCCACTGCTAATTACCAACTTCCTGGGTACAAAGTTGAATTTTGAAAAGGATACTCCCCATTTCACCCCTTGGTGAACTGGCAGAAAAATTGAGCATCACAGACCTAGGCAGAAGGGCTAGCTAAAATGTTCCCTGGGTAGGGCTTTGTGCTTTTACAGTAAACGAATAAAATATTATGCTATCACCCAGTTTAGGGCTCTGTTCATTTTAAAGCATTCTAACCTCGGGCATAGGGAAGTCAAAAATTACATTATTTCTAGACCCTGTGTGTTCACAGGGAGGATAGCTGATACTTCTTGCCAGCCTGAATTCTCATTAGTTCTAGGACTGGGCTGAGAACTATTTCCATCAGAGAAGTTCCTAATAATTAGGGGCAGCTGCATAGGGTTGGAAAAATCTGAGACTTGCAGTAGACAGTTGGAATTGCTGAATATGAGCCTATAAACTAGGGATTTTAGAGTCATAAAGATATAATGGCTGCAGGTATGGAAAAGAGAGTGAAATGGCTGAAGGAAATAGGAAAGGGAAAAAAAACAAACAGAGGAAGGGCCAAGGACTGACAAGAAGATCCTCTGAACTTGGAGAAAAACTAGAGGAAGGGAAATTGAGCAAGAATTTAGAGGGAAGGAAGACAGGAGAGAATGCTATCTTACAGAAACAAAAAAAGACATTTCAAACCGAAGAGTGGTCAATCATGTCAGATGTTCCAGAGAGGAGACAGAGGATTGAAGCCATTTGATGAATCTACTAGAACATCATTGTGATTCCTAACAGCAAGTATGATTTATTCATGAAGGAACAAATCATATCACGGTGGATTTTTTTTCAAAGATTTTATTTATTTATTAGAGAGAGAGGGTGAGAGAGCACGTGATTGAGGGAGAGAGGCAAAATGAGAGGGAGAGGCAGTCTTCCCCACTGAGCAGGGTGCCTGATGGCAAGGCTTGATCCCAAGACTCTGGGATCATGACCTCAGCCTAAGGCAGACATTTAACTGACTGAGTACCCCATCACAGTGGATTTGATGAGAGTGAGCAGGAGGAAAAGAAAACAGTGTAGCCTTTTCTGTACCCAAAGATCTTTGGTTGAGGAAGGAAGGAAAGAAGGAAAGAAAAGGAGAGGAGAGGAGGGGGTAGGTAGGTAGGTAGGTAGGTAAGTAGGAGGGTGGTGGGGAGGAAAGAAGAGGAGAGAGCAAGGAAGGAAAGAAAGACTATGCTACCACAGTAGCTCTAAGTTGAGAAGTTGTGTTTGATTTTTTGTTTGTTTTTTTGTTTGTTAATTTTCAAATATTTAAATTTTTTTTCTTTGGAAATAAGTCTACCACCTCTAATTTGTTATTGTTGCACTGTTTCCATTTTACAAGATTTAGATTCATAGGGTCCTGTTTTAAGTCCCTGCTGCTGTATACTAGCTACTTTTTCCATTAAACACAAGCTGTAGGATTTTGATGGTTATTTAATCATACATTTTTCACAAACAGATGAACAATTTCTCTTTGTTTACTTCGTGATCCTTCTTCCCAGGAGAAGATCTGTTTAGGTTACTTGTCATCGGTCAATGCAGAACACCTCTTCTGCAGGGAATTCTCCACCAAAACATCCTCAGAGGCACTAATCTATGTGAATAAGGTTTTTACAAAATAAATGATCGTCTAGAATAGTAACACTGCCTTATACTTGTATACTTGTATAGTTCTTCAAACATTTACAAAGGCCTTTCACAGGCATTTTCTGTTTTAATTTGAGTAACACACTCTGTAAAAACAGGAAAAGAGTAAAGTAGCTGTAAAAAGAACAAGATAATTAGGAAAAAGAAATATTGCCAAATATCAAGATAAATTTGAATCTCATCTTAAAGTTGTCATTTAACCTGTAGGCTATAAGATTAGCTCATTTGTCTAAGCCCAGTACTAAAAGGAGTTTTTGGGTTTTTTTTTATTGACTGAAGACACCAATATAGTAAACAGTGAAGCCAAAAGACACACAAATATTTTGTTTAAACAATATGAGGATAAGTTTTTAGTAATGGCTGTCCAGATAATTTTTTACTATCTCTCCTGCTAAAAACATCTAGAAAAGCTGGGAAATGTAGTAGAACTAAAGATACCAGAAAGCTATCAAAGCATTCAAGTATCCTGATTCCCAAGATCCAGAAAAAAAAGACCCAAAGGATAAACCATCTTTAATGTCAGATTTGTCCTAAATTTGTCAGATTATTTTAGGAAGAATTGGTTGGCAGGATGGACAGAGGTTTTACAGATTTGAAGACTTAGAGGACAAAAGTTGGAGTACAAGTTTTGACAAAGAAAGAAGCCCTGGTAACATCTCTCTCTAGACTTTGGATTAGAACCCTAAAAGTCATACCCTAGCAGTAAGGATAACCCAGAAATGAATTGGCCTTCACAGAAACTGAAACCCAACTTTAAATTGTTTTTATCTCTGGTTGAATTAATTAAGTTAATATGAATTTCCTAGTGTCACTAGCCACCTAATATAAATACTCTGAAGGCATATAATGTCACTTTAGACCTAAGTTACATCTCATAATTTTTTCATAAACTGTGTTACTCAATCAAGAATATTCATAAATAGGGGCGCCTGGGTGGCTCAGTGGGTTAAGCCTCTGCCTTCGGCTCAGGTCATGATCTCAGGGTCCTGGGATCGAGCCCCGCATCGGGCTCTCTGCTCGTCAGGGAGCCTGCTTCCTCCTCTCTCTCTGCCTGCTGCTCTGCCTACTTGTGATCTCTCTCTCCATCAAATAAATAAATAAAATCTTTAAAAAAAAAAAAAGAATATTCATAAATATGAGGAAACAAGACAGGTGCCTAAACATTCACAGAAATAACACAAAGAAGTAATTCATACAGTGCCATAGCAAAGAAACCCCAAATAATCCAATTAAAAATGGGCAAAGAACCCGATTTTCCAAAAAAAGACATACAAATAACCAACAGGTATGTGAAAAGTTGCTCCACATCACTAATCATCAGACAAATGCAATCAAAACCACAGAGAGGTATCACTTCACATCTGTTAGGATGGCTTTTATGAAAAAGACAAGATAAGAAGTGTTGATGAAGGTATAAAGAAAAGGGAAGTCTCACGCCCTGTTGGTGGGAGTGTAAAATATATAGGGCAAAACCTGCGATCAAAATGATAAATTTTGATATTACTCTGTAATTTTGACAATATCTAGGAAAAATCAGTAAGGATATAAATGGTTCGAATAACAAGTATTATAATTAAACTGAGATCTATAAAGGACTACACTTAAAATCAGAGTACACCCTCCTTTCAAAAATACATGAAAATTTTACAAAAATGGACCATATGCTGGCCATGAGGTAAACTCAATAAATTTGGGACTTAAAATATCCAGAACTTGTTTTCTGACCACAGAGAAATTTGGCTAAAAAATCACTAACAACAACAACAACAAAAAAAAACAACAACTAGAAAATTGTCCTATGTTTGGAAATTAAGCAATAGGTATTTTTTAAAAAACTTAAATTTTACATTTTATTATTTTAAATTTTTAAAATACATTGAAATAAATGATAAAACACTACATAATAGGGGCACCTGAGTGGCTCAGTCATTTAAGCATCTGACTTCAGCTCAGGTTGTGATCCTGGAGTCCTGGAATCAAGTCCCACATCAGGCTCTCTGCTCAGCAGGGTGCCTCCTTCTGCTGCTCCCCGCTGCTTGTGTACACACTCTCTCCCTCTCTCTGTCAAATAAATAAATAAATAGATAAATAAAATCTTTTAAAAATATACTACATAATAAATTTATGAAATAAAGCTTTAAGCCATGCTTAGTGGGAAATATATAGCCTCAACTGCCTATATTAGAAAATAAAAATAGGCTGCAAAGCAATTAAAGCATCCATCTCAAGTATTCACACAAAGAACAGCAGCGAGCTGAACCTAAAGAAAGTTAAAGAAAAAGTATAATAAAGAGAAAATATATAAATAATCATATAATAAAGATCAAAAACTGATTGATGGTTCTTTAAATGGATTGAGAAAATTAACTTGGGAAAAAAGCCAAAAAAATGGGTACTTGGATAGCTCAGTTGGTTAAGTGTCTACCTTCGGCTCAGGTCATGAACTCAGGGTCCTGGGATAGAGCCCCAGCAGGGCTCCTTGCTCAACAGGAAATCTGCTTCTCCCCTCTCGCTCTCCCTCTGCCTCACCCCCACTCATGCGTGCTCTCTCTCTCTCTCTCTCTCAGATAAATAAATAACATCTTTAAAAAAAATAAAAATATAGGAATATATGCCTTCTTATTGTCTGTCTTTTGAAGTCCTAACTATCTTTAGAGGTCCACCTTACCTCACCCCTTCTGTGAAGTCTTGCCTAAGCAGAACAACAAAAGTAATTCATTGCCGAGTTCTAAACAGTGGTGCTCAATATTTTTCAGGGAATGGTGTGGTGTAATGGTGAAGAAAAGTAATCCTGAATTGAGAGACACTTAAACTCTGGCCCTGGTTCTACTACTTCGTAGCTGTATTACTCTAAGCAACTACCTAACTGCTATAGGCATCAATTTGCTAATCTGTGAAAGGCAGATAATAATGCATCCTTAAAAGGGTAAAATGAGATAACGCACATAGACTACCTAACACAAATAGGAAACATGATAAATAATAGCTATTAAGAGCAATAGGAGTAATATTCACTATTGATTATGGCTGACTCTGAATTGTAAGAAGATTTATTCAAAAAGCTAAGGGAGAAACAAATGTGAACAAAGGGCAAAGACTAATAGAACAAAACTAGCTAGATGATGTTTCAAACATTTCATAAAAATGTCCAGCTTGTCTTTCTTCTATTGCATCAGTCTATCTACATGTAGCCAAAGATCTTTTAGAGAGTTCTGTTTCCTGACACTGCATGAATTTTCTCATTCTGTCTCAGATGTCTGGTGTTTCACCTCAGCTAACATACAGGGTCTCAAACAAATGACACGGTAAAATTTCAGACACAGTATTATCCACCCCAGGGGCTTATTTTCTGTTGCTAGTGAAGGTTAAAATTGTCCTCTTGCGAAAGTTATAACTCAAACCACAGGGTCCTTAATATTCTTAGAAAAATTTCTTTTGTTCTCTCATTTGCACATGAGGAAGGAAACTGCAACCACCTTAAATTTAATTTCCCCACTTAAGTTTGCTTATACCTCTAATTGTCAGAATAATGAAAGGAGCTTCGTGTATGTAAATAGTATCATAGGATTTTTCAAGAATAACTAATTCTTGTACCTCTCATTGCCACCCATCATCATCACCAATAATGAGTAATGCTAGCAGTAGATACCACTGATCAAATTTGTTATGTATGCAGTAACCAGAGAGGAAGAGGAGTCCTTTTCCCCCCAACCCCTGCTTTGCCTGGTGTGCTTCCACTTTGAGCTTGGCTGGGCTCCATTTAGACTTAATATTTTTTCCTGAAGCTATTGGTAGGGCTCATGTTCAGACTTCTAATAACTCTTGCATACTCTTATTCCAGTGCTTCTCCCTTGGTGTTTCTATGGGGTATTAGTATTCCATAAGCTATAGAGAAAAAAGCATTTATTTGATTATAATATTGAATAATGATTGCCTTTACCCTGCTTGCAGAGAAAAAGAGTTAATAGCATTTTCTCAATTCAAATTGTTCTCCAATAATTTTTGACATGTCTTTGTCTCCAAACACCACTTTTCTGCTAAAGGTTGCCAGTAGATGACTGAAGAAAATGAAGTTGCAAATTCAGATTGATGGAAAAACTCAAAACCAATCATTTTTTCTTGGTTCAACAGTTTGTTGGATGTTTTATTTTATTGTAAGACATATAAGCTGATGGTTGTGAGTTTATATGCTATACAAATAATATAAGATGGATTTATTTTTGCTAATAAGATATTTAGAAATAATGTATAGATGAAATAAAATATGTGTATTTATATTTTTTAAATAAAAATAATATATTTAAATATAAATAAATTTTAAAAAATATTTTTCAAAGAACATGATGTTCTGCAAATAAGACTGTAATCTGGATCTCCGCCTAAATAAGTCTGAGATGCATTGTCTTAGAATAATAAGTATTATATTCCTCTAAAGAACTTGGGTTGGAAAAAAATTCATGGGTAGAGGCTAAGCCTATAATATATGTACCCTATGTGTGAAGTAACTATGCAGTTATTTATGAACCATAACTAAAACTGTTACAAATGTCTGAAGATTAAAACCATTGTTTGGTATTCAGTATCACATATGCAGATCTAAGATCTTAGTGTTGCTTCCCAATAGAATTTTCTGATTGGAATGACCTATGAAGGTATTTGGACAAACTATCTGAAACTTGAACTTCCCCAAAATTATTCTTTACCTTTTCTGTGAACACCTCCACGAGGACCTTAATGTGACCCTGACTTCAAGGTAAAATAATAACATATGTTTGCAGCTGCATTACTTATATGTGGATCTTGTGGAGGAAATGAACCAATCTAGTACATTTTTAGACTCTGAAGATGCTTTACAATTGGAATCTATACTATATTTATATAGGTGCAAGTGTGAAACTGTATCCCTATATATACAAACTCTTTGAATCTTAGCTAGTGAAACATGTCATGTTTTAAATTGTAATTCTTAGCTGCATATTATTCAATATGGGAATTCCCACCCATGGCTTGAGAAAGGATGAAAATTCTCTTTATATATACAGTCTGCATGCACATAAGATGTTTTATTTATATTACCAATTTAATAAAATCCCCTACTGTGCAAATGTTCTCCATATGTGGAGACAGAGGACTAGAATACATAAAGGCAATTCTTTCTGATTTTCAACTTTTTTTTTTAAAGATTTTATTTATTTATTTGACAGACAGATCACAAGTAGGCAGAGAGGCAGGCAGAGAGAGAGGAAGGGAAGCAGGCTCCCTGCTGAGCAGAGAGCCCGACGCGGGACTCGATCCCAGGACCCTGAGATCATGACCTGAGCCGATGGCAGCGGCTCAACCCACCGAGCCACCCAGGCGCCCTGATTTTCAACTTTTAAAAAACTTTGTGAATGTAATGTTTTCCCGTTTTTTTTAATTACTGAATTTTGCCACGTTATTTTGCCACTTTTATTTTTTTCTTAAGGTGAAAGCTCAGAAAATAAAACTCAGTTTTTATCATCCTATTTTACCCTATTTCTATCTCATGGGGAGTACTTCAATTTCTCATGCAAAATTGTGGTGTTTTCCCAACAGAAGGTAGGACCAAAGAGAGAATAGACACAGGGTCTGGAAACCAAAGGAGAGAGTCATTTGAGACCAAAGCAGAGAGAAAAAATCAGGGCAAAGCTTGTTCAGGAGTAGATAAAAAGTCAGATAGTTACTATGGAAGGAGTTAGGATGATTTTGGACAGGAACTAAAGTAGAGAAACAGGGAGTGCAGTGAAGGTGTCTTTGTAATAAATGTGAGACCATATTCTGGCTTTCCCATTTATTGGCAGTATAACCTTGGAAGAGGTATTCATCTTTATGAACTTCCACTTCCTTATTTGAGAACATGGGGAAATTCCTATCTTCCAGAGTTGTGGTGAAAGAACCTGTGTAAAGAGTATTATACCTCAGGGGAGAGAAGCAAGATGGCAGCAGAGTAGGGAGCCTCGTTTCTTCTGGCCTCTTGAATTTAGCTGGATATCTATCAAAGCATTCTGAAGGCATATAAATTCAGCCTGAGGCATAGGAAAATATATCTGTAACTCTGCAAGTAGAAGAGTGACTGCTTTTTGCAAGGTAGACGGTGCAGAGACATGAATCTGTGGGGCAATACCGAAAGATAAATGGAGAGGGGAGAAAGCCTTCATAAGCCAGCTACCAGAAAGTGATATAACCCTGAAGTGCAAAATTGGAACCCTTAGAAATATGCTCCAGTAAGAAACATTCATTTCTGAAAAGGGTTCAGGGGATGAAAAAAGCAGAATTCTAGGTGGGTCATTGTGGTCTCAGGGTCCAAGGAGACACAGAATGAATGGTGGAGGAGGAGGGTACCTGAACCAGCAGAATGCCCAAATAATGGATTGGGGAAAGTGGTTAGGGTCAGCAAACCCAAGAGGGGATTCTCAGCTCTGGTTGCCATAATTCCTGAGCCTGGCCAGTTGGGTGACTACTCTCTGCCAGAGCACCCTGAAAAGGACTGGAATGCACGGATTGTTTACCATTCCCCAGGAGGGGCAAAATGGCAAAAGTCCATGACCAGGTAACAGCTCTCAGGGTGGCAGTGGCCCCAGAAAGGACAATAGAGTGACACCCAGCTGTGGCCCAGGAGCAGTGGAGCAGGGTATACCCACAACGGTTCTCAGTCCCAAGGCATACAAAGGGCAGTGATGCATGCAGTTTCCAGGGACTCCCCCTGGGAGGATTGCAGTGGGCACACACTGCAAGAGTCTGTGGAATTTGACATACACAAGGGTGAACACTGTTTGTCCCATAAGGTTTATTAAAGAGGGAAAACCTTGATCTTTTGGCTCTGGGCCAGAGATCAGGGCATAGCCATTTTTATTCTGATTCTCTAAAGAGGCACAGAAAGCCTTCAGGGAACAAGAGCCACACAGAGGACCAGCTTACACTGAACCCCGCCCTGTGGCAAGGGGCAGTGCAACTTTGCCCAGGCAAAGACACCTTGAGAAACAGCACAGCAGGCCCCTCCCCAGAAGACAATCTGGAAGAACAGGTGCAAACTAGGTTACAAACAGGTTACTAGGTTATAAGGCCATAAAACTCCAATACCAGCAGGAAAATAGTATATTGAGATTGAGGGTTTTCTCATGATTTCGTTATCTTTCAGTCTAAAAATTTTCCATTTTTTTTATTTATTTCCCATTTCAGTTCATTTCTTATTTTACCAACTTATGTTTTTAAGTCGCTTTTTAACTTTTATTTTTTATATCTACATTTAATAGATACATGCTTCATTTTAGTCCTTTTTCACTCTATTCAATTTTATTTTTGTATATGCATAAGTTTTGCTTTCTTTGTGACTTTGGAAGGTAGTGTCTTCTAACACAGAGACCAGAATTCACTTAGGAACAAGTGGATCACCCTGCCCCCCAACTTTGTTTTTTTCTCTTTTTTTTTTTTTTTTTTTTTTTGTTGTTTGTTCTGTTTTGCTTTTTGTTCGCTTTTCTGTTTTGGTTTCCAACCACTTCAGATTTGTTTAGGGGGTATTATGCTTAGGTCAAGGTTGTTATTTTGGGTTCTGCTCACTTGCTTACCTATTCTTCTCTGGGCAAAATTACTAGAAGGAGGAATTTACCACAAAAGAAACCAGAGGTAATTTTCTCTGTCACGAGCTAATTGATATGGCTGTAAGTAAGATGTCTGAGATGTAATTCAGGATGGGAATTATAAAGTTAATATCTGGACTTGAAAAAAGCATAAAAGACAGTAAAGGATCTCTAAGTGCAGAAACGAGATCTAATCAGGACAAACTTAAAAACGTCATAAATGAGATGCAATCTAAATTGAATGCTCTAATACCTAGGGTGAAAAAGGCAGAAGAGAGTGTAAATGATCTAGAAGACAGGCTGATGGAAAGGAAGGAAGTAGAGGAAAAGAGAGAAAGACAGTTCAGAACCCATGAAGAAAGGCTTCAAGAATTTAATGATGCTTTGAAATGAACAAATGCCAGAATTATTGGGGTGCCTGAGGAAGAGAAGAAGGGAGGGCAGAAAGTATATTTGAGCAAATCATAGCTGAGAACTTCTCTCCTCTGGAGAAGGAAACAAGCATTCATGTACAAGAGGCAGAGAACATCAGACCCAAAATCAATAAAAATAGATCAATACATCAACATATAGTAGGGAAACTTGAACATTTTAGAGGAAAAGAGGCTATCCTGAGAGCAGCTCAAGATAAGAGATTCCTGGGGCACCTGGGTGGCTCAGTGGGTTAAAGCCTCTGCCTTCGGCTCAGGTCATGGTCCCAGGGTCCTGGGATCGAGCCCTGCATTGGGCTCCCTGCTCAGTGGGGAGCCTGCTTTCTCCTCTCTCTCTCTCTCTGCCTGCCTCTCTGCCTACTTGTGATCTCTGTCAGTCAAATAAATAAATAAAATCTTTTAAAAAAATAGGAGTTTCCTTATGTACAGAGGGAGGAACATGAGATTTAATATCAGACCTATACATAAAGCCTAGAAAGCCAAAAAGGGTTGGCATGATATATTCAGGATACTAATGGGAAGAACGTGCAGCCAAGAATTCTTTATCCAGCAAGGCTCTCATTAAGAATGCAAAGAAAGGGGCACCTGGGTAGCTCAGTCATTAAGTGTCTGCCTTCAGCTCAGGCCACAATCTCAGGGTCCTGGGATCAAGCCCCACATTGGACTCCCTACTCAGTGGGAAGTCTGCTTCTCCTTCTCCCTCTCTCTGCCTGCCACTCCCCCTGCTTGTATGATTTCTATCTCTGTCAGATAAATAAATAAAATCTTTTTAAAAATTAAAAAAAAAAAGAATGCAAGGAGAGATAAAGAGCTTCCAGGACAGACAGAAACTGAAAGAATATGTGAATATTAAACCAGCCCTACAAGAAATATTAAGGGGGATCCTGTAAGCAAAGAGATAACCCAAAAATAACATATACCAAAAAGAAACATAGACAATCTACAGAAACAAGGACTTTACAGGCAATACAATGGCACTAAATTCATATCTCTGAATAGTTACACTGAATGTAAATGGGTTAAATGCACCAGTCAAAAGACATAGGGTATCAGATTGGATTAAAAAAAAAAAAACATCAATATGCTGTCTGCAAGAGACTCAGTTTAGATGCAAAGACACCTCCAGATTGAATGTGATGGGGTAGAAAATCATATATCATGCTAATGGACATCAAGAGAAAGCTGAGGGGGGAATCAATTCTTATATCAGTCAAATTAGATTTTAAGCCAAATACTAATAAGAGATGAGGAAGGACATTATATCATACTTAAAGTTATGATATAAGGTATGATATAAAGGCATGCTGGTTCTATCCAGCAAGAAGATCTAACAATTGTAAATATTTATGCCCCTAACCTGGGAGCAGCCAATTATATAAACCAATAAATACCAAAATTAAAGAAACACGTTGATAATAATACAATAATAGTAGGCAACTTTAACACCCTACTCACAGCAATGGACAGATCATCTAAGCAGAAGATCAACAAGGAAACAAGGGCTTTGAATGACACACTGGACCAGATGGACTTCACAAATATGTTCAGAGCTCTCCATCCTAAAGCAACAGAATAAACATTCTTCTCAAGGGCATGTGGAACTTTCTCCAGAATAAATCATATCCTAGGTCACAAATCAGGTCTCAGTCTATACAAAAAGATTGAGATTATTCCCTGTATACATTCAGACCACAATGCTTTGAAACTTGAACTCAATCACAAGAGAAAATTTGGAAGGAACTCCAACACTTGGAGCTTAAAGAAGATCCTACTAAAGAATGAATGGGTCAACCAGGAAATTAAAGAAGAATTTTTAAAAATTCATGGAAACTAAAGAGGTTCAAAACCTCTTTACAGCAAAGGCTGTTCTAAGAAGGATGTACATTGCAATACAAGACTCTCTTAAAAAATTAGAAAAATCCCCAATACAGAAGCTAATCTTACACCTAAAAACCTACAGAAAGAACAGCAAATAAAGCCTAAACCAAGCATGAGGAGAGAAATAATAAAGATGAGCACAGAAATCAACAAAATAGAAACCAGAAGAACAGTAGAATTGATCAACAAAACTAGAAGCTAGTTCTCTCAAAGAATTAATAAGATCAATAAACCTCTGGCCAGACTTATCCAAAAGAGAAGAGAAAGGACCCAGATTAATAAAATCATGAATGAAAGGGGAGAAGTCACAACCAACACTGAAGAAATACAAATATAAGTATATATTATGAACAAATATATGCCAACAAATTAGACAATCTAGAAGAAATGGATGTGTTCCTGGAAACTACCAAAACTGAAACAGGAGGAAATAGAAAATCTGAACAGATGCATAACCAGCAAGGAAATTGAAGCACTAATCAAAAACCTCCCCCCAAAAATTAGTCCAAAGACAGGTGGCTTCCCATGGGAAATCTACCAAATATTTAAAGAAAAATCTACATATTCTACTGCAACTCTTTCAAAAAATATAAATGGAAGGAAAACTTCCAAACTTGTTCTATGAAGCCAGCATTACCTTGATCACCAAACCAAAGACTCCATCAAAAACGAGAATTACAAACCAGTATCCCTGATGAACATGGATGCAATAATTCTCACCAAGCTACTAGCCAATAGGACCCAACAGTACATTAAAAGAATTATTCACCACAACCAAGTGGGATTTATTCCTGGGCTGCAAGCATGGTTCAACATCTGCAAATCAATCAATGTGATAGATTACATTAATAAAAGAAAAGACAAGAACCATATGATCCTTTCAACTGATGCAGAAAAAGCATTTGACAAAATACCTCATCCTTTATTGATTAAAACTCTTCACAGTGTAGGGATACAGGGAACATACTTCAATAGGATAAAAGCCATCTATGAAAAGCCCATGGCAAATATCATTCTTAATGGGGAAAAGCTTGGAGCTTTTCCCTTAAGGTCAGGAGCACAACAGGGATGTGCACTCTCACCATTATTGTTCAATATAGTACTAGAAGTCCTAGCCTCAGCAATCAGAGAACAAAGAAATAAAAGGCATCCAAATTGGCAAAGAAGTCAAACTCCCTCTCTCAACAGATTACGTGATACTTTATGTGGAAAACCCCAAAGACCCCACTTCAAAATTGCTAGAATCATATAACAATTCAGTAACATGGCAGGATACAAAATCAATGCACAGAAATCACTTTTCTATACACTAACAATGTGACTGAAGAAAGAGAAATCAAGAAATCAATCCCATTTACAATTGCACCAAAAGCCATAAAATAGGTATTTTATTTAGGTATAAAGAATAAACCTAACCAAAGAGGTAAAGGATCTGTACTCTAGAAACTACAGAATGTTTATGAAAGAAATTGAGGAAGACACAAAGAGATGGAAAAACATTCCATGCTCATGGACTGGAAGAATAAACATTGCTAAAATGTCTATGCTTCCCAGAGAAATCTACACTTTCAATGCAATCCCTATCAAAATACCATCAACATTTTTCACAGAGCTGGAACAAACAATCCTAAAATTTGTATGGAACCAGAAAAGACCCCATATAGCCAGGGGAATGTTGAAAAAGAAAACCAAAGTTGGGGGCATCACAATGCTTGACTTCAAGCTATATTACAAAGCTGTGATCATCAAGACAGCATGGTACTGGCCCAAAAACACACATAGAACAATGGAACACAATAGAGAGCCCAGAAATCAACACTTGACTCTATGGTCAACTAATCTTTGACAAAGAAGGAAAGAATATCCAATTGAAAAAAAGACAGTCTCTTCAATAATGGGTGCTGGGAAAATTGAACAGCCACAGGCAGAGGAATGACAATGGACCATCCTCTTACACTATCCACAAAGATAAACTCAAAATGGATGAAAGACCTCAATGTGGGATAGGAATCCATCAAAACCCTAGAGGAGAACATAGGCAGTAACCTCTTTGACCTCTGCCACGGCAACTTCTTTCATGACACATTTCCAAAAGCAAGGGAAACAAAAGCAAAGATGAACTTTTGGTACTTCATCAAGATAAAAAGCTGCTGCACAGCAAAAGAAATAGTCAACAAAACAAAGAGGCAATCCACAGAATGGGAGGAGATATTTGCAAATGACATTGCAAATAAAGGGCTGGTATCCAAGATCTATAAAGAACTTGTCAAACTCAACACCCAAAAAACAAATACTGCAGTCAAAAAATGGACAGAAGATATGAACAGATGCTTGTCCAAAGAAGACATCCAAATGGCCAACAGACACATGAGAAAATGTTCCATGTCACTTTTCATCAGGGAAATTCAAATCAAAACCACAATGAGATACCACCTCACACCAGTTAGAATGGCTAAAATTAACAAGGCAGGAAACAACAAATGTTGGCGAGGATATGGAGAAAAGGGGAACTTTCTTACACTGTTGGTGGCAATGCAAACCAGTACAGCCATTCTGGAAAACAATATGGAGTGTCTGCAAAAAATTAAAAATAGAGCTACCCTATGGCCCAGCAATTGCACTACTGAGTATTTACCCCAAACATACAGATGTAGTGAAAAGAAGGGGCACCTGCACCCCAACATTCATAGCAGCAATGTCCAAATAACCAAACTGTGGAAGAAGCCGAGATGTCCTTCACTGGATGAATGAATAAAGAAGATGTGGTTCATATATACAATGAAATTACACTCAACCGTTAGAAGGGATGAATATCTACCATTTACATCAGCCTGGATGGAATTGGAGGAGATTATGCTAAGTGAAATAAATCAGAGAAGGACAATTATATGATTTCACTCACATGTGGAACATAAGAAATAGTGAAGAGGATCATAGGGGAAGGGAGGGAAAGCTGAATGGGAAGAAATCAGAGAGAGACAAACCATGACAGACTCTACTCTGAGAAACAAACTGAGGGTTGCAGAAGGGGAGATGGGTGGGGTATGGGGTAACTTGGTGAAGGGCATTAAGGAGGGAATGTGATATGATGAGCACTGGGTGTTATATGTAATTAATGAATCATTGAACACTACATCAAAAACTAATGATGTACTATATGTTGGCTAATTGAATTTAAATTTTTAAAAAAAGACTGTTGTACCTCATGAACAGTAGGTGTTTGTTTTCTCTTTTAGATCTTGCTTGACCCTATCCTTCCAAGCTAGAGACAGCCATGATGATGATACTATTGATGTTTAAAGTCTACTGATGCCAAAATGAAATTTCTCTCTAGCCTTTTTACTATGGAAAAAATCCAATGATTTAAAGAAGAAATAGACATAATGTACAAAAAAGCTCCAAGTACCCATTACCCAGCTTCAACAGTTACAAATCATGACCTGTCTTTTTCATCTACATCTACATCCATTCCCTATACTCTGTATTATTTCGAAGCAAATCCACACATCATCTAATTTTATCTAAAAATGCCTCAGTATGTATGTCTAAACAATAAGGATTCTCCTTAAAGAATACAATCATAATATCAAACACACCTTAAACATTTAATAATTATTCCCTAGTATTATTAAATATCAGGTTGATTTTGTTGTTGTTTTTGCTGCTCTTACCTATTGTCAGGTAAGTTATATAAACCACATGAATGTACCAAATGGTATTACAATTGATAATGTAATTTTTCTAAACTGACAAACAACTCTCAGAAAAGTCCTGTACAAACCAACATACACCCTTCCCTCAGTGTGAACAATAAGTAGTTACTTCCTGGAAATTTTGGTATATATTTAAAGTGTGAAAATATTTTATATTTATATGTAATATGGAATTGGGCATTACACTCAGATAATTATAAATTATTTTTCAATGTATGAATGTCTGGAAAATTGTGTAGTATGTGGGAAAATTATTTGCCACATTTCAGATAGCGTAGAATTTCTGGCTCCTGTCTGCTAAATGCAGGAACACCCCCACCAAATTGTCATGACTACTGTGACTTTCCCTTCACATTTACGAAATGCCTCAATGGTTCAATCCGTCCCCTACTGAGAACCACTGACTTAGTTTGAGTAGCTGAAAAAAAGGAAATTGATTTTAGTTGCATATATGCTATAATTTTAGGAAAAGAAACAAGGAAAAATCCTACATGGGAGATGACTGTTAGAACATTCACAAATTTAAAGCTTTTCAAAGTTTTTCTCAGTTGATGGAATTTTGTTTTTCCATACTATGTTGGAAAATGTGAATAAGCTGATAAAACAAATGAGGTCATAATGACTTCATGGATATACATAATTCAAGTACAGAAAATTCCAACAGCTAGGATACCATCCAGATAGGTAAGGAAACTGGAATAGTGGCAAGAAATAATAAATCCATTTTTACTTATTTTCTAAGCATAATTATAAATTTGTAAATCTCTGTGCTATGTTTATATAATTGGCCCACAATCCTAAAAGGATTTTGCTTCCTTTTTAAAATAGGGAGAATATAGCCAAATGTTTGCCTTCCTCTAGCTTACTTCTTTCATTATGTAGTATACTTCTTGTCCTTTTTTAACTCATTTTTAAAATTGAAGTATAATTAATATGCAGTGTTATATTAGTTTACACTTAGTGTATAATATAGTGATTCAACAATTCTATACATTACTCAGTGCTCACAAGTGAACTCCTAATTCCCTTCACCTGTTTTACCCATTACCCAACCCACCTGCCCTCTGACAACCACCAGTTTGTTCTCCATATTTAAAAATCTGGGTTTTTTTATTTGTTTGTTTGTTTCTCTTTTTCTTTGTTTAGTTTCTTAAATTCCACATATGAGTGAAATCATATGGTATTTGCCTTTCTCTGACTTACTTCATTTAGCACTATATCCTCTAGATCCATTGATGTTGTTTTTACAAATGGTAAGACTTCATTATTTTTTATGGCTAAGTAATAGTCCATTATATGGGTGTGTCTATTCCATTATTATATATTATATAATTCATTATATATTATATACATTCCATTATTTAGTATATGTATTCCATTATATATGTGTGTATACACGCACACACACATGCACACACACATGCACGCACTACCTCCTCTTTATCCACTTATATTTTATATGTTGATGGAACTTGGGTTGCTTCCATATCTTGGCTATTGTAAGTAATGCTACAGTGAAGAGAGGGTGCATATATCTTTTCAAATTATTGCTTTCATTTTGGGGGGGTAAAAAGCCAGAGGTGGAATTACTGAATGATATGGTAATTCCATTTTTAATTTTTTGAGGAACTTCCATCCTGTTTTCCAAGGTTGCTGCACCAGTTTGCATTCCCACTAACAGTGCACAGGGTTCCTTTTTCTATACATCCTTGTGAACACTTGTTGTTTCTTGTGTTTTTGATTTTAGCTGTTCTGACAAGTTTAAGGTGATATTTCATTGTGGTTTTGATTTTAATTTCTCTGATGATTGGTGATTTTGAGCATCTTTTCATGTGTCTATAAGCCATCTGTATGTCTTCTTTGGAGAAATGTCTTCATGTCTTCAGACCATTTTTAATTGGATTATTTGTGGGTTTTTGGTGTTGACTTGTATAAGTTGGTTTGTGTCATGAATGGATGTTGTACTTTGTCAAATGCTTTTTCTGCACCAATTGAGATGATCATATGGTTTTTATCCTCTTTTTTTAATGTGATGTATCACATTGATTTGTGAATATTGAACAACACTTGAATTCCTGAAATAAATTCCACTCGTTCATAGTGAATAATTTTTTCAATGTATTGTTAGATTCAGTTTGCTAAATATGTTGAGGATCTTTGCATCTATCTTCATCACAGATACTGGCCTGTAGTTTTTTCTCTTCTGTAGTGTTTTTATCTGGTTTTGTTACCAGGGAAATGCTGGCCTCAGAATGAATTTGAAAGGTCTCCTTCCTCTTTTATTTTTTGGAATAGTTTGAAAAGAATAGTTATTAACTTTTCTTTAAATGTTTGGTAAAATTCACCTGTGAAGCCATCTGGGCATGCACTTTTGTTTGTTGGGAGATTTTGGTTCCTGATTTAATTTCATTACTAGCAATTAGTCTGTTCAGATTTTCTGTTTCTTCCTGATTCAATTTTGGGATCTCTATGTTTCTAGGAATATTCTTTAATAATCCTTTATAATTTCTGTGATGCCCATTTTATTTCTCTTCTTTCATTTCTGATTTTATTTAAGTCCTCCCTTTTTCCTTTTTTGATGAATTAGCTAAAGAGTTTTCTATTTTATTGATCTTTTTAAAGAAACTCTTCCTGGTTTTATTAACCTGTTCTTTTGCTTTCTTAGTCTCTATTTCATTTATTTCTACTCTAATCTTTATTAGTTTCTTCCTTCTGTTGACTTTGGGTTTGGTTGTCCTTTTGTATCTCTTTTAGGTGTAAGGTTAGGTTGTTTATTTGAGATTTTTCTTGTTTTCTGAGGTAGGCCTGTATTGCTGAATTGTCCCTCTTAGAATAGCTTTTACTGCATCCCAAAGATTTCATTTTCATTTGTCTCCATATATTTTTTAATTTCATCTTTGATTTCTTGGTTGACCCATTCATTGTCTAGGACCCCATGTTGTTTAGCCTCCATGTATTTGTGTTCTTCCAGATGTGTGTGTGGGTGTGTGTGTGTGTTCGATTTCTAGTTTCATATCATTATGATCAGAAAAGATGCATGATACAATATCAATCTTTTTGAATTTTTTAAGATTTGTTTTGTGGCCCAACATGCAGTCTATTTTAGAGAATGTTCCATGTGCACTTGAAAAAAAAACTGTGTATTACACTGTGTTTGGATGAAATGTTCTGAATATATCTGTTAGATCCATTTGGTCCCATGTGTCATTTAAAGCCACTCTTTCCTTGTTGATTTTTCCATCTAGATGATCTAGCCATTGATGTAAGAGGGGTGATAAAGTCCTTTACTATTATTGTATTTCTAAAGATTACTCCCTTTATGTCTGTTAATAGGTGCTTTATGTAGCTGGATGCTTCCATGTTGGGTGCATAAATATTTACAATTGTTATATTTTCTTTTTGGATTATTCCTTTTATCATTAGGTAGTATCCTTCTTTGTCTCTTGTTACAGTCTTTGTTTTAAAGACTATTTTGTCAGTATCCCCCAAGTTTCTTTTCACTTGTTTGTTTTTATTTGTTTATTTTTGGTTTTGTTTTCATTTCTATTTGGATGATAATTTTTTTAAGATTTTATTTATTTATTTGACAGAGATCACAAGTAGGCAGAGAGGCAGGCAGAGAGAGAGAGAGGAGGAAGCAGGCTCCCCTCTGAGCAGAAAGCCCGATGCGGGGCTCGATCCCAGGAACCTGGGATCATGACCTGAGCCAAAGGCAGAGACTTTAACCCACTGAGCCACCCAGGCTCCCCTGATAATTGTTTTTTCATCCCCACACTTTTAATTTGCATGCATCTTTAGGTTAGAATTGAGTCACGTATAGACAGCATATAGATGGGGCTTGTTTTTTTTTAATCTATTCTGTCCTCCTATGTCTTGATGTGAGCATTTAGTCCATTTACATTCAACGTAATTACTGATAGGTATGTAGTTTTTGCCATTTTGTTGCTTGTTTTATGGTAGTTTTTGTAGTTCTTCTCCCTTCCTTTATTTTCTTGTTCTCTTCCCTTTTGGTTTGATTACTTTCCTTAGTGATATACTTGGATTTGTTTCTTTTCTTCTTTGCATATCTTTTACAGTTTTCTATTTGTGATTATCATTAGGTTGGTATATAATACCCTATACATATAGCAGTCTCTATTAGGATGATGGTTGCTTAAGTTTGAACCCATTCTAAAAGCACTACATTTTTACTCTCTCCTCCCACATTTTGTATATATGATGTCATACTTTACATCTTTTATTTTTGTTAGTCCTTGACTGATTTTTATAGATATGACTGTACTGTTTCTGTGGTTTAACTATACTGGTTTTATAAGTAATCTACTACTTGTATTATTGTTCAAATGTACCTGTGAAATTTTTTCCTTTTATAATTTTCTTATTCTTTCCACTTGGCTATTTCTTTCCACTCAAAGAATTCCCTTTAACATTTCTTATATGGCTGATTTAGTGGTGATGAACTCCTTCCAGTTTTGTTTGTCTGAGAAACTTTTATCTCTCCTTCTATTCTGAATGATAGCCTTGCTGGATAGAGTGTTTTTGGTTTCAGACTTTTTCCTTTTAGCACTTTGAATATATCATGCCAAACCTCTGGCTTACAAAATTTCTGCTGAAAAAAAAATCAGCAGATAGCTTTATTGGGTTTCCCTTGTATGCAACTGTTTTCTTTTTGTTGTTGCCTTTAAGAGTCTCTCTTTGCCATTACTTTTTGCCATTGTGAATATTATGTGTCTCAGTGTTGGACATCCCTGGGTTTTCCGTGCCTCTAGATCTGGATGTCTATTTCCTTTCCCAGATTAGGGAGGTTTTCAGCTCTCATTTCTTCAAATTAATTTTCTGCCCCCCCCTCTCTATTTTCTATTTCTGGGATCCCTATTATGTGAATTTTACTATCTTTGATGATGTCACTGAGTTTCTTTGATGTATTCTCATTTTTTATTGTACTTTTTTTCTTTTTGTTGTTCAGTTGCTTTGCTTTCTATTATTCTGTCTTCCAGTTCACTGATTCATTTTTCTGCTTTTTCTGCTCTACTATTGATTCCCTCCAGTGTACTTTTAATTTTAGCAGTTGAATTCTACATCATTGATTGGTTCTTTTTTTAATATTTTCTCTTTGTTTAAGGTCTCACTGAGATCCTCCAGTCTTTTCTCACATCCAATTAGTATCTTTATGACTAGTACTTTGAATTCTTTAAGAAGCATCTTGCTCGTCTCCAAATCATTTTGTTGTGATTTTGTCCTGATCTTTCCTTTGGGATATATTCCTCTGCCTCATTTTTGTCTAATTCTCTGTGTTTGTTTCTATGTATTAAGAAAGCCAACTATATCTCCTGCTCTTAAAAGTAGTAAACTTATGAAGAAGAGGTCCTGTTGTGCCCCATAGTGCAATGTTCCTTGTTCACCAGAACCTGTCACTTCAGAGATGTCTCCTATGTGTGTTGCATGCACACTTCCATTGTGGTTGAGGAACATTTGCCTTCAGTCCAGTCAGCTGCAAAGCCATCTTTCTTGTGAGCAGGATTTGGCATCTGTACTATTATAGAGCCAGTCTGGGGTGACTTTGGGCTTGTAATTGGGTCAGACCAGATGCTTGCTATCATCCTGTTTGCCAGAACTATGAATTGTGGCCACACCTACCTGCAGACCTGCAGGACACTGTCCCTGCATTGTCTCCTGAGTGGCTTTTTTTTTTTTTTTTTTTTTTTTAGAATGAGACTAGCTATCAGGCCAGGTATCTGTCCTGAGTCTGTCTTTTTGGGTTGCAGTGACCACTCCCAGCCCCCAATTACAGACCCCTCTCTTTGTGCTGCCCCCTATGAGGTTTTTGTTGGTGGGCTGAGCCAGCAGTCACATCACATTTCCCCCCCAGCCCATTTCTGGGGCTTCAGTGGAACTGGTGTGTGTGTGATTATCTTCCCTTCTCACCAGAGCAAGAGTCACTTTGGAGTGGTGCTAGCCACTGTCAGGGCTGCTTGCAGAATAAAATGCATCAGGTGTAGCTTTGGAAGGATTGAGGTAGGTTGAATGGGACGGTGTGCAGGAGAATGTGGAGGTAGAGCACATAGGTGTTAGCAAGGTAAGTGCCCATCTGCTTGCAGAATGAAACCTGGGCTAAGTAGCAAGTGTTCATGTTGATTCCCACATATGTCTGGGTATCTAGGCTGGGTATAAATGGGGGAATGGTGCCCACCAGCTCTTCTGTTCTTAGAGAAATTTCTTAAAGATTTCTGCCCCTCTAGCACACATTTTGAGATTAGTAAATAAATCTCCAGGTGCTTTTCAAACTGCTACTTATATGCTGTATCTTGGCAGGGTTATGTGTGTGCTGTCTCTTTAAGGGTAGAGACTATTTTCTCTCATCCTCTGGCCCTCCTGGAGCTGATCCACTAATTTGTAAAAGTTCCTAGTGTTAAACCCCAATGACTGTAAAAACTCACAAAGTTGGGACGTCTGGGTGGCTCACTGGGTTAAAGCCTCTGCCTTCGACTCAGTCATGATCCCAGGGTCCTGGGATTGAGCCCTGCATCGGGCTCTCTGCTCAGCAGGGAGCCTGCTTCCCTTCCTCTCTCTCTCTGCCTGCCTCTCTGCCTATTTGTGATCTCTGTCAAATAAATAAATAAAATCTGAAAAAAAAAAAACCTCACAAAGTAAAAAAACTCACAAAGTTAAGCTCTCTGATTTTCAAAACCAAATGTTATGGGGACTCATCTTCCCAGTGTAGGTCCTGCATGTTTGGGATGCCTGGTGTGGGACCTGTTCCTCTCCCTTTCCTCTGTTTGTGGTGTCCCTCTAGTCTTTGTGGTTAGACTCTAAAATTAGGTTATTTCCCAACTGGGGCTCCATCCTTTCACCATTTTCTTTTTTTTTTTTTTTTTTTTTAGATTTTATTTGTTTATTTTACAGAGAGAGTAGGCAGAGAGAGGTGGGGGGAAGCAGGCTCCCTGCGGGGCAGAGAGCCGGATGTGGGGCTCGATCCCAGGACCCTGAGATCATGACCTGAGCTGAAGGCAGAGGCCTAACCCACTGAGCCACCCAGGTGCCCCCCTTTCACCATTTTCTCATGTGGCCTCCTTTCTACAGTTAACTGTAGTGAGTCTATTATGCCAGTCTTCAATCATTTTCTGGGTTAGTTATATTGATGTGGTTGTTATCTAAGAGTATCTGTGTGACAAGGTGAGTTTAGGATCTTCCTATCCCACTATTTCACAGGGTCCCCAAGAAATCGTTTTCTCTTGACTTATTAAAACAGTTACTTTGTTCATTGTCCTTTTATTAAATAATGCTCATCATTCCATGATGGAAGCCATTTTCTAATCCTTATTGGAAGATATTTTATCATTATTCCTTGAAGCAAGAACTATTTATTCATAGTATCTCTCTGGTTCCTGGTACAGAATAGATGTTCATTTAAATATTTATTGAATGAATGTACTCCTCCAGTAATCATATTGCTAATATATCTTATAACTGTGTACAGTGTTAATTTTATTCTTATACCATCATTACCATAAAACATTTAAGTGTGAATCTTTTATTCAAGATTAGAATCTGAACTAACTGATTTCTTCTAAATCATACTGCTGGCATAACTAGAAGAATGTAAATCTCCTGGCTTTGATTTCACTACTTCTATGAATAGCTTTCTTTCTGCCTGAAAAGTACACAAGTTTTCTGTTCCTGCTGCTTGGCTATTTCCATGTGTTCAAAGAGCATTTGTCAAAACAAAACAAAAAAAAAAAAAAAAAAAACAATTAAAAACAGTGACTAAAGCTCCAAATATTTACATACTAGCTTTGAGCCTCATAAATCCAAAATAGGTTATTGAATATTTTGGTGGCAAAATTTGTCTGACTCTCCTAAAAACAAGTTACCATATTTAATGTCTGCAAACTACAAAGCAGGTGCAGTGTCAACATAATTGCTCAGAGACTGGAACTTTGTAACCATGGAGACATTACCTCACAGTGTTCTAACAGGCAGTGTTGGCCAGATGTGAAGGTTATAGTCATAAAGGTATCTGTGCTGGGTTGCCACCTTGTTTCTTGAGCTGCTTCCAGTGAAGGCCACACACCTTCACCTTGATTTGCATAATATGATTAACCAGTACTAGTATTGGCTATGTCAGTGCTTGCATACTTACTTTAGAAACCTGGTTCTGGCACCAGCTTGGGAAAGAAATTATTAGATCTGGCAGATGATTTGAGGTAGTTAGATTAACAGCTGAGGTCACTTGAAAAAAAAAAATCTACCTTGAACTTCAGCTATATTTATTACTAGTATTGTGACTTGTTTCCCCAGGAAAGAAAAGAGAATTTTCTCCTAGCCAAAATGAAAGGCATGCAAGCCAGTCAGAAAACTTCAGTGGCCCTGCAGAGTGAACTTCATGAGCAGGAAGATAAAATGAAGAATCAAACACAGTAAGAATGGCACAAATGAGAGGAGGATCTGAGATTTAGAGGATAATGATAGAGTACTTGACCTCGTTTCAAAACATCTTATTTTAAGTAGCTGTAACTAGAATTGATTCCAGTTGATTCCATTGATTTAGAATATTTTCTAAAATTAATTAACTATAATGTACAACTATTTTCTCAACCACAGTTTTATAAAGTTCAGTCCTTGAATAATGCGAAAATTCACGTGAACGGATCTCTGTCATATAAGACATGGTTGAGATTTCAGAACTTATATCTAACATATTAAGGCAATTGACAATTTCTTTAGAATTCTTTTACTAACCTTTGGGACAAAGAATTGCTAGAGAATTGTGTTTTTTGGAAATGCCTGTGAAGGTATTGAATAAAAACTACAACTCTCTCGCTATCCCCAAAAAGAAAAACAAAAACAAAAAAACATAAACAAATAAACAAACAAAAACTATAAGTCCCTATTTTTACTACTAGTACGAATCATTCTATCAATAAAAACATTAGCATGGGTTTTCCAATTTTTTTTTAAATGACCTCAGTATTGAATATACCCAATTTAAAGCTAAAGTTACTTTGCATCTACATGTCCTGTATTTACTGATAAGTTCATTTTTAAAATATTTGTTCTTAGAGGTCATCTGAGAAATGATTGTTGTCAGAATTACCAATGTAGCATCTCCCAAAATAACACTGAAATGTGGGAATTGAACTTTTATAACTACCTCTGGTGTAGTACTAATCAATTACAGAGGAAACAAAATGCAAGAAGGGACTTACAAAATTCCGTATGATAGAGGGCAAGCTAACTAAGCACAAGGCCAAATCTCTCGTCTTCCAAAAGGACACTAACAGGATAGTGCAGAGTTTAGACAATGGGCTACATCACATGTGTCTCTTGTGAAATGTCTCACCTTTTTCAGAGGTGTGTGCAACCATTAGAAATTTCTTTTTCAGGGGTGCCTGCATGGCTCAGTGGGTTAAGCCCCTGCCTTCAGCTCAGGTCATGATCTCAGGGTCCTGCGATCAAGCCCCACATCAGGCTCTCTGCTCAGCAGGGAGCTTGCTCCACCCCACCCGCCTGCCTCTTTGTCTACTTGTGATCTCTCTCTCTGTGTCAAGTAAATAAATAAAATCTTTTAAAAAATTCTTATTCAGCCACAAATATAAGAACACTTTGTGGCCCTAAGCCAGATTTCTTTAATCACAACATTTGCAAAGGCTTATTAGGAATCTTCTGTGGAATTAAATTATTTGGAAATGGTATTATTTTACTGGAGGAAGAAAAAAACTTTGGAGCTTTTAAAATGAACATGCTGAAAAGATATAGCCAGTTTGTAATGAAACCCAGATGTAAGGAACTTTGAAAAGAAAAGTACATTTCCTGCTTATGTTAGTGTCAGGCAGAAATCATGTCATATGATCCTGTCTCAGGTTGGACAGAGATGAAATATTGTAACTTGACAATCTACCTCTTAGTCTCCTTTCCACAAACTACCACATCCTACTCAAGAGTATATTTTCATGGGTTAGAGGTTTTCTGAGAAAGATGAATGCTTGGGGTGTCAGCAGAATGGCTAATGCTCAAGCTTTATATGTACTGGCCTAGTAGTACAATTTTCAAGCCAATGCCATTTATTTATATTTTTTAAAAAATGCCTGAGATGTCTGTGCCCTCTGAGAGGTACATTTAGAGAAGTCTGGTTTTGAGTACAAAGCTCTCCAGATATAATACTTCTGATGAAGGAATTTACAAATTGTAGAACAAAATGATTATAAATACCTCTTAGTAAACAAAGAGATTAAGACTGACATCACTTTGGCAGATTCGGAAACTTCAGGCCCTTGTTTCCTTATAGAAATATTTAGAAAACAAAAACAAACAACAAACCAGAAGACTTGCTAAAATATCTTTACAGTAACTCAGTAAAATAAAGAACCAAAATAGAAATAAGCCATGGACGCAAAATTCTTAGCTCTTGACTTACAGAGGATAAATAAGTGGCCCAAAATAACGGGGTGCATGAACTGGCCATTTATCCAGTTTTTCAAAAAGCTAGGGGATTTTGGACCCCAGGACTTTGTTCACAATTCAAGTGTTAAACACACATATACATACACATACACACAGATTGCTTTAAGGGAACTAAGTCTCAATGTGACTCATAAAATGGAGTTGTCATAAATCTTTTCATGAGCCAAGCCATGGGAATATTATGTTACTTGTAAAATAATTGTGTTGTAGTTTAGAGGCTTTGTTTAAATGCACACTAGTTAACAGATGTTTTTATGTTTTTAAAAAAGAAAGAAAGAAAAACCTGTGTTCATAGTAAGATTTAATTATAAAAATAATACCTGAAAATTAAGCCTGTTTTCTTCCTTTTCTATATTCCCCTCAACATACATATACACACATACACACACATGTATACACATGTACAGACAGATATACATGTATACTGTATTCAAAGTAATTAATTTTCAGAATATATTTGAAAGTAGACATTAACTAGAATTTTTATAAATATAGGAAAATCAGTTAGCAGGAATTAAAAGAAAAAGTTTACTAAACAATAATATATTAAGCAGGAATTATAACCATTTTTTTAGTTAATGGAAAGGGAAATATAGAGTAAGTAATAAAAGTGGTATATAAATGGTTTCTAGAGTCTCAATTTTGAGTTAAAAAAAATGTTAGAAACACTGGAATGGAGTGGAGGAGGCAAGATGGTGGAGGAGTAAGGGACCCTATTTCAGCTGGTCCCCTGAATTTAGCTATCTATCTACCAAATCATTCTGAACACCCAAGAAATCAGCCTGAGAGGTGAGAATATATATCTGGATCTCTACAACCAGAAAATCTCTGCAGGTTGCAAGGTGTGAAGGATGGAGTCGTGAATCTACAGGCAGATATCAGAGGATAAACAGAAGGGGGAAAGAGCTGTCATAAGCTGGTGCCTTGAAAGTGATATAACACTGGAGCACAAGAGCATCCTGCAATGGAAACCAGGCACAAATTTGCAGAGAGGTAGCGCCCAGGAAAGGGTTTTAGAGCAGGCCCCACACAGGATCCAGGAACTGCAGGGGCACACACATGAACCTAGACCACTCACAGTTTTAGAAGCCCAAAAGGCAGAGACATGCCCCGACCCTGGGGTTGACCTCTGGGAGATCTGCTGTGGGCACAAACCACTGCAGGAGTCTGCCTTTTTTAGCAGCACCTACAGAAGCAGAGACTGTATCTTGGAGGGCTCAGTGAAGAGCAGATTATGATTTGTCTCCTCCTGGACAGAGTTTTGGGTGTGACTATTTTTGCTCTGGCTCTCAGAAGAGATGCAGAAAGCCACCAGAGGACAAAAGCTCAAAAAAATGGTTTCCATCAAGCCCAACCCCTGGACGGGGGCAGGGCATCTCTCCCCAAGTAGGGTTGCCTGAGTAATAGCATGGCAGGCCCTTCCCCCAGAAGACAGAGTGGAAGAACAAGAGGAAGACAACACTAGAGTCCTCATAAAATGGGTGCATCTTGTTTACATCGTGGTTAATACTTTGAACACTGTGTATTCCCTCAACCACCCCTCGACAGAGTTAGTAGGAGGAGGAACCTCCAACAAAGAAAAAAGAGACTGTGGCCTCTGTCACAGACCTAATGGTTATGGATAAAAGCAAGATGTCAGAGATAGACTTCAGAGTAGCAAATATGAAGTCAATATCCAGGCTTAAGAAAAATATTAGTGACAATATAGAATCTCTAAGGGCAGAAATGAGATCTAATCAGGCCAAACTTAAAAATACTATGAATGAGATGCAGTCTAAACTGTATATCCTGACAGCCAATGTAATGAGGCAGAAGAATGAATTAGTGAGCTAGAAGATAAGATGATAGAAAGGAAGGAAGCTGAGGAGGCCTAGGATAAACAACTAGAAACATAGGAGAATAGACTTAAAGAGATCAATGATGTCATGAAGCATTCCAATTATCAGAATTATTGGGATCCCTGAGGAGATGGAGAGAGAGAAAGGACTAGAAGGCATATTTGAACAAATTGTAGCTAAGAACATCCCTAATCTGGGAAGGAAGCAAGCATTTGTGTCCAAGAGGCAGAGAGGACCCTCCTGAGATCAGTAAGAACAGAAAAACATCCCAGTTTGTAGGGAGTAAAACCTGCAAATCTTAGACCCAATGAAGCTATTCTGAGAGCAGCTGGGGGAAGAGATTTCTTACATATGGAGGGAGGAATAGCACAGGGTTGCAAATTAGATAAAATACATGACCCATCCATAAGCTGTCTACAAGAGACTCATTTTGAATATAAAGATACTTCTGGTTGAAAGTCAAGGGATGGAGAACACCTTATCCAATGAACCTCAAAATAAAGCTGGGATAGCAATTCTCATATCAGAAAAATTAGATTTTAAGCTAAAGACTGTAGTAAAAGATGTAGAGGGACAGTATATCACACTTAAAGGGTCTGTCCCACAAGATCTAACAGTTGTAAATATCTATCCCCCAACATGGGAACGGCCAAATACATAAGCCAACTATTAACCAAAATAAAGAATCATATTGATAATAATACTTTAATAGTAGGATGTCTTAACACTCCACTCTCAGCAATGGACAGATTCATCTAAGCAGAAGATCGACAAAGAAACAAGAGCTCTGAATGACACATTGGACCAGATGGACCTCATAGATACATACAGAACATTCCACCCTAAACAACAGAATACTCATTCTTCCCAAATGCACATGGAACTTTCTCTGGAATAGACCATATATTGTGTCACAAATCAGGTCTCAACCAATACTAAAAGACTGAAATTATTCCTTGAGTATTTTCAGACCACAGTGCTTTGAAACTGGAACTCAATCATAAGAAAAAAATTGGAAGGAATTCAAACACATGGAAGTTAAAGACCATCCTGCTGAAGAATGTTTGGGTCAACCAGGAAATTAAAAAAGAACTTAAATAATTTATGGAAACCAATTAGAATGAAAACACATTGATCCAATACCTATCAGTTACTGGAAAGGCAGTCTTAAGGGAGAAATACATAGCCATCCAAGCCTCACTCAAAAAAGTAGAAAAATCCAGAATGCACAAGCTAACCTTACACCTAAAGGGCTTGGAGAAAGAATAGCAAATAAAACCTAAACCAAGAAGGAGAGAGAAATAATAAAGATTAGAGCAGAGAGCAATGAAATATAAATCAGAAAAACAGTAGAACAGATCAATGAAACTATAAGCTGCTTCTTTGAAAGAAATAATAAGATAAAATTCTGGAAAGACTTACTAAAAAGAGAAGAGAAAGGACCCAAATTAATAAAATCATGAATGAAAGGGGAGAGATCATGACTAACACCAAGGAAATAAAACAATTATTAGAAATTACCAGCAACTATATGCCAACAAATTAAGCAACCTGGAAGAAATAGATTCCTTTCTGGAAACTTATAAACTATCAAGACTGAAACAGGAAGAAATAGACAATCTGAATAGGCCAATAAAGTGTAATGAAACAGAAGCAGTTAAAAAAAAAAAAAAAACCTCCCTAAAAACAAGAGTCCAGGGCCAGAAGCCTTCCCAGGGGAATTCTATCAAACACTTAAGGAAGAACTAATACCTATTTTTCTGAAGCTGTTTCAAAAGATAGAAACAGAAGGGAAACTTCCAAACTCATTCTATGAGGCCAGCATTACCCTGATTCCAAAACCAGGCAAAGACACCATAAAAATGAGAATTACAGGCAAATATCCCTGATGATGAGATGGGTACAAAATAACAAGATCCTAGCTGATAGAATCCAACAGTACATTAAAAGGATTTTCCATCACGACCAGGTGGGATTTGTTCCTGGGATACAAGCGTGGTTCAACATTCATAAATCAATCAACATGATAGAGCACATTAAAAAAAAAAAAAGACAAGAACCATATGATCCTCTCAATTGATACAGAAAAAGCATTTGACAAAATACTGCATCCTTTATTGATTAAAACTCTTTAGAGTATAGGAATAGAGGGAATATACCTCAATTTCATAAAAACCATCTATGAAAAGCCCACAGCAAATATCATTCTCAATGGGGAAAAGCTGAGAGCTTTTCCCTTAAGGTCAGGAACATGACAGAAATCCCCACTCTCACCACTATTGTTCAATATAGTACTAGAAGTCCTAGCATCAACCATGAGAGAACAAAAGGAAATAAAAGGAATCCAAATTGGCAAAGAAGAAGTCAAACTCTCTCCCTCACAGATGACATGATACTTTATGTGGAAAACCCAAAAGACTCTACTCCAAAATTACTAGAACTCATATAGCAATTCAGTAATGTGGCAGGATACAAAATCAATGCACGGGAATTAGTTGCTTTCCTATCCACTAACAATGTAACTGTAGAAAGAAAAATTAAGGAATTGATTTCATTTACAATAGGACCAAAAACCATAAGATATCCTGGAATAAACCTAACCAAAGAGGTAAAGGATCTGTACTCTAGAACTTTTTATGAAAGAAATTGAGGAAGACACACAGAGATGGAAAAACATTCCATGCTCATGGATTAGAAGAATAAACATTGCTAAAATGTCTATGCTTCCCAGAGAAATCTACACTTTTTTTTAAAAGATTTTATTTATTTATTTGTCAGAGAGAGAGAGGGAGAGAGAGCAAGCACAGGCAGACAGAATGGCAGGCAGAGGCAGAGGGAGAAGCAGGCTCCCTGATGAGCAAGGAGCCCGATGTGGGACTCGATCCCAGGATGCTGGTATCATGACCTGAGCCGAAGGCAGCTACTTAACCAACTGAGCCACCCAGGCGTCCCGAGAAATCTATGCTTTTAAAGCAATCCCTATCAAAATACCATCAACATTTTTCACAGAGCTGGAACAAACAATCCTAAAATTTGTATGGAACAAGAAAAGACCCCAAATAGCCAGGGGGATGTTGAAAAATAAAACCAAAGTTGGGGGCATCACAATGCTTGACTTCAAGCTATATTACAAAGCTGTGATCATCAAGACAGCATGGGACTGGCACAAAAACAGACACAGAACAATGGGACAGAATAGAGAGCCCAGAAATCAACACTTGACTCTATGGTCAACTAATCTTTGACAAAGCAGGAAAGAATATCCAATGGAAAAAGACAGTCTCAGGGCGCCTGGATGGCTCAGTCATTAAGTGTCTGCCTTCAGCTCAGGTCATGATCCCAGAGTCCTGGGATCAAGCCCTACGTTGGGCTCCCTGCTCCGCGGGAAGCCTGCTTCTCCCTCTTAGTCTCCCCTTGCTTGAATTCCCTCTCTCTGTCAAGTAAATGAATAAAATCTTTAAAAATTAAAAAAAAAAAAGAAAGAAAAGGACAGTCTCTTCAATAATGGGTGCTGGGAAAATTGAACAGCCACAGGCAGAGGAATGACAATGGACCATCCACTTACACCATACAAAAAGATAAACTTAAAATGGATGAGAGACCTCAATGTGAGACAGGAATCCATCAAAATCCTAGAGGAGAACATAGGCAGTAACCTCTTTGACCTCTGCCATGGCAACTTCTTTCATGACACATTTCCAAAAGCAAGGGAAACAAAAGCAAAAATGAACTTTTGGTACTTCATCAAGATAAAAAGCTTCTGCACAGCAAAAGAAATAGTCAACAAAACAAAGAGGTAACCCACGGAGTGAGAGGAGATATTCACAAATGACATTACAGATAAAGGGCTGGTATCCAAGATCTATAAAGAACTTGTCAAACTCAACACCCAAAAAACAAATAATCCAGTTTAAAAATGGACAGAAGACATCCAAAGAACAAATAATCCAATCAAGAAATGGGCAGAGGACATGAACAGACATTTCTGCAAAGAAGACATCCAGATGGCCAACAGACACATGAAAAAGTGCTCCACATCACTTGGCATCAGAGAAATACAAATCAAAACCACAATGAGATATCACCTCACACCAGTCAGAATGGCTAACATTAACAAGTCAGGAAATGACAGATGCTGGCGAGGATGCGGAGAAAAGGGAACCCTCCTACACTGTTGGTGGGAATGCAAGCTGGTGCAACCACTCTGGAAAACATCATGGAGGTTCCTCAAAAAAATGAAAATAGAGCTACCCTATGACCCAGCAATTGCACTACTGGGTATTTACCCTAAAGATACAAAGGTAGTGATCTGAAGGGGCACGTGAACCCGAATGTTTATAGCAGCAATGTCCACAATAGCCAAACTATGGAAAGAACCTAGATGTCCTTCAACAGATGAATGGATAAAGAAGAGGTGGTATATATATACAATGGAATACTATGCAGCCATCAAAAGAAATGAAATCTTGCCATGTGCGACAATGTGGATAGAACTAGAGGGTATTATGCTGAGCTAAATGAGTCAATCAGAGGAAGAAAAATATCATACAATCTCCCTGATATGAGGAAGTAGAGAAGCAATGTGGGGGACTTAGGGGGTAGGAAAGGAATAAATGAAACAAGATGGGAACGGGAGAGAGACAAACCATAAGAGACTCTTAATCTCACAAAACAAACTGAGGGTTGCTGGGGGGAGGGAGGGAGGGAGGGAGAGGGTGGTGGGGTTATGGACATTGGGGAGGGTATGTGCTATGGTGAGTGCTATGAAGTGTGTAAACCTGGCGATTACAGACCTGTACGCCTGGGGATAAAAATACATTATATGTTTATAAAAAAATAAAAAATTTAAAAAAAAACTTTAAATCTAAAAAAAAAAAAGAAAGATGGACAGAAGATATGAACAGATGCTTGTCCAAAGAAGACATCCAAATGGCTAACAGACACATGAGAAAATGTTCCGTGTCACTTTTCAACAGGGAAATTAAAATTAAAACCACAATGATATACCACCTCACACCAGTTAGAATGGCTAAAATTAACAAGGCAGGAAACAACAAATGTTGGTGAGGATATGGAGAAAAGGGGAACTTTCTTACACTGTTGGTGGCAATGCAAACCAGTATAGCCACTCTGGAAAACAGTATGGAGTTTCCACAAAAAATTAAAAATAGAGCTACCCTATGGCCCAGTAATTGCACTACTGAGTATTTACCTCAAACATACAGATGTAGTGAAAAGAAGGGGCACCTGCACCGCAACGTTCATAGCAGCAATGTCCAAATAACCAAACTGTGGAAGAAGCTAAGATGTTCTTCACTGGATGAATGAATAAAGAAGATGTGGTTCATATATACAATGAAATTATACTCAACCATTAGAAGGGATGAATACCCACCATTTGCATTGATATAGATGGAACCGGAGGAGATTATGCTAAGTGAAATAAGTCAATTATCACATAATTTCACTCATATGTGGAACTTAAGGAATAGCATGGAAGACATTAGGGGAAGGAAGGGAAAACTGAAGGGGGAGAAATCAGAGGGGGAGATGAACCATGAGAGACTATGGACCCTGGGAAACAATCTGAGGGTTTCAGAGGGGAGGAGTTTGGGGGGAGGAGGTAATAGGGTGATGGGTATTAAGGAGGGTACATGTTATAATGAGCACTGGGTGTTATACACAAATAATGAATCATTGAACACTACATCAAAAACCAATGATTTAATGTATGGTGAATAACATAACATTTTTAAAAAAAAACCTAAAAAAAAAAAAAAAAAACCTGAATGAAATGGTTGGTAGCATTTTGTGATTTTTTTGGCAAAAATTTTGGTTGGTAGCATTTTGGTGATTTTTGTTTTCTTCTTTCTACTTTTGCAGTTTTTCAAAATCATCTACAGCAACAATTGACCGATATTTAATTTTTTATTTTTATTTTTTAAATAAAGATTTTATTAATTTCCTTGAGAGAGAGCACAAGAGAGAACAAAGGGAGAGGGAGCACAGAAGGAGAGGCAGACTACCCCTGAGTGGGCTTCAGTATGGGACTCAATCCCAGGACCCTAAGATCATGACCTGAGCTGAAGGCAGATACTAAATCAGCTGAGAAGCCCAGGCACCCTGATTGACTGATTTTTAGTTAAAAGAGTAAATAAAAGCATTTCTTAACATTCATGCGTCTTATTTAGATTGTTAAAACTACAACTATAAGATGTCCTTATGCTTATGTAGATACATAATACCTTTGAAAAGCAGAACTCTGGGTAATAATCACAATTCATGATTCTTATGTTCATGTCTATTCATTTTTAGTTTCTCACTTTACTTATTGTACTGATTTTTGTACACAGAAGAAAAGATACCCAAGACAGTCTCCTAATGACACAGCGATCTTTAGCACATTTTTTTTCGACAGCAAATTCAGATACAACGCTATCATTTCCATGGTCATTATCCTATGAAATGCCTCTTGATTACACTCTGTCTAGCCCTCACTTTAGTGGACTAACTGTATCAACAATTGGGCAGAAGACTCCTAAAACTACAGGAGTGGGACTTTCCAGATCAGAAAACAGCTTGGGTAAGCAACACATGTACCAATTTTTTTTTTTTTTAAGATTTCACTCATTTATTTGACAGACAGAGATTACAAGCAGGCAGAGAGGCAGGCAGAGAGAGAGAGAGAGAGAGAGAGAGGAGGAAGCAGGCTCTCTGCCGAGCAGAGAGCCTGATGCGGGGCTTGATCCCAGGACCCCGGGATCACGACCTGAACTGGAGGCAGAGGCTTTAACCCGCTGAGCCACCCAGGCACCCCTGTACCAACTTTTTTAAGACGATTTTTAAATCATGTAGTTTAATAGATTCTTTATATGCCTAGAAGTCAGAATGAATTCCAATAACACAGATTCCTTAATGTCATATGTAGAGTAACTTGATTATGCTCGACTTGATCCTAACACTTAGTCATATTCAGGTCATATAAATGTATGTGGCCAAATATATCATCCCCATGATTAAAATATCTTGAATTTTCATAATCGTTTATGGGTTGATGGTTTAGATGCTCTAGAATTGCTAGATAAAAATTCTAATGTGTAGCATTAACGCACCTCCCTCTGAACACTACCAGAAAGATTTAAGCAACGTCTTGTGTATTTGTGCCACTAGGAGACTTATAGCTTAAGTAAGGAAAAAACAGACATATAACAGAAAGAAACAAAATAAATGGTAAGAAAATGGTGGAAAGATAGAACATTAATGAATTTGGAGAAGAAGATAGAACATTAATGAAAACAGTACTACAATAGGGAAAATTCAGGTTTGACAGTTGCCAACAGTGTAACCAATGCACTCAGCAATATCCACAGTGTGTTCCTCATGATGTTAGGGAACTTCAAGGGAATGTTATCATGTTTTACTGAAAACATCATGGTCTTGGAAACAGAGGACTTGTCTAAAGGATATTTCTACACTGTGAGATAATAGGTTAGGTATCCATTGGTCCTATTACACCTACAAGTGCAAAATAGGGATTAAAATATCAACTTCACAGGGCTGGCCTAATGATTAAATAAGATATGTATGAAAATCACCTAGCATATAGTAAGTACTAAATAAAAATTAGCCATGAATATGAATATATCTGTAAGCACCTCCTCCTCATTGAATAGGCTAGATTTGGGGTCTGTATCTTAATTACCAGTCAACAAGTTTCAAAACTGGTAGCATAAACACACCCATGACTACTTGATGCCTCTGTTTTCCTCTATTACTCCGTGGATATTTAAGCCTGACTGTTGGTTATCTATATTTCATTTCGTTTCTGATATTTTGCTAAACTTGTGACACAGTGTTATGTAGGATTTTGATCTACTGCCATTATTTCCTATGCTTCATTGTTTGTATGCCTATAATCCACTTTTTGAAGAAGCCTCCTAAGATTACAGTGACCTTTAGCAATGACTAAAATCCATACACTCTAAAGCGAGAATACCAACTTACATCTAGGGACAGAATATTTTTCCTTCTTTATCCCTGTACCATCATAGTATATATTCTATATTTGGATTAAACTGTGCAAGATCTTAGGAAAAAAAAACAAATTATAATGGTTTCCCCTTGCAAAATGAGAGTTGAGCTGGGATATGTAGTCTTCTTCAGCTACTGTAGGTTCAGGTTCTATAGATAAATGCCGGGATCCACTGCAACTTGTTGCCTTTGGTTCCTTTCCATCTGTTCCTCTAGATGAAATAACAATTAGAACTAAAATTAATTTCTTCTTCCTTTTTACAATATAAAGGCTTTCATCCCTCAAGATAGGCCATCAAAAAGAATACTATATAATCTCCTTCCCCAAAGGAATTTAAGGATTAAGTAAATACTCAAATGACTGGGAATGAACTAACTTAATTCCAAATATTTCTTCTAGACAAAATATTTTGAGGAATCCTCTTTAGCAACTATGTGTTTATTCATTGCTATCTTTCACCTTGCTTTGGTTTTGTTAAAGATATAAGAATATGAAGCAAACTCTAGATTGTCTCAGTCTTTTGATGATTTCGGACACAGTGAACTACACTATTGTAGCAACTACAATAATTGCTGTCACTTACTAAACACCTATTAAAAACTAGACACTGTACTAGGCAGTTATCTACATTTTCTTCAATCCTCACATTACCTTACACAAGGTTGTATTATTTTATGTTCAGGAAAATGGAGAATTAGAAAGTTTAAATCAGTTGGCTTACTAAGCGGCAGAGCTGGGATAAAATCCAAGACACATTGTTCTAACCACGTCATCAGGGTCTCTCTCTATAGCGTTACTCACTCTTTGCAGACACATCATTAGATTTATCCAGCCTGCTGCTTTCCATGCAAAATTATAAAAACTATTTTGTATTTAAACCTTAGTAGTGAAAATTTTAAAAGAACAAATTTCCAAGAGGATACTAGAGACTGATTAAGCATTACTCTCTCTTTCTAATAAACTATTTTAGTTGATTAGAGGAAATTCAAGTCCTTACCTAGCAAAATTACTAATTATTTGTAGGAAGGGTTCATTTGCAGTTTTAATTTATGGGTAGTAATTTGGGAGGATGGTTAATATGAAATAAAGTTGTATTTATATATAACATGTCCAAATTTGAGACGCTCAAATATTTACCTCCTTGAGAACTTATGATGCTTCTAGTACAATGGAATAATCAATTAAATAAAAGTCATTATGCTAATGATGTTATTGATAATTTAAGATAACTGACATAATCTCTAGGAATTGTGTCTCTAAAAATAATCACTAGTTATTTCATAGACTTTGGTGTATAGCTTTTAATTATCCTCATTGAGTTTGAAAGTGAGAGTAAAATGCACAAAGAAAATAATTTTGTAGAAGCAAAGAACAAAGATAGTGGCTTTGTGTTCTTTTAATGTCCTTTTATTTACTTCTCTTTGTTTCTTTCCTCTTTGGTTTCTTTGAAAGGAATCAACAGCTCCATAATGACAAAGAGACAGGCTCTGCCATACCTTGCTCCTGAGATACCAGTAACTGGGGAAGGAGAAGATTACTTCCTATCTTTGTTTGGTGATTCAAAGAAACTTCTTTCACACTCATCCCCTGCAGAGAAAGCCTGGAAACACTTTTCTATGATTCTTGAAGAAGTAGGCCAATCTAGATCCAGGTACATATTCTATTTGAACTATTTAACATCTTCTATTGGAATAGGAACTACTTTACTTCAGTAGGAAATGAAGTTTGTTTTTTTTTTTTTTAATTTATTTGACAGATCACGAGCAGGCAGAGAGGCAGGCAGAGAGAGAGGAGGAGGCAGGCTCCCTGCTGAGCAGAGAGCCCGATGCGGGACTCAATCCCAGGACCCTGAGATCATGACCTGAGCTGAAGGCAGAGGCTTTAACCACTGAGCCACCCAGGCGCCCCAGGAAATGAAGTTTTAATCTGATATTACATTCCTGATTTCATCTAAAACCCTAAGCAGTTTATTAAAATATAACTGTTTTATGTTCTGAGCAATGATAAGAAATCAATGTAACTTATTAGGGAACCAAACAAGGAATGCTGATTTTTTCAAAGATGCCAGAGGAAACAGCACTACATAATCCCTACAAATAAAGTCAGCTCTATTTTTTGTTATTGGCAAATCATTCATATGGAGTTAGTGTCTGTTTTTCTCTTCTACTAGGTGCTTGAGTTCAAAATAGAAGGAAAATTGATCCATTTTTATGGTGGTTGATATCTATGGCAAAAAGAATTGGTCAGGAAGAAAGTTGATATTAGAGCTAAAATAAAAGAGCTGACTCCTTTATACATTTACTTAATCCTGCTTTTCTTTTTGCTTTAACAACAGATTGAATTGTGAATTATTAGAAATAAACACATGTCAACAGAGAGCGTGAGAGGGCTAAAAGGAGTTACTAGCCAGTTTAAAGGTCAGACATAAAGGAAACTGTTTTCCCCTTGGGTCAGATTTCCTAAAATCAACCACTATTACCATTCAACTATAGTGAATAATTAAGTGTTCACTCAACCATCTAAAAGCACTATATGAAATTATTCATTCAACATCTAACCAGTGTGTTGAGAATGATGATCTATTTGGAGCAAAAATTCAAAGAAAAAAAAAAGACTTGTGAATACGGTTTTAAGAACTTTCACTCAGACCAGGAAGACCTGTAGGCAAAAGGATTGAGAGAGGCAAATAAAGGATCAAGGCATTTAGAGAATTTTCTCCCAGTAGACGATGACCTGGGAAGATTTTGTGAAGGAGTTGTTAAGGAGAATTATAAGAAAGATAAGTAAATTTTGGATATGCACTAGTTCTCAATTGTACCTACAAAGTTGAATCAGCTGAGAGGTTTTTAACGTTCTGACCCTAGCCTAGACTCTTTGAGTCAGAATTTCTAGTGGTAGAATTGAGCATTGTATTTTTTTTTTAAATCCCATGGTAATTCTAATGCACAGTCAAGGCTGAGAACCGACAGCCTAGAGAAAAGGAGCAGCATAAACAAAGTGAAGGAGGCAGAAAAAGCTAGGATCTGGTTGATATAAGGCACTTTATAGCATTGCCCCACTGAACAGTGCATTAGTTGGTATAACAGAGTTGTAGGGGCCAAGACTGGAGAGTGATCACAGGGAGCCTTGAACACCAGGATGAGGAATTTGATTTTTATAATGGGAAATGGGAAGCAACGGGAAAGTTTCAAACAAAGGAGTAACAGGATCATAACTCAGAATGTTGAACTGTGGCAATGAATATTATGAATGAATATTGGGTTTTTGTCAAATGCTTTTTATGCATCTACTGAAAAGATCATATGGTTCATCTTAATGTTAAAGCAACCATACACACTTAAAATAAACCTCCCTTGATCATAATATTTATTCTTTTAATATATTACTGAATTTTATTGGTTAAAATTTTGTTTCAAATATTTACATCTGTGTTTGTGAAAAGTATTGATCTGTAGTTTTCTTCTGTAATGTATTTGCTTTGACATTAAGGTAAAGCTTGCCTCATAGAATGAGTTGGGATATAGCCCCTCCTCTTTCATTTTCTAGCTGAGTTTATATAGAAGTAACTTTTTTCTTAAATATTTTATAGAATTCATCAGTGAAGCCTTCTGGGCCTGGAGTTTCTTTGGGGGAAGGTTTTTATCTACAAATTTTATTTCTGGAAAATAGATATCATGATATTCCAGTTATCTATTTCTTCTTGGATAATTTGTGTCTTTCACACAATTTGTCCATTTCAACTACTTTGTCAGATTAATTGTCATAAAGTTGTTCATAATATTCCTTTATTTTTTTTTTAGTATCTGTAGTGATGTCACATTTCTAATTGCTGATACTGGTCAGATATGTCTTCTATCCGTTTCCTAATCAATCTTGCCAGAGAGTCATCAGTTTATTGAGCCTCTCAAACAACCAGTGTTTGGTTTCATTGGCTTTCTGTGGTTTTTGTTTTGTTTTCTATTTTATTGATTTCCATTCTGATATGTGTTTACTTTCTTCTGCCTAACTTAGGTTTCCTTTCCTTTTCTTTCTCTAGTCTCTCAAGGTGGAGTCTGAGATCATTGATTTTATACCCTTTTCTCTTCTAATATAAGCATTTAGTAAATTTCCCCCTAAGTACAGCTTTAGTAGCATCCCACAAATTTGATATGTTGGATTCTCATTCATTTCAAAATACCTTCTAATTTCCACTTACTTTCTTCTTTGATCTTTGTGTAATAAGAAGTTCCCAAATGTTGACAAATTTGCAAGTTACAGTGATTTTCCAGATATGTTTTTATTATCAATTTTTAATTAAATGCTATAATGGTCAAAGAACATACTTTGCACTACTTGAGTCCTTTTAAAGGTATTAAGACTTGTTTTACAGTCAGGATATTGTCTATCCTGGTAAGTGTTCTGAATGAACTTACAAAGAATTTATATTCTGATGTTGTTGAATAGAGTATTTTATAAATATCATTCAAATTCAGGTCAAATTTAGTTACTGGCATTAAGTTACAGTCTTTTTGTTGCTTTTATGTCTACTTGTTCTATCAATTTTTGAGAAAGGGGTGTTAAAATCAACTATAATTGTGGATTTATTGATTTTGCCTTGCTGTTCTATCAGTTTTTTTTCTTTTATATACTTTGAAGTTCAGTTACTAGATTTACAAACATTTGAAATTGTTATATCCTCTTAATGAACTGATCTCTATATCATTATGAAATGACCTTCTTTATCCCTGGCATTATTCTTAGTTCAGAAATCTACTGATATTAATATAACCATCCCAGCTTTCCTTTTCTTATTGTTAGCATGGTAAGTCTTTTTCCATTCTTTTACTTTTAATCTATTTGTGCCTTTATATTTAGAATGCATGTTTTGTAAGTAGCATGTAGTTGAGACTTGTTCTTCTATCAAATCTAATAATCTCTGTCTTTTGAGCATTTAAACTGTTTACATTTAAAGTAATTGTTAATATTTGTTTTCTATTTGCCCCAACTATTCTGTGTTGTCTTTCTCCTCATTTTCTGTATGCTTTTGAATTGAGCATTATCAATGATTCTATTTTATTTCCATTGTTGGCTGATTAGCTATAACTCTGTTATTTTAGTGATTCCTTTAAGGTTTGTAGGATATCTTCAGCCTGTCCCAGACTACCTTCAAGTGATATTATACCACTTCACAAATAGTATAAGACTTTTCAATAGTATTCATTTCTTTCATCCCAAATATTGTGTTTTTGCTATCACATATTTTATTTCTACATATGTCATAAATCGCATACTCCATAGTTATTTTGTTTAATAATTATTAGAAGAAATTTAAAATATAAGAAAAATATGTTATATATTTACCCTCATATGTTTTCACTGCCTTCCAGTATTTCTTTTTTGTAAATTATGTTTCCATCCCTTATAATTTTGCTACTACCTGAAAAAGAACTTCCTTTCTTGTAATGTGGATCTGCTTGTGATGAATTCTTTCTTCAGTTTTTAAACAGCTTTATTGATATATCATTGACATAAAAATGGTGTGTGTCTATATATACATATATACATGATGTATATGATATATGTTATTTTGTCTTTTTGGTTTTTTATTAAGATGTAATTGACATATAATATCATATAAGTCTAAGGTGTACAACATGATGAATTGATACTTATATATTGTGAAAGGAATACCATTAAGTTAGTTAACAGATCCATTACCTCACATAATTATCTTTATGGTGTGTGTGGTGAGAACATTAAGATCTATCTTCTCAGCAATTTTCAAGTATCATTAACTATAGTCACTGTGTTGTACATTAGATCTTTAGAACTTACTCATTTTGCTTAACTGCAAGTTTGTACCCTTTGAACCACATAATCCCATTTCTGCCACCCCCAGTCCCTAGCAACAAGCACCATCAAGATCATACAATATTTCTTTCTGTATCATGCTTATTTTGTTTAGCATAATGTCCTTCAGTTCCATCCATGTTGTCATACATCCATATTGAAGTCAGGATTTCCTTCTTTTTAAAAACTGAATAGTTCAGTGTGTGTGTGTGTGTGTGTGTGTGTCTGTGTGTGTGTGACATTTTCTATAGCCATTCATCTATTGAAGACATTTAGGCTGTTTCCATATTTTGACTATTGTGATAATGCTGCAATGAACATGAGAGTGCAGATATCTCTTCGTGATCCTCATTTCATTTAATTTGGGTATATATCCAGAAGTGGGACTGCTGGATCATATGACAGTTATATTTTTAATTTTTTTAGGAACTTCTGTATGTTTTCCATAATGGCCTTATTAATTTATATTCTCACCAACAGTACAAGTGTTCCTTTTTCTCCACATCCTCACCAGCACTTATATTTTTTTTTCTTTTTTTTTAAGATTTTATTTATTAATTTAATAGAGAGCACACGAGCAGAGGGGAGAGGGAGCAGGAGAAGCAGCCTCCACACTGAGCTGGGAGCCCAACATAGGGCTCTATCCCAGGACCCTGAGACCATGACCTGAGCTGAGGCAGAAGCTCAACAGACTGAGCCACCCAGGCACCTCATCTTTTCTTTTTGATAATAGCCATCCTAACGAGTATGAAGTAATATCTCATTGTGATTTTTATTTCATTTCTCTGGCAATTTGTGTTGTTAAACACCTTTTCATATACTTGTTAAACATTTCAATTTCTTTTTAAAAGTTTCTATCGTGGTCCTTTGCTACTTTTTAATCAAGTTATTTGCTTTTTTACTGATGAAATGTATGAATTCCTTATATATTTTGGCTATTAACCCTTACCAGATATATGGATTACAAATATTTTTCTCATTCTGTGGGTTGCCTTTTCATTTTGTTAACTATTTCCTTTTCTGTGCAGAGTTTTTTAGTTGAATGTAATCCCCCTTGTTTATATATACTTTTGTTGCCTGTGCTTTTGTGTCGTACCTAAGAAATTACTATCAATACCAATAGCAAGATTCCACCCCCTTTTTTTCCCTATGACTTTATGGTTTCAAGTCTTATCCCATTTTGAGTAATTTTTGTATATGCTATGACATAGGGGTCCAATTTCATTCCTTTACATGTGGCTATCAGTCTTCCATCATTCACTGAAGAAACTATCCTTTCCCCATTGTGTAATTTTGGCACTCTTGTTGAAGATCAGTTGACCATAATTTTTATGCATGGGTTTGTTTTGGGCTTTCTATTCTGTTCCATTGGTCTATATGTCTATTTTTATGCCAGTACCATACTGTCTTATTTACTTTAGCTTTATAATATAATTTGAGGTAAAGAAGTGGGATACCTCCAGCTTTTTTCTTCCTGCTCAAGATTGCTTTGTCTATTTGGGGTCTTTTGCGGTTCTATATGAATTTTGAGTTGTTTTTCCAACTTCTGTAAAACACACACACACACACACACAAACACACACAGAGGTCTTTGGTATTTTGATAGACATTGCATTGAATCTATAGATCACTTTGAGTAGTACGAGCATTTTAACAATTTAGCTCCTCCAGACCATGAACATCCAATGTCTTTCCATTTATTTTGTCTTTTAAATTTCCTTCATCAATATTTTGTAGTGTATAAGTTTTCAATATTATAGTACAATATATAGTACAATTTCAGTGTACAAGTCTATCACCTCTTTGGTGTAGTTAATATATAAGTATTTTATTCTTTTTATTGCTAATATAAGTGAGATTATTTTCTTAATATCTGTTTTAGTTAGTTTATTATTAGTGTGCAGAAATTCCACTGATTTTTGCATGTTGATTCTGTAGGTACAACTTTACCTAATTCATTTTTTCTAATAGCTTTTTATAGTGTTTTTAGGATTTTCTACATATATGATCATGTCATTCTGCAAATAGCTGTAATTTATATCTCTTCTCATTTGATCATCTTTAATTTTTTTTTTCTTACCTGATTGCTCTGACTAGGACTTCAAGGACTATGTTGAATAGCAATGGTGAGAATGAACATCCTTGCCTTGTTCTGGATCCTAGAAAAGCTTTCAGGTTTTCCCCATTGATTTTGTCTTTTACCCAATGGTGATTTAAGAATGTGTTGTTCAATTTCCATGTATTCATGAGTTTTCTTGTGTTATTGGTTTCTAGATTCATTTCACTGTCACTTGAGAAGATAGCTGGGATGATTTTAATCTTAAATTGTTGACTTATTTTGTGGCCTAACATGTGATCTATCCTGGAGAATGTTCTGTGTGTGCTCAAGAAGAATATGTATTCTGCCACTGTGGGGTGGCTGTATAATAGACATATCCATTTTGTCTATTGAGTTATTCAAGTTAGCTCTTTCCTTATTGATTTTCTACCCTCAATATTCTGTCTATTATTGAAAATGTGGTTATAAAATTTCTTATTATTGTAATGTTGTCATTGTTTCCCTTTAGCTATGTCAATATTTGTTTTATATATTTTGGTGCTCTGATGTTGGGTGGATAAATATTTACAATTTTTACATCTTCCTGTTGAATCGACCCTTTTATCAAAGACCTTTATATAAAGGTCTTAAGAATGACAATTTTTTACTTAACATCTTTTTATCTAATATAAGTATAGCTACCTCTACTTTATTTTGTTTAGCATTTGCATGAAGTGTATTTTTTTTCTATCCATTTTCTTTCAACTTATGTGTGTCCTTATATCTAAAATGAGCCTCTTATAAACAGCACATTGCTGGATATTGTTATCTGTTTTAATCTATTCAGCCATTCTATGCCTTTTGATTGGAGAATTTAACCCATTTACATTTACAACCCATTTACATTTAAAATTACTATCAATAGATTAAAAACTTGGTATTGCCATTTTGTTCATTGTTTTGTTTTCACAGTTCCTTTGTTCCTTTCTTCCTCTCTGTCTTGTTATTTGATAAATTTCTGTAATGGAATTATTTCTGGTTATCATAATGCTTGTATAGATCTTCTTGCAGCTTTAACTGTCTATTGTGATTTCATAATTACTTAAGTTCAATTCAATATAAAAATTCTACACTTTTACCTCACATACACTTTATGTTCTTGAAACCAGAATTGCCTTTTTAAAATAATGTGAATCCTTTGCAAATTTTCATATTTATAGTTATTCTAAATACTTTTGTTCTAACTTTTATGTTTGATTATTAGTAATTCGTGCACAACCACGAGTGTCATATTATTTTGTACATATATAGAGAGAAATAGATATATAGATATATACATTTGCCATTGAGATTTATACTTCCACATATGTTCCTGTTGTGTTTAGTGTGGATAATTATCGTATAGTTTCATTTATTTGTGGAACACAAGGAATAGCATGAAGGACAATAGGGGAAGGAAGGGCAAAATGAAGTGGGGGGAACATGGAGGGAGATGAACCATGAGAAACTATGGACTCTGAGAAACAAACTGAGGGGTTTAGAGGGGAGGGTGGTGGAAAGGCAGGTCACCCTGGTAATGGGTATTAAGGATGGCACATATTGCATGAAGCACTGAGTGTTATACACAAACAATGAATCATGGAACACTACATCAAATACTAATGATGTACTGAATGGTGACTAACATAACATTATAAAATAAATAAATCCATAAATAAATGCATAAACAAATAAATAAATAAAAGCATAGAGAACACTAGAGAATTTCTTTCTCAAGAAATAAGAGAATTAAAATCAAAACAAGTCTCAATCAAAGAGGCTCTAACTGCAAGGTTAATGAGGCAGAAGAGAGAATTAGTGATATATAAGACAAATGATGGAGAATAAAGAAGCTGAGAAAAAGAAAGATAAACAACTATTGGATCATGAGGGGAGAATTCAAGAGATAGGTGATACTGGGACGCCTGGGTGGCTCAGTTGGTTAAGTGGCTGCCTTTGGCTCAGGTCATGATCCCGGCGTCCTGGGATCGAGTCCCGCATCAGGCTCCTTGCTCTGCAGGGAGCCTGCTTCTCCCTCTGCCACTCTGTCTGCCTGTGCTCACTCTCTCTCTCTCTCTCTCTCTCTGACAAATAAATAAATAAATAAATCTTTAAAAAAAAGAGAGAGAGATAGGTGATACTATAAAGCATAACAATATTAGAATAATTAGGATCACAGAAGAAGAAGAAGTGTGCCAGAAGGTATAGTAGAGGAAATTACAGCAGAGAAACTCCCTAATCTAGGGAAGAAACTAGGAATTCAAGTCCAGGATACACAGAGAGCCCCCTCAAAATCTATAAAAGTAGGTCAACAACTTGAAATACAATAGTGAAACTTGAAAATCTTAGAGACAGAGAGAAGATACTAAAAGCAGCTCAGTACAAGGGGTCCATAACCTACAAGGGTAGAAACTTCAGACTGGGAACAGACCTATCCACAGAGACCTGGCAGGCAAGAAAGGACTAGTATGATATATCCAAGGTGCTAAATGAGAACAATATACAGGCAAGGATACTCTTATCTAGCAAGGTTGTCATTCAAAATAGAAGGAAAGATAAAAAGCTTCCAGGAAAAACAAACTAAAATAATTTGTGATCACTAACGAGCCCTGCAAGTAATATTAAAGGGGATCCTTTAAGCAAAGAGACAGACCAAAAGTAATATAGACCAGAAAGAAACAGACACAATATACAGAAATAGTGAAATTACAGATAATACAATGGCACTAAATTTGTATCTTTCAATAGTTACACTGAATGTAAATGGGTTAAATGCACCAATCAAAAGACACAGGGTAACAGATTGGATTTTAAAAAAGCAGAACCCATCAATATGCTGTACGCAAGAGACTCATTTTAGACCCAAAGACACCTCCAGATTGAATGTGAGGGAGTGGAAAGCCATTTATCATGCTAATGACATCAAAAGAAAGCTGGGGTGGCAATCCTTGTATCAGTCAATTTAGATATTAAACCAAATACTAACATTATATCATACTTAAAGAGTCTATCCAGCAAGAAGATCTAACAATTATAAATATTTATGCCCCTAACTTGAAAACAGCCAATCACATAAGCCAATTAATAACAAAACTAAAGAAAAACATTGATAATAATACAATAATAGTAGGCGACTTTAACATCCTATTCAGCAATGGACAGATCATCTAAGCAGAGGATCAACAAGGAAACAAGGGCTTTGAATGACACACTGGACCAGATGGACTTTACAAATATGTTCAAAGCACTCAATCTTAAAGCAACAGAATACACATTCTTCTCAAGGGCACATGGAACTTTCTCCAGAATAGATCATATCCTGGGTCACAAATTAGGTCTCAATCTATATGAAAGGTTGAGATTATTCCTTGCATATTTTTAGACCACAATGCTTTGAAACTTGAACTTAATCACTGGAGGAAATTTGGAAAGAAATCAAACATATGGAGGCTAAAAATAATCCTACTAAAAAATGAATGGGTCAACCAGGAATTTAAGAAGAATTTTAAAAATTCTTGGAAATAAATGAAAATGAAAACACAACTGTTCAAAATCTGTGGGACACAGCAAAATCTGTTCATCTTCCCCAAGGACTCTATTTCAAACTAAGTCCCTTTTATTCCTTCAGATGCTTTAAAACATGAAGATAATAATATACTAACTTACCTCTTCATTAACTTAATACTTGATTAAGGAAGTATTACCAAAACTTTCAGTCTGAGGGCTTTTCTTTTGTAATACCAGTGAACAGAATCAAGTTCCCTGAGTCTTCCTAAGTTTTTCTTTTAAAACTTTGGAGGGTCCTTAAATCCTCACCCCTTTGCCAGACCCCCAACAGCTATGATCACCGATGCCAATCTGTATGGAGAATGTTAGGAGGGTGTATACTAGAAGAACTGAAACTCTACAGGTAATTTTAGTAAACTTTAAAGTTGTAGAAACCTAAAGGCAGATAAGTAGCTTGAATCTACCAAGAAAAACCCAAGAACTAGGTAAATCAGGTCTCAGATGGTGGAAAGTCATTGTTTAAAAAAAAGAGTTACATAGCCATATATCTCTTCAATCTTTTTACAACTCAGTCCCATGCAAAAACTCCTGACAGAATGGTTGGTACAGCACTCTACACTCTCATCAAATAATGATTTATAAGCAGAGGTTTCAAGTCACTTTCCTACTAAAGAAAAATGGGAAGGCTTATGGAAAGAGAAAAAGATAACTACTGAAGTCTGTGTGATAACAGTTTAACAGCCCTGCTTCTGTGAATGTCTATGTATCGTGTGAAGTATTTTCTATAACTTTGGATTTATACCAAAAGGAAGGCAAAGGAAGTGACTAGCTCTGATATGGATGATGTTATTTTTTTTTCATATGAGCTAATTTACTCTTCTTATGTATATAAAATAAAAATTTAAGATCAATAAATAAACAGTTCACTTAAATAATGAAAGATTTTTGAAAAGCAACTATACATATTCCATTACATGTATAATAACAAAGAAATAACTGAACTATTCTAGGATCTTATCTGTTTAAAAGCAAAATTCAAAATAGTGCTCATCTCTCATGTAAAAAAAAGCAAGTTTGAGGGACGCCTGGGTGGCTCAGTTGGTTAAGCAGCTGCCTTCGGCTCAGGTCATGATCCCAGTGTCCTGGGATCGAGTCCCACATCGGGCTCCTTGCTCAGCAGGGAGCCTGCTTCTCCCTCTGCCTCTGCCTGCCATTCTGTCTGCCTGTGCTTGCTCTCTCTCCCTCTCTCTCTCTCTGACAAATAAATAAATAAAATCTTTAAAAAAAAAAAAAAAGCAAGTTTGAGAAACAAAAAGACATCTTTTTAAGAAATTAAAACATACCACAGAGAATTCAATAACAGTAGGATAAGGATGACATAGAGGAATTCTAGAGATTTCAAAGAATAAAATGTTATATCCACAATTTATTAAGAACCATATGGTAATGCAAAAGAAAAGACTATGCATGTAAACTACTCAAAAGTGAAACTCTCCAAAATAGGCATTCTCATACAATGCAATCAAAGTATGAAGTGAGAACACTATTTTGAAAGCAGTTTAGTAGTGTGTATTGATATTTCATGGATGTTTACATCTTCTATTCTCACAGTTCCTCTTCTAGAAGAGGAAACCCAGAGTGATGGCTGACATTTGGAGCCATTTTTCTCCTCAAAACAGTTGTTAATTTGAAAGCAGCAGGAAGCTGAGAAGTTAATAATATATTGGCAGTTTCATAGGACCAGGTGAATAAAAATTGGGATTCAGGTCCTATCCTGAAAGAGAATCACCGATAACCCAGGTTTTCAGTTGGAATTTCAAATTTCAATTTTAAATTTCAAATTTCAAATTTCCACCCAATAGTAAGACTATATTCAAAATACCCCTCCTAACTGGAGCTGAAGTACAGCATCAAGACACTTCATACCCAGGTTTGATTAAAGTAATTTACCCCCAACTTAAATAGCTGTCAGAGCTAAAGTAAATCCTGTATGTATGGGTTGAGAAAATGCTATACAGACACTTAAGTTATCTCTGCAGTTCTTTTAATTCATAATACTAGGCACTAAGTTAAAAAAAAAAAAAAAAGGCATACAACTAATAAAAGTTAACCAAAAACTAAGGTTAAAATGGATGCTAAAAACAGGCCTTGGTGGTACAGATATTATGGTTATCTGACAGGGATTTTAAAATCACAATGATTAAATATTCAAGGAATTAAATGACAAGATACAACAGGAAACTAAATATTTTATTGGTTTTTTCTTATTAAATTATCAAAAGGAAATTCTAGAACTAAAAAATCCAATAAGAGAAATTACTATTTCAGAAGTAGATGGGTTTAACAATATATTTGATGCAACAGAAGAGAGAATTATTGCACTAAAACATTCTTAGAGGAAAATACCCAGGCTGAATTGCAAAGATAGTAGAAGAACAGAAACAAGCATAAGGACTAATAGAGAAAGATTTTTAAAAATCTATCTACTTGTAATTGAAGTTACTTAAGGAGAGGAGACATCAATTAAGGTAGAACTATACTGGTGGAAATACAGCAGAGAAGTTTCCCAAACTAATGAAAGACATCAAGACACAGAAGGAAGATACACTACCAATTCCCAGAAAGATAAAAGACAGAAAAATAAAAACCCAAACCTCTGGGTACATATTGGAAAAACTTCTAAAACAGAAGATATAAGAGGAGTGCCTGGGTGGCGTCAGTCAGTTAAGCCTCAATCAGTTAAGATTCTTAATTTTGGCTCTATGCTGGGCATGGAGTCTGGTTAAGATTCTCTCTCATCCTCTCCCTCTGTCCCTCCTCTCCAATCCCCCTTTAAACAGACAAAGAAAAAACTGAAAACATAAGGAAAATCTTAGCCAGAGAAAAAGGAAACTTACCTTTAAAGGAACAATAGAAGATTGGGAGTGCTTTTTCATTAGAAAAATAGAAGACAGAAGACTCTGGCAGCATTTCTGGCACACAATTTAAAAATTTATAGAAGTGGATATCAGTTTTCTATTTCTTGCCATAACAAATTATTACCATTATAGCAACTTAAAATAACATAAATAATATTCTTTTATTACTGCATAGTTCTTCTAAAAATATGTGTATATATTTAAATGCTATTTTATTTAAATACTATGAACTCAATCATAAAAATGTAAAACAACTTTATAGAAGTGGAAAAAAATTTTAATAGACAATTCATAGAAGAAAACTGGGTGACCAATAAACAGCTTATTCAATTGCACTATAATCAGCGGGAAATAAGTTAAAATAACAATGAGATACCTTTTGTACCCATTATATTGAAAATACTAAGAAGTCTGAAAATTTCAAGTGCTGGTAGGAATGTGGGGAACAAGAAGAGGGACTACTAACACTTGCATAGACAGTGGGTAAAGCATGCAATGGTATGAACTGTCACAAGTGTTGTAATAAAACCTTTGTGGTAGAAGTTTAAGCAAAGCTAGGAAGTAGGAAAAAAGAGATTAACAAGACAAGCAGATTATGTAAGGCCTTATTTCCATGCTATGAAGTTTGTGTTTTCTCTGGAAGGAAATGGTCAGTTATTGCAATATTTATCCTTGTTCTGGATAGTAAACAAAGATCATTCTGAAAACAAAATGAAGAATGGTTGGGAGGGTACAGAACTGGAGAAACCAGTTAGGACACTGTTACAATATCACACAGAGGTGAGCAAGACCTAATGAAGATAACAGCAATAGGAATGGAAAAGGGGGATGTTTATAGAAGATATAGGGATAGAATCAATAGTATTTGTTACAGATAAGGCAAGAAGGTTAAAAGAATGAGAAAGTAATGGAAATTTCAGACATGCCCTACAGGATAAATGATGATGCAATTCACTGGAATAGGTTTCCCACCCTTCAAAAATGATGAATTCAATTTGGGTCATGTTGATTCAGAGGCATCTTTGGGGTCTGTGGTGACCAATTGTTTCCATGGGTCCACAGCTCATCCGGAAAATCTAAGCAAGAGATTTAGATTTAGCAGTCGTTGGTGTATTAATGGTTACTGATGCTCTGCTCATAGGTGTATCACATATATGAAATGTGATGGGAATAAAAGATGGTTAAGAACAGAATCCCAGGGATCAATATCTGAGACAGATGTAGAAGAAAAATCTGAAAAAGAGACTAAAAAAAAAAAAGAGAGAGAGAGAGAGATCCTGAAAAGGAGCAACCTTTTCAGGAAAACAATGGGTAAACAGGGAGAGGAATTCCAAAAAAGAAAGCATATCTGGTAAAGGCAAATACCACAGAGACATTAAGACAAAGACTAAGTTAATAGGAATGTAAGTTGGTGTGGCCACTGTGGAAAAGAATATGGAGTTCCTCAAAAAGTTAATATCATATGATCTAGCAATTCTACATCTGGGTAATTACCGAAAAATGAAACAATCTCAAAGATAGATATATGCCTATCCCTGTCTTTATTGCAGGCTATTTACAATAGCCAAGCTAATGGAAAGAACCTTAGTGCCCATCAATAAATGAATGGATAAAGAAGCTGTAGTATATAATACATATTGAATATATATATTCAGCCATTAAAAAAAGAATGAAACCTTACCATTTCCAACAACATGAATGGACCCAGAGAATATAATGCTAAATGAAATAAGTCAGACAAAGACAGTACTGCATGATTTCACTTACATGTGGAATCTAAAAACAACCACAACAAATGAACAAACCAAACAAGACAGAAGCAGACTCATAGATACCTGCAAGAAACTATTGGTTACTAGAGTTGGGAGGGGTTGGGGCAGATGACATAGGTTAAGAGAATTAAGAGGTACAAACTGAGTTATAAACTAAGTCATGCTGATGTACAGCATAGGTAATATAGTCAATAATATTGTAATAACATTGTATGGTGACCAATGATGACTTATCACAGGGATGATTTAATAATGTATAAAAATATCAAATCACTATGATGCACACCTGCAACTAATAGGATATCGTGTGTCAATTATACTTCAATAAAAAGTCATTGTATAGCATATTTGATTGCCAAGAGAGTAGATTTTATACTTTTTTATCACAGGAAAAAAATTATAACTATGTCTGGTGATAAATGTTAACTAGACTTATTGTGGCAATCATTTCTCGGTATATACAAATATCGAATCATTGGGGCACCTGGGTGGCTCAGTGGGTTAAGCCTCTGCCTTCAGCTCAGGTCATGATCCCAGGGTCCTGGGATCGAGCCCCGCATCAGGCTCTCTGCTCAGCAGAGAGCCTGCCTCCACCTCTCTCTCTGCCTGCCTCTCTGCCTACTTGTGATCTCTGTCAAATAAATAAATAAAATCTTTTTAAAAGATTGAATCATTATGTTGTAAACATGAAACTAATATAATGTGTCAACTTTACTTCAATAAAAAATAAGTAACCATTCAATTTACCACTCAGTTTACCAACTGGGAGGACATTTGTCATCTTGGTCTAAGGCAGAAGTAGATGGTAGTGGATTGAGGAGTAAGAGGTGACGAATTAATGACA